>NC_138432.1:600000-975705 GCF_016097725.1 Ips typographus
AATCACTCTGACCATTTGTCTTTTGATATTGATGTAAGATTTAAACCATTTTATTATATTACCTTTATTACAACTTATCCAACTTTTTCTTCCAAATCATATGCTTAGGATATCAAACACCCCACTATGTAATTGAGAAATTGTTTATTTTTGTTCTAGACTTACATTTAAGTACTTTCTTGCAATATATTGCTGGGCCTCCCTTCTTCCCTGGAGACCATTGGCACTAACTGAACGTTATCGATTGCTAACTGCTTCATCTGCTCATTTCATTTCCAATATTTACTTATGCATACAAGTAGTTCACAATCCTCATTTAACGTTAATGTAGCATTGATGCGGTCAACAGCATTTTCCAGAGATTAAACGTTTTGGTGGATTGATTATACAGACTTTTTGCCTTTTGACCGAAATTGTTGTTTTAGAAAAACCGACTGGCTTGAAAAGAAATTTATGTTGCTTTGAAATTATGTAATCCTTTGTTGGTAAACAGGGCATTGATAATCTCTTGCTGAATGCTTGCTAATCTCATAATGCAAAAAGCAATAAAAAGTTAAGATAGAAACATACCTTGTGGTTCTATCTCATTCTGGAGCTATAGCACTGAAATTTTGAAAATTTCATTTTTAGACTTCAATTCAAAACAGTTGAATTTAGATGAGAGTCAGGAATTTTCATAATGTAATAATATATAACATCAGGAAGAGCTAGAGCATCCTGCTGAGTTGTTCTAAACTTTTAAAATTTTTCGTCCTCGTTTTTATTTCGTCTGTTCATTCATTTCATTTGAAAATAATCGTTTGGTTACGTGTATTGAAACTGATTCAATAATTATGCAGCAATTCATTAATTATAGGATTTTGTTTGTTTCAGACCATGCCGCAAATCAAAGAGGTCCCAAGGTTGGAGATGATGAGTCTAAAAACCATCACGACTTCATTGATCAGCCTGCCATCCAAAATTGGGTCGGATAATTGGAGCAAACCACGCTTCCAAAACCTCTTAAACTATCTTAGCGACGCCCTGCTAACATACGTTCCGGTAAACTTATATGATTCACTTGTCTTTGCGGTGATACAGGCTTTTGAGGAGCTTTTAGAAAGATATGAAGAAGACACCTGGGCACCATACGTAGGGCTATCCGAAACTCAAGCAGCGGTTAAATTAATTGAGGTAATTTTGAATCGTAAGTTAAGACACTTGTACCTACCGCAATGGCCTTACGAAATTCATGATATCATTGATAATAATGTGGGAAATTATAAGTTGCCGCCGCCACTGGCAAAAGCCAGACGGACGAGAGGAGGCGAAGGGGACGCGGGTCGAGATGGTGTAAACAACAAAGTGCGCGAGCGCGACCGCGACAGTGAGTGGTAAGACGTACGAACTGAACGACGAAACGACGCGCAAACGTTTACTAAACGACGAACGTTTTATTAATTTCTATCATAATTACCATTTCCTCAATATAGTTATTTTGTTTTACGGGTGTGTCTTTGCGTTATCCACAACAACCCACATATTTTTGGGGGCTCAACCGAGATTTGAACGAGATTTTGAAGATAAGAAGAAAGAAGACAATTTTTCAAGCTGAAGTTACGACGGGTGCTGTATCGAAAATCACCAAGGTTGCTTTGTGGATTCGTTCAGGCGAATTTGAAGACGTAAGACGACGAAATAAAAAAGAAAACCGTTCAATATATAAATGAAGAATCAAGGTAAGGTTTTTACAACAATTTAAACGAGGATTTAAAGTGTTTTTGGCCGTTTTTAAAAAAAAAACAATCTGAGTTTTCACTTGACGATTATTGACGATTTTGAACAGTTATTTTATGGACTTTAATGAAAATATTGAACTTTTATTCAGACTTTGTTTGTAAAACAGTGCGCGCTGCCTTAAAACTTGACAATTGACTATTATTAGTGTTTTAAATGAACTCAAACATGGTTTTTCTAGGAGATATCGTGGCGGTAGCAGAAAATATTAAGACGGCCCAGTTTTCTGTTATCAAAAAGCTCTATAAATTTATTTATGAACAAGAAGGTGATGGTAGGTCAGTTAGGAAGAAGCTCAAGGAGTTTAGCGGATTTAATTTCCTATTAGATAGTCAAGATTTGACCAATAAGTATAAATATCTAAAAGACAATTTTTCTACCAGTGACTTAATCAGTTTTGCAAACATTTTACGCGTCAATTACGAGCTTCAACAAGATGAATTAATCAAAGAAATTTGCAATTGTTTGACCGATTTGACCGTTTTGCAAGAAAAACAAGATGAAGAGGAAGATGAAGAAAATGATGACGAAAACGAGGAAAATGATGACCATGATGCAAACAGTATAAACGAAAGAAACACTAAGCGCGTTGTAGGTACTAAGAAAAAGGCGACAGATGATGAAGATCGTAGTTCTGTTTGTTCTACTGACCCAGAACTCCGTTGTGCCCAGTTTTCCATGTCTTTTCGTGATATAGAAGAGTCAGTGAAACTTTTTGATGGTTCAAAAAAGTATCCTATAGAGAAATGGATTTCTGACATTGAAGATATGGCTGAACTTATGAAATGGAGCGATCTTCATTGCTTAATTTTTGCAAAAAAGCGTCTTGATGGATTGGCCAAGCCTTTTATTCAAAGTGAGGGAGGTGTTAAGTCTTGGAATAAGCTTAAAAACCTACTTAAAGAAGAATTTTCATCAAAATTGAATAGTGCTACCCTTCATAAAATGTTAGCCGAAAAACAGCTGAAAATAGGTCAAAGTGTACAAGAATACTTTCTTGAAATGAAGGAGCTTGCCTTTAGAGGTAATATAGAAACGGATGCCCTCATTCAGTATGTGATTGATGGAATACCCTCAGATAGTAACAAGGTTATTCTTTATGGAGCTTCAGGTTTGGACGAATTTAAAAACAAATTAAAAGTGTTTAGTGAGTTACGAGAAAAATCATCTGCTCAACGAGAAAAATCATACAGTCAACGTAAAATGTCAGGAGCAGAATCACGACCTTCTCATAACTTCAGTAGGAGAACTGATTTTCCAAAACCGAAGAACAATTCATCCACCGTTAGATGTTTCAACTGTGGAGATGTTGGCCAAATCAGATGCATGCCAAAGAAAGGCTGAAGGAAGTAAATGTTTCCGTTGTAATAGTTTTGGACATAAATCTTTTGAGTGTCAAAACAATCCAAGGGAGCAGAAAAAGACCGAAGTCGCTACAGATCGAGCAAATGCTGGAGTCAGAAAAATTGATGACATTGAAAATTCAGCAACCTGCAACCAAACCTACAAAGATGTCAAAATTGATGATGTTCAGTTTAGAGCATTTATCGATATAGGAAGTGACGTTCATCTTATTAGACGACAAGCTTTGGAGAGAATAAACTTGCCCACCTTGGAGGAGACAAATACAATTTTAAACGGATTTGGAGGATCATTAATAAAAGCTTTAGGAAAATTTTCATGTAATGTTGTAGTTGATGATGAGCATTTTGATTGCATTATGTTTGTTGTACCTGATCATGTAATGTTGGATGATGTGCTTCTTGGCAACAGGCTGTTGGAATATGCTGACATGTTCATTTCCAAAAGTGACGGATTGGTTCTTAGGAAAAAGGAAATTCCTACTCAAGAAAATGTCTTGCACATAATGAGAATAAATGTTGATGATGGACACGAACTTGATATTGACCCTTCAGTTAGTCATCAAATCAAACACGAAGTTAAAGAGTTGATTAAGAATTACCAGCCTAATGCGATAAAGACAACCAATATCGAAATGTCAATCTTTCTAACAGACGAAACTCCAATTTTCCATAGTCCCAGGAGGTTACCTTTTAAAGAGCGTGATATTGTCGACCAACAAGTGGAACAGTGGATTCAAGATAGGATTGTTGAGCCGTGCAGTTCCGAATTTGCTTCTCAGGTCGTAGTAGTCAAGAAAAAGTGTGGATCTCCACGGGTGTGTATTGATTACCGGCAAATCAATAAAAAGATCATCAAGGATAGATACCCTTTACCATTGATAGAAGATCAGCTAGACCGGCTTCAAGAAGCTAAAGTATTTTCTACTATTGATATGAAGAATGGTTTTTTTCATGTTGGGGTCGATGAGAAAAGCAGAAAATATACATCGTTTGTGACCCACCGAGGACAATTCCAATTTTTAAAAGTGCCGTTTGGTTTATGTAACTCTCCGGCTATATTTCAAAGATTTGTGAATCATGTGTTTCGAGACTTGATAGTAAAAGAAATTACCCTGCAGTATATGGATGACCTTATTATACCCGCAAAAGATGACATTGAAGCTTTGGAAAGGTTAAAGTTAGTTTTGAAAACCGCACAAGACTACGGACTGCAAATTAATTTAAAGAAGTGCCAGTTCATAAAGAAGTCAGTAGAATTTCTTGGACACAGGATAGAAGGAGGCAAGATTTACCCGTCAGAAGAAAAGATTCGTGCTGTTGTTAAATTCCCTCTTCCTACCACCGTCAAGCAAGTACAAAGTTTTTTGGGACTCACCAGTTATTTTCGAAAATTTATTCCTAACTATTCAATTATAGCTAAGGATTTGAGTGACCTATTGAAAAAAGATGTCCAGTTTGTTATTGGCAACAAAGAATTAATTGCTTTTGAAAGACTTAAAGAAGCTTTAACAAACAATCCGGTTCTAAATATTTATCGTCAGGGAGCTGAGATGGAACTTCATACAGACGCTTCAGCTGATGGTCATGGAGCTATTTTACTACAGAAGTCTTATGAAGATAATCAGCTACATCCAATCTACTACATGAGCAAGAAAACTACTGATGCTGAACGAAAGTATTCAAGTTATGAATTGGAGGTGTTGGCTATAGTGGAGGCCTTAAAGAAATTCAGAGTGTACCTGTTGGGGTTTCCATTCAAGATTATAACCGACTGTGCAGCCTTCGAGAAAACTATGAATAAAAAGGACCTAACAACACGAATTGCTCGATGGGCTTTACTACTTGAAGAATTTGACTACACTATTCAACATAGATCCGGCACAAGAATGAGACACGTGGATGCTTTAAGTCGCTATCCGGTCATGTTTGTAACTGAAAATTCTGTTTTGTCAAGGATTAGGAAGCTGCAACAAGAAGACCCGTCGCTGAAGCCAATAATCCAAATTCTGAATTCAAGACCTTATGAGGATTATTTTATACAGAATGGTGCGTTATATAAAACTTTGGATGACAAAAATGTCTTGGTATTGCCTGATGCCATGCAGTTCGAAATTATCAAAAATGCACATGAATATGGACTTTTCGGTACGAAGAAAACTGAGGGAATAGTGAAAAAAGACTATTTTATCCCAAAGCTGAAATCCAAGATTGAGAAGTTAATAAGCAGCTGTGTATCATGTATCTTATCCAATCGCAAAAGAGGAAAGCTGGAAGGCTTTTTACAACCAATTGTAAAAGAGGCTGTTCCATTACACACTTACCACATAGACCACCTAGGACCTTTAGAATCGACGAGTAAAAATTACAAACATATTTTGGCTGTAATTGATGCATTTACTAAGTTTGTGTGGCTTTACCCTACAAAATCGACCACCAGTAATGAAGTTATAGCGAAGTTGATGCTTCAACAAAAGAATTTTGGAAGCCCGAATACTATCATCTCAGATCGAGGCACTGCGTTTACATCACAAGAATTTCGAGATTACTGTGCTGAAAATGACATTAACCACGTGTTAATTACTACAGGATTACCCCGTTCTAACGGCCAGATAGAACGCATCAATTATATTGTGATTTCCGTACTTACAAAGGTAAGTTTGAAAAATCCGCAGAAATGGTACAAGCACGTAGATCACGTCCAGCAAGTCATTAACTCAACTTATCAACGTTCTATAAAGACAGAACCCTTTAAATTGATGTTTGGCGTGCCTATGAAGAACAAAGAAGACCTGCGAATAAGGGAAATAATTGAAGATGAGATTCTAGAAGAATTTGATGAAAAAAGAGAAGAGTTAAGACAGCAAGCAAAGCAGCAGAACCGTAAGACCTACAATTTGAGACGAAGACCAAGCCGACAGTACAATCTAAACGATTTGGTTGCTATTAAACGAACTCAAGTTGGACCAGGCTCCAAATTGAAGCCCAAGTACTTAGGACCTTATAAGATTACAAGGATAAAAGGAAAGAATTCTTATGATGTCGAAAAAGTTGGCTTCCACGAAGGACCTATGCGAACTTCAAGTTGTACAGAATTTATGAAGCCATGGAGCCAGCATCTTGACGACCCAAGTTTCTTTGACATCGAGTCACCCGAGACGAGTGACCTACAGGACGGCCGAGTTGTGGGAAATTATAAGTTGCCGCCGCCACTGGCAAAAGCCAGACGGACGAGAGGAGGCGAAGGGGACGCGGGTCGAGATGGTGTAAACAACAAAGTGCGCGAGCGCGACCGCGACAGTGAGTGGTAAGACGTACGAACTGAACGACGAAACGACGCGCAAACGTTTACTAAACGACGAACGTTTTATTAATTTCTATCATAATTACCATTTCCTCAATATAGTTATTTTGTTTTACGGGTGTGTCTTTGCGTTATCCACAACAACCCACAATAATTTATCGAAATTGACTGGTTTAGTGGCACTAAATTTGACATCTTTTCAAGAGGGCCCAATTTTTGCAGATCGTCAAAGAAAAATTTTAAGCGGTATTAAAACCATGACAAATTTACGCCATGTTTGCATATTCTTTTACTGTAACGACGACATAATTAAGGCTATATCGGAAAATTGTTTACAAATCCGCTCTATTGATATTACTGCATCTTGGTCGACTACTTGTCAAAGTGTTGACTATTTGCTTAAATGCAAACGATTACAAAAAATACAGCTGTATGGCACGTCAATATCGGAAGAGGGTTATGCGCGTTTGATTTCACATCTGCCAAATTTACAAGATATCGGTAAATGTGACAACATGAAAACTATCGTTAAGTATCTAGATCAGCCACCGTACAATCATATTAAAAGGTTAATTATACAAGAAATGCAAGCCGAAACATTAAGCTTGCTGGTCAAATTTTTCCCACAGCTTGAGTGTTTATCTTTAACTATCAATAACAATATCCATAAAACTGTAGATTTCAGTCGGCTTATACATTTCACTTGTTTAAGAAAATTGAGACTTTTTGGAAGTTATCAGATTTCACAAAGCTTTACACAAGTTATTAAGGTAATTGGTGAAAACCTAGATCACCTTCATTTGGAAAACTTTCAATCAATTTCATTCGACTCTATAGTGAAAATTGGAAACTATTGTCCTAATTTAAGAAGTTTAGTTTTCCATGACATAACTAATATTAGGAAAGATGAATCTGTCACCGTGTCAGAGCCCCACTCCTTTGCTAAATTAGAAAGTCTATTTTGGAGAGTATTCTTCTGCGAAAATGCCCTAAAACTTATTCTGAGCAAAGCCGTTAACATCAAATACGTCCATATGTACTCCGTCAAATTTGTGATTTTTTTTTGCGAAATTCACATTATTTTTCCCCAATACTCGATTTCCGCATAGTCCATGTAGTTAGTTATGAAAATGATATCTCTTTGCAGCAATTTCACGGTCACAGCTTTATGAATTACAGGAAATCGATAATATTACATATCAAATTTTCAGCAAAAAGGTTAACCGCATTTACACTGGCCGAAAACTCTGAACAAATTGCTCAATCTTTTCGACAATCTCCTCCGGTCAATAGCTATCATGAAGGTGTCAAGTGTTTCGTCAAGAAATCTCGGAGATATTAGGAGTTTGTGTTTGAAGTAAGGGCTTCTGCCGGATGGGTTTCAATTTCTGAGGGCGGATCAATTCTAGCTTTGGCCATTTTACAATTATTACACAACAATTTAAAGCCAGAACACAAGGACCATACAAATCTCATTTCTGGAGAATCCCAACATTAAGAACAGTGAATTATTCAAATCAAAATAAGTTTCTCACACTCCTTAAATGTCCCAGAAACCCTGATCACACGGTCACTTTCCATTCTGAACACTCAATACTCCGATGTATTCGTAGGGAACTTTGGTCTTTGTCTGATTCTGTTCTTCAGAATAACTAGAATAAAATTTTCTTCAAATTGTTACAGGGAATTTTATATTCTTTACATTCCAAACGATTGTCGTTATTAACTAAGAAATTACAGAACCTATACTTAAAGTATAAAACAAGTTTTTACACTTAAGTTTAATATATGTTCTGTAATTTAATAGATAAAAATTACAATATTTAGAGATATAAAGAAAATAGGGTTTCCTGTGATTATTTGAAGAAAATTCTATTTTGGATATTCGGAAGGAAAGCGTCAAACAAAGATCAGGGTTTTCTATGGATACTTATGAGTCTTGAATGTTTATAGAAATGAATGTTACCGTGTGGTCAGAGTTTCTGGGATACTTAAGAAATGTCAAAAGGTTCTTTTGTTTTTAATCTTTCACTGTTCCTACTGTTGGGATTCTCCAGAAACGAGAGTTGTACCGTTCTTGCGTTCTGGCATTAAAATTGTTCATTTTTGTTTTAAATGTTGTGTGATGATTGTAAAATAGCCAAAGCTCGAATTGATTTGGAGATTGGAGACAAATCTAAACATAGTAATGGGGAGTCCTCAGAAACTAAAACCCTTCCGGCCAAAGATCAGCCCTTATTTCAGACAACGACTCTTATACCTTTATTCGTTTTTGAGAAAACCCTTGACTTCTTCATGCGAAGCTAAGATCTACAGGAGAGTGTCAGGAAAAGTTTCAGCAGGGTGTTCAGAGCTTTCGGCCAGCGTAAATGTGGCAAAGCTTCATGTAAACTATACACGATATAAAAAAATCAATAGACTTTTTAGACACTCTGTATATAAAACATTAAGTGAGTTCATTCATATCTATGACTTGTTAGTCATTAATACAAATTTCGTTGGGCTCTGACTCGGTGATTTCAAGTGTACCAATTACCTAAGAGTTTTAAGAAACTTAACTTACTGAAACAAACTTTGTTTTTATTTTGATAAACAGCAAGCTAAGAGTTTCGGAGTGATGATGACAAAATTTTAAGCATAATGAAAATAATTTATTTGTTTATTATGTGTTACAAACAATTAAATTTCGAATTTTGATTGTGAAAAGATCGGGCCATTACAGCGGCATTGTTTGTTATTTTTTGTTTAGTTGATAAATATATTTTTTCCTCTAAGAGTATTTAAATAAAAATTGTGAATATATTTGTATTATTTTTGTATATTCTTGTTTGTTTAGATATTATTTAGGATATTATAAGTTTGTTTGTTTCTTTAATGTGTTTGTAGTTTTTGATAATTGTAATGTTACTAATTTTAAGTATAAACTGTTACCATTGGTAAATAGGTTTAATAAAAGTGAATCCTTTATATGAATATTAACATTTAAATTAGGAGTAAAAGCGCTACTAAAAGAAATATTGTTCCTCAAAAAAACTTCTACCTCACTTTGTTATTAATGTGTTAATAAACAAATTATTGTAAGCTTGGTTTTGAAATTAAAATAATTAGGATTATTTTTTTTTCTTTTTTATTATTATTACCTGGTTATTTTGCAACTTATTTCGTTCTTGTAATCCTACAAGACATATTTTTGTGGGAAAATTAAAGAAGTTCTGTGTAATAAAAGTAATTCTACATATACCAATTTCCACACAACTTGAAACCGGTGAGAAACAACAAAATTGATAACATTCTTGAAAAATCTAAATAAGTACTTATGTTCTGTTCTTAGATCTCAGATTCTAGAAAAAATATCCAAAAAAAAGTTCTTGTATACATAATGCTTTAAGACTTTCTAAGGGAGCTAGGAGCTTTTTTAATGGGTTCTCTGAAGTCGGGTTTTAGGTCATAATTTAAAAACAAATTGCAATAAATAATTTAAAATTTATTCTTAGACATATATTCTGAGGATTGCTGGTTACTAAAAAGCGAACATAAACACCAATTTTTTTGCTCTTTACATTTTTCAGTTTTGGAGGTTAGTTCAAACAAGGAAACAAGGGATGCTTCTTGAGAATTGTGATCCAAAAACATTCTGGTAAACGATACGTTGTACGATTAGTTGCGTCACAAAAATTTCAGATCAAAATCTTATGTGGTTTTTAGATAATTTCGTCGAATTTGTATCTATCTTGTTTAGCTAAACTATTATTTTGACATAATAATCGTTAAATTAAATTATTAGTTAAAAAATGGGTTATTCCAGAAATTTAAGCAACTAGTTTGACATTTGTAAAATCGGTAGAATTCTAAAATTAGCCTTTTAAGTGGAAATTTCAAGCTTCTCAAATAGTCTAGTAAAATAAGGTTGCTGATAGTAACAAAGAACCTAAACGTCGGATATCAAATTATGATATTGTTAAAAAGGAAAAGTGGCAATATTAGTGTGTTCTTTTAATTTCATTTATCTCATCAAGTCAAATAAATTATAAAAAATCTAGTTTTAAAAAAATTATAATACTGATAATAAACAATAATATAAAAAAATAAATAAAAAAAATGATATGTGGTAGTACTATAATAATAATAATAATAATAATAATAAATCATTTATTTCTCCAATTAAGCATGCAAAACATGCAACTGAGGAAAACGTCAATACATTTACAAGAATCCTCAAATAATGCGAATACATAAAATTGACAAACTTAATACAAAACTACATAGATTACGTTACATCTAAAAACTCTTCCACACTGTAACAGTTTCTCTCAAGTAAGAGCCGCTTTAATCTAGACTTAAACACATTGACGTTAGGTGAATTTTTAATGGAATCGTCAATGCGGTTATAAAACTTACACCCGTTAAAGAAAATGCCTTTCTGGTATAACCCAGTTCTGTGATAATTCGGCAGCAACTGGTCCTTATTACGTGTATTGTGTGAATGCGATGTACGATAAGTTTCAAACTTGGTTTTATTTTTGAACACGAAAACACATACTTGATAAATATAAACAGAAGACAAAGGAAGAATTCCAAGTTTTTTAAACATAGGTCTACAGGACTGACGTGGACCTATCCCAGACACATGAGCACTGAGACCCCAGTTTAGTATGCCATAACGCAGGTGTGAATGAAAGTTTGCATAATACAGAGGTAGGAGAACATGAATTTTAAAGTGATTGGCCATAAATTTAAGAGCATAACAGCTTTTGCGCAGCCTACCACTGAGTATATTTATATGATCCTGCCAATTCATGCCACAATCAAAAGTAATGCCCAACATCTTCGAAGTAGAGCAAGAAGATAAAGCATTATCCTTTCCCTCGAAAATACCAATTTCTCCAAGTGAACTTCTGTTATTAGAAAAATGAACAAAATTAGTTTTATTTATATTCAACTTTAAGTGATTTTTTTGGGACCATAAACAAATTCGATCGTAAATTATTCCCTGTTTTCTTAATTACAGCGTCAGTACTCCGATCAATTATCAGAATATTTGTGTCATCCGCATATGCTGTGACCCGTACATCAGAAGCACCCTGCTCAATAAAGTTTAATAAATCATTAGCAAAGACCAAGAAAAGGTCCAATAATAGACCCTTGTGGAACACCGGTAGTCAAAAATGAGCATTACTCTGTTTATTATTAATGGTAACATATTGTCGTCTGCTGCACAGATAAGAGGAAATTAGGTCAAAGCTTTTACCACGAAAACCACATCTGTGCAACTTTGCAAGTAATATATCATGGTTTACCAGGTATACAAAGTAGCTGGTTAAATAGTTGATCATTCAAGGCGTTAAGCACAAGTTCTACGAGTTGTGTGGGAGAGAGCGTCGATTTAGCTTCCTCAAAAGTAAAAGTCGCGATGTCGTCGTGTACAGACGTCTGTGCTCGATGCTCGGAGAATTTTATAGTCAGTACTAAGTTAGTTACTTGCAAAGCGTGTTTAAATAAATTCCATTCTCAATGCTTCTCAATAAAGGATTATGTGTACAGAGCTCTAAGTAGCGAAGGCAGGAATTTGTTCTGGTGCTGTGATGATTGTGTCAATGTTATGGAAGTGAATCTACAGATTGGTGTAAAACTGTCTAAAATGGAAAAACAATTTGAAGAAAACCAAATCCAGACAAAAGAGCTAATAAAAAAGCTTGGAGAAACACATCCACCAGTGGTAGCGAATATTAATCAGTGGTCTTCCATAGTCAAAAAAGATAAATTTCCGCCGTTAATAATAAAACCTAAGCAAGCCGGCCAGGACAGTGAAGCAACAAAGAACGCAGTTATAAAAAAGATAGTCAGTGGTCATAGAATGCAGTGATAGAGACTCTTTGCAAAAAATGCAAACCAAGGCATTAGCTGAACTATCGGATCAATACACTGTTGCAATTCCTAAAATTATATTGTCACGTTTTGGGGGTAGCGTAGGAAGAGAAACAAAATCGTAGCTCAAGTATGTCTTCTTTATTAGGCTAGGCAGTGAACACTGTCCAAGAGGGGGTTGTGTGGGTGTATGTGCGTAAGGCCTTCTGATGTGCCGCCAAGCGGAACCCGCTCGATACGAGCAGGGTGCCCCTATGTCCGACACGCCCAAAGGATTTACTTAAGGCACTGCAACAGGGTAGCGAGCCGTCCGGGCACTAGAAAGTTCGGACTGTCGCTCGTGACCTCCCTCTGGGGATGACCCCAGAGTTCGGTGCCTTAGCCGAGCTACGGTGCATCTTTTATACTCGGCAGCTAACCTCATTACGTTAACCTTGCTGACTATGGTGGTTACTGGGTGTGCACCGTAACTACTAACACGGGTGTGACATCTCCGCCTTCCAACAAGTGTTCACCCCGAACACTAAAAGTCTATGTTTACTAGAACAACTTACTTATTCTCTATTCTTACTTTATAAAGCAGGTGGGGATATACTTTATTCAAACCAACTTCTTAAAGCTAACAGGTGTTACTTATCTTCTAGAAAAGGGGTGGGAAAAACTGTGTGGAACAAATATCTTAACTACTTCTCGATTTTTAGACGTTGCCATGTTTGCATACTCAAAAAACAATTATTCCTTTCATTGGGTCACCTTTCAACCTTGTTGTTGCGTCCATCTTCTTGCCTTCTCATTTAAGCGTAAATTGTCCCCTGCATCGGGCAATCTTCCAGTACCTTCTCTCGGCACTACATTGTCTAAGCGGAAATCCATCGCTTAGCTTCGACATCTTTGGTCCATTGCGTGCTCTCTTTTTAGCACACGTTGCTTTAGACTACTACACATTGTCATTTCTAAGCCCATCTGGAGAACCTTCTTCAGCCCGTCATTTAAGGGACTCTGGGTGCACGCGGGTGTATAACCGACGGTGCGGAACCCATCCGAAGATGCTGGTTTCTCCTAGGCTTGCTCCTCTTCTTCTCGCTTCTTTGATCAGGTCAATTTGTCGATAGACGCAACGAGGTAATTAGGTGGCCCCTAAAGTCAACAATTAATTAGCAAACAAGCCCGACTCCAATAACATAAACAGACATAACATGTATTTATAAACAAAACACCTGATACTTGCGCGATTTTGCTACCTCAGCAAAGTACCTAGGTCGGGAATTGTGTCACTAGAAATCGAGATATTGTTATTTCATTAACTATACATACACTTATTTTACGAAACCTAGTCATCAAAAAATTTAGTTTTATCTTACCCAATAAAATACAAAACTAATATGTGCTCCTATGCACTAAAATGTTTAGGGCAACCTACAGGCCGCTCTTGATATTGCCCTACTCAGTTCAAGCAACTGCGGACCTGCAGGCTGGTTCTTCAAAACTCGTCTTGATTCTTCTGGGGTGTGCTTGAACTTGTAGGGGTGGGCATTGTTGTGTCGTCTTCGTGATCTCTCTTTCTTTCTCTCTCTTTGTCTCTCTTCTTTCTTCTGGTCTTTGCCTCTCTTCTTTCTTTTCTGTTATTACTTCATCTTTTTCCTGTGACTTAATTGGCTTCAATTTGCGAGGGTGTGTCTATCAATATGGGGATTGAACGGGGCGCCTCCACCATGTCACGTTTTGGGGGTAGCGTAGGAAGAGAAACAAGATCGTAGCTCAAGTATGTCTTCTTTATTAGGCTAGGCAATGAACACTGTCCAAGAGGGGGTTGTGTGGGTGTGGGTGTATGTGCGTAAGGCCTTCTGATGTGCCGCCAAGCGGAACCCGCTCGATACGAGCAGGGTGCCCCTATGTCCGACACGCCCAAAGGATTTACTTAAGGCACTGCAACAGGGTAACGAGCCGTCCGGGCACTAGAAAGTTCGGACTGTCGCTCGTGATCTCCCTCTGGGGATGACCCCAGGGTTCGGTGCCTTAGCCGAGCTACGGTGCATCTTTTATACTCGTCAGCTAACCTCATTACGTTAACCTTGCTGACTATGGTGGTTACTGGGTGTGCACCGTAACTACTAACACGGGTGTGACAATATGTCCAAAGATTATTATAATCGGAGTCGAAAATAAATATGTAGATGACGAGGCTGACTTTGTTCGGAGAGTAAAAAATCAGGGTTCATTACAAGCCTTGGAAAATGTTGAAATTAAGTTCATTAAAAAGTTTGTGCCGAAAGGAAAAACCTATCATAATGTAATTTTGGAACTATCTCCGGATGCTTTTCAGTGCCTGGTAAAAAATAAGAGGGTATTTTTCGACTGGGATAGTTATGCGGTGTACGAGTACATTGGTGTCTTGCGCTGTTACAAATGTTGGAAATATGGGCACAAAGCAGTAAACTGTCAGCAAAACAACATAATTTGTCCACTATGTAATCAGAATCACAAAAGTGAGGAATGTACTTCCAATGTAAAAGAATGCACAAACTGTAGATTTGCCCACGACGTCTTGAAAATCTCAGATATTGACTACAGACACAGTGTATTCGATAAAAATTGCATTAGTTATCAGAGAGCGCAGGAAAAGGTTAAAGCGAGAATACAGTATTCATAGCAACCAGAGCCGTTTGACCAGAGTGATT
The DNA here is from genome assembly GCF_016097725.1 of Ips typographus. Lineage (NCBI taxonomy): Eukaryota > Metazoa > Arthropoda > Insecta > Coleoptera > Curculionidae > Ips > Ips typographus. The sequence continues at coordinate 614,985 of NC_138432.1, forward strand.
GTGATGGACACTTTTTAATGTTACACATGAACGCCCAGGGATTATTGTCACATCTCGTAGAAATTAGGAAACTGCTGCATGATGTACAACCTGAAATACTCTGTATTAGCGAAACACATGTAACTTCCGAGATTGGAGATAGTGAGTTACACATTCCGGGATATATTGTTACACTTTGTTATTCGAACAGTACACATACAGGGGGAACAACCATTTACATAAAAGAACATCTTAAATTTACTACATTAAAACAGGTTTACATTGATTATAATTATTGGTCTACCTGGATTAAGATTGACCTAGGATTCGAAAGCATTATAGTGGGGGCTATTTACAGATCACCGAACGGTAACTGCAGAGATTTTTTTAAATTTCTTGAAGAAGAATTAGATGCAGACAGCAGCCAAAAGAACAGAACTTTTATATTGGGTGATCTGAATATAGACTTTTTAAAGAATGACGGTAATGCATTACATTTGAAGCGGATTGTCCAGGACTCTGGCTTTAAGCAAATTGTGGCGAATCCTACAAGAATAACGAACGTCTCTTTAAGCTTGATTGACCATATAATCACAAATGCATGCTGCGAAGTAGAACGCGTGTACCCCGTAATCTCAGATCATGAAATAATCGGAACAGAATTGACACTAAATGAAAAATCAACAAAAGATACAAATACTTTCAGAAGGAAATTAAATGAGGAAGCAATTGCAAATTTAACTCAGGAATTGGTCGGAGCCAGCTGGAATTTTACTTCTACTGATGTTAATGTGTTATATGCTGATTTTATGAGCATAATACTAGCTGCCGTGGATAAGATAGCACCAATTAAGAAAATCAGCATTAGAAAATATCCATGGATTACCGATAAAGTTTGTGAAGTGCAGAAAGACCGCGACAGAGCTTATAAAAAATTTGCTATAACTAAACAGATAACAGGGATTGGGTAGCCTACAAGAATCTTCGCAATAAAGTTACAAACACAATAAGGACTGAAAAAAGAAAACATTACAATGACAGAGTGGATAGGTGCAAGGATGATAGCAAAAAAATGTGGAGGACCCTAAAAGAATTATTAGGCAGTAAAAAACCTGCTACGGAAACTTCCCATGTGCAATTTAATAGCATTAGACCACCAGAAGAGAACTTCAATAACTTCTATTGTGACAGTATTCGGGAAGTTTCGGAGAGTATAGAAAAGCGGAACTGGAATTATATGTTCGTATCTCAGCAGACAGAATTCAGCATGTTTACACCGTTGAACTTAAGTGAACTTAGGTCAGTTGTAAATGAGCTTAAAAGTAAAAGTACTAGTGATGACTATTTTACTGTTAACATGTTAAAAAATCTATTTTGCGTAATAGGATTTGGCTTGTTATATCTGGTTAACACATCACTAAGCTCAGGTTGTGTTCCAAACGAACTGAAAGTTAGTTTAATTGTGCCAGTGCCCAAAGTTCCTAAGCCATTATCCGCATCAGATTTTAGGCCTATAAATTTGCTCCCTCTTATTGATAAAGTAATAGAAACAATTGTATGTCGCCAGCTAAGAAATTATTTTGAATCAAATAAATTATTATATTCGGGGCAATCAGGATTTAGATCAAATCACTCGTGTGAATCTGCTCTCCAATATGTTTGTGCTGTGTGGAGAAATGAAATGGCTCGTGAAAATGTGACTGTCAGCGTTTTTGTAGATCTACAACGGGCGTTCGAAACGATTGATAGGGATATTCTGCTAAAAAAACTTCATAATTATGGTCTAAGGGATAGTGTACTTATATGGTTTGAGAACTATCTACAGAGCAGATTCCATAAAACTAAAGTAAATAATCGCATATCAGAAAAAATAGTAAGCCATTGGGGGGTTCCTCAGGGTAGTGTACTTGGGCCTGTCTTGTTTATAATATATGTGAATGATTTGCACTTGTTATTAAATATTCTTCTATTTTATAAGTCTATTTGCGGACGACACTCTTATTTGTATGTCGGGTAGGCCGAGCGAAAACATTGCGGACTTATTAAATAGTGAGCTTAGCATTTTATATGATTGGTTGTGCCAAAATAAATTAAAACTGAATGTTAACAAAACTAAATGTATGGTGCTGGGTTCAACAAGAAATTGTCAAAAATTTGCAGAAGAAGGGTGTAACTTGTACATTAATGGTTCCTTAATTAAATGTGTAACAGAAATTAAATATTTAGGAGTAGTCTTAGATCCACAGTTAAATTTTTCAAAACATATTGATTTTTTATCTAAAAAATTGGGCAAGAAAATTGGATTTTTTTACCGTGTCTCACAATACTTGTCAGTGTATGCAAAAAAGTTAGTGTATAATTCAATAATTTTTCCACATTTTAATTACTGTTTTTCGCTGCTGATTTCTTGTACCCAAGATAACATCAATAGGTTACAAATTTTACAAAATAAGTCTATGCGTATTGTTCTAGGTTGTAATAGGTACACCTCTACTTATGACATGTTACAGACATTGAAATGGTTGAATATTAGACAACTAATTGCTAAAGCAAATATTGTTACTATTTATAAGATAGAGCATAACTACTATCCTGGCTATTTAAGTGATTTTCTGGTACGTAGATGTAGCTCTGTACGATATAACATCCGATCGGGCTGTGATTTCAATATCTCTTTTGTTAAAAGTACTTTGCTACAGAAATCATTGTTATATGATGGATTGCGCCTATATAACTCTCTTCCTGATAAACTTAGAGAAATTAACAACTTAGGATTGTTCCAGAAGAGGATAAAACGCTTTTTGTTTGATGAAATAAAGTACTACTTTACTTTACTTTACTTTAAAAGTCATTAGGTGACGTTGACACAACTTCTCAAATGTGAGATCAGCATCGCCATCATACGTGAACGTACCAAGGCGTGTAGCAAAATCGTGTAAGGTAACCTTTAATCGAGTTTTATTATGAGTCTCTTTGAAATAGCGTAGCAGTTCCAGCTGGCCTTCAAGAAGTGGTCGGAGAATATCGTCTTGCAGAATTTTAGTAACCGCTTTATTTGTAACAACAAAACAGAAGAAAATATATAGAATTAAAATACTGACTTCTCACTTGGCTACTCACTTGACAACCAACTACCACCTTTCATCTCCCTGATACTTTTCAACTTGGACCCAATAAAGATGGCAACAAACTTCGTAAGTGACACAACTGCCGAAGCCGATGTGACTTAATTGAAGAGTTAGTCACAAGATATTAATCAGGGGTCATGTGAGCAACTGTCAAATGACGCCACATTCCTTTTGGCAGACTGACACATGTCACTTGCAAAGTTTGTGACTAACTTTGTCTAGCCTATTGATTTATATTTCTTCCTTCTTATTACCACTAGTTTCCTATGTATAATTTTGAAATTTCCAGAACTGTATACCTTTTCATATTGTCAATTATTTAAAAGGAAAATATAATTACAAAGAAAAGTAGTACCGTACTGCTTAGAAGAATATGTATTTTCCTGCGATTTTTATATACAGTGCGTTTTTTTTAACGCGCAACATAGGAATTCACGTGTTAAATTTTTAAGCCCATGTTAGACCATGTTATTTTGGAACTACAAGTATAAAACTTGACGAAGCTTAAGTAAGTTTACCAATTCGGCCTAAAAAGTGTTAAAAAGCTTGCAAAAAATCATCTTTTTTTGAAAAGGTTTTATCGTTTCATACTCCCTGTATCACAGCCTGTATGCATTGTTGTTCTTTGTTGTTTTTGATACTGGCACGGCAGGTAGCAGGTAAAATTTGGCGTAGAAAGTAAAACAGGGTGATCATTAACTTTATATCAAGAAAGTTAAGAACAAAAGAAGTATTTTTATAAGTGAATTGTTCAAAGTGACCTCCGTTCGAAGTCAAACAGTATTCCAAACAATCATAAAATGCCTTTTTGGCGTTCAAAAGATGTCGGGTCGTGATGCAGTCAAAATATGTCACTTTACCTGCTACCTGCCCTGCCAGTATAAAAACAACAAGGAACAACAATGCATACAGGGTGTATGGAACGATAAAATCTTTTCGAAAAAAAATGATTTTTTCCAGTTTTTAATCACTTTTTAGACCAAATTGGTAGACTTACTTAAGCTTCAGGGTACTAAAGACACACCCGTCAAGTTATAGACTTGCAGTTCCAAAATAAAATGGTCTAACATGGGCTTAAAAATTTAACACGTAAAATCCTATGTTGCGCGTTAAAAAAAACGCACTGTATTATCATTTGATGAATATAAGTGGGATAAACCTTAAATTGTATAAAATTGACTTATCCTTACAATTCTAATCATGTAAACTTGTGAACATATCTGTTTGTAACTTGACGTATGTTGATCGATTTGTGGCTACAGACCAACACTCGGTTTCAACGAAAGGTTCTTTTCTCGTAGGGGAATTTGTAAAGAAATTTGGTCTGATAACGGTACCAATTTCCAAGGCGCTTCAAATACATTAGAAAATCTTAAAACACATTTAATGAGTATCAATGATGATAATGAATTTCAAGATTATTTGCTTAAAAATCAAGTAAAGTGGCATTTCATTCCGCCAAGGGCTCCACACTTTGGTGGATTATGGGAGTGCAGTTAGGCTCATGAAACATCATTATCACTTGAAACACAAGAGTTATAGGTGATGCTCATCTTACTTATGAACATTTCAATACTTTACTCATACAAGTCGAGGCCGTACTCAACTCTCGTCCCTTATCACCCATTTCAAATGATCCTAACGACCTTAATCCCCTCACCCCCGGACATTTTCTCATCGGACGTGAACTTACATCCTTACCGGAAGAGTCGATAAGACATATTCCAACGAACCGATTGAACCTTTATCAACGAGTCCAGCAAATGATGCAGTCATTCTGGCAAAGATGGCAAAGGGACTATTTGCACACTCTGCATCAGAGAACGAAATGGATGTTTAAGCCTCCAAACTCTTTGCAAGCTGGTCAGATGGTGCTGCTCAAGGAGGACAACCTCATTCCTATGAGGTGGAAGTTAGGAAGAATTGTGAAGACCTACAAGGGCAACGATGACATCACTCGAGTGGTCGACGTTCAAACGACATCCGGTGTTGTTAAACGTGCATTTTCAAAAATTTGCGTTCTGCCAATTGATGGATGCGTTGAAGGCAGTCATACTTAGTGACGTTAAATTACCAAATTCCGACTGGACTGTACGCGTAAGTGTGGTGATTTCGTGGCCTTCGGCATTTGTTTGAAAGTTTGTAGATACTTTCATGGTCGGCGGTATGTCGAGGTAAGGAAGGTTTCATGTATACCTAACCTAATTTTAGTTGTTAATCGTTTTTTGGCGTTGTTGTTTTTCTGGCTCAAGCATGGCGGCATGATTTTGTAAATCTGTTCACCTTTTCATTGTTTTACCTTGATGCATGTTCAAGAACCAAAGTTAATACAGTCCACTCAAATTATTACACAGTTTTATTGATTACTCCAACAGCTATCATGAAAGAACGGAAAGCTGAAGAGACTAGCGATTTGAGTACAACAGATTTTGAAAATGATCATGTTTTCCAAAAGAATAAAAGACAAGTAAAGAGGAAAATGCCTTTTCAATCAGATTATGATGATTATGAGACTGACAATGAAGATGATAGAAGTGACATCCATACTCAAACTAAAAAAATGTTAGGCAGTGAAGCTCAGAAGCCAACCCCAATTAAAATTAATAACTGCTATTTAAACAGTATGTTTCATGTTGCTAACAATAGTGTTTTTGTATTTTTTAAAAACTTTTTTAGCTTGTATTGGTGAATACTCTGGCAGTCATCAAAGAGAAAGTCAAAATAGTGACCAGAATTTGACTGAAAAAGACTGTCAAAATGTGGTGTCCTTAAAACAAAATGATAAGCTTACGGATTTCATTAAGGTTGTTTTTTTAAAAGCTAATATTTTTTGTAGCACAAATAGATCACAGTAAAGCAGTTCCCACTACCGATGACGCAAGAATTGTTAAAGGTAAATTTAGGTTTGCTGCATTTCAGAGAATTACCTAATGTTTACCCTCAAATTTACTATTAGTTTCACTGTTTAACCACAACATTTTTTGTTTGTTTTTAGACTCAATATTAACTGAAGTTGTAAAACAAATATATTTTATTAAAAGTATTGCCATTAATCTGTCAAAGGATGTTAATGACTTGAAAAATACAATGGAAAGGGAAAACACCACGCATATAATGGACCAAAGAGAGCCTCATCTACTGTCAAATTTCAAAACTCCTCTAGAAACTACAGAAGAGTTTCTAAAAGTAGAAAAATTCTTAAAAGAAGACAATAATGACCTTAAGTTGGTAAGTAAAATTATATTAATTGGTAATCTAGATATCGTTATTAATTAAATTCTCAAACTGATTTGAAAACGTTAGAGATAATAATTGTTAGTTTTAATAATTATCAAATATGTTTTTCTGCAAAAGTGGAAGACATAATCAATTAATTTTATTTTTGTATCAACTTTCAGATATCTGAATTATGTTGCATTGGAGGAGGCAACTTGAGAGAATTTGTGCAAAGGACAATGCATTATTTAATTGACTATAAATTAGCTTCACAATATAGTTATTTGGGAAGAAGAACAAAGGAAAAGTTTTCCGATAAGAAAATTGCTGAAGTTGTAATAGGTAAGCCATTTTATTATCTCTGTGCTATTTTCATTTCATTATTATCTTAATAAAGCATAAAGTAAAAAATAAATAAAATAAATAAAGCAGCAATAAATGCATGTGTAAGTATGGGACCTCGAAGACAGTAAGAGATACAGAGTTGGTCACGGGAGCAAAGTTGCGCAAATTATCATCATCAGTACTATTCTGCTTTAAAATTTGAAATATTCCTATTACTTTCAAAAACGTCCGAATGAATACGACATTTTTTAGCTTTTCTTCAATTTAAATTACTTTGAATAATTTACTGTTTTTGAGATCCCCATATTTGTTTTGACAGGAATTTATAGCACTTTGTAATGTTAATCACTACTAAATTAGACTAGTATTTTCAGATATACAGGTGTTGCATAAAAGCTGGACAAAAAGCGTTCGTCACTTTTTAAAAATGGAACACTTTTTATATTTATTAATGTTTAGCTTCTCCCTTTAATTAAAAGCAAATTTTGGGAAAAATGCTGCTTAAAAAATGAAATTTTAGAGTTTTAAAATGCGCTAAATTTTAAATTATTGAAGTTATAGGAAAATAGTTTGGACTTATTTTCAATCTTAGTTTTTATAACCAAATTAAAGATGTCAATTGGATGCATGCTTTTTGGATTAACGTGTACAGATGTTCGTAGGTTAGCGTTTCTGTTAGCAGAAAGGAACAATTTGAAACACTATTTTAATAAAAATAAAAAAATGGCTGGCTGGGCTTGGCTCCGATCTTTTATGAAAAAAAATCACCTTTCCCTGAGGAGGCCAGAAGCAACATCGGCAGCTCGCGCTAAAGGTTTCAATGCAACTGCCGTAAACACATTTTTTGATTTGCTGGAGCCCCTGCAAGATAGATACGCGTATGCACCATCTAGAATATTTAACGTCGATGAGACGGGATTAACAACTGTACAAGGGTCTAAGGAAAATCTAAGGTGATTGCAATGAAAGGTAGGAAGCAAGTAGGAACGTTAACCTCAGCAGAACGAGGAACACTATGCACTGCGGTAATATGCATAAGTGCTGCAGGAACATATGTTCCACCCATGGTCATTTTCCCACGAGTTCGCGTAAAGGAGGAGTTTTCAATTGGGCTACCCCCTGAATCCATAGTAGCCTGCCATTCTTCTGGTTGGATGCAATTGAACCTCTTCGAAAAGTGGTTCGACCATTTTTTAAAATTTACCAATGCCTCAAAAGAAAACCCTTCTTTGCTTATATTGGACGGCCATAAAACTCATAGCCAAAACATAATTGTGATAGAGAAAGCCAGGGATCACGGTGTTACAATATTGTGCATACCACCACATTGTAGTCATCGCATGCAACCGCTAGACGTTTCTTTTATGGCACCTTTATCGACATTCTACAGTCAAGAGGTTGAAACATTTCTAAGGAACAATCCAGGTAGAGTCGTTACAATTTACCAAATAGGCAAATTATTTGGAAAGGCCTACTTAAGGGCAGCAACACCCAATAATGCCATTCATGGTTTTGAGAAAACTGGCTTATTTCCCGTTAATCGCCACGTTTTCACTGACGATATGTTTATAGCTGCTGATCCCACTGATCAGACAGAAAATGAATTAATTTCAACGGAAGACGGCTCACCAGACGGAGAACCACCATTTCCAATCAGGCTCCAAACTCCCCCTCCATCAAATTCATATTCGACCCACACACTGCTACAATCAAAATCAACCTCTCCAATCAGACATCAAACGCCACCGCCATCAACTTCATATTCAACCCACACACTGCCACAATCAGAATAAACTCGTCCTCTTGACTCAGATGACAGCTTCTCCAGTGATGATGATAAACCTTTGGCCAATATTTTTCAAATTTCACCAGAAATAATTCGTCCATACCCAAAAGCAGCATTAAGAAGGCCTGCGAAAACTGGAAATAGAGGTAAAGCTGCCATCTTAACGAGCTCACCTTATAAGAATGAATTAAATGACAGTATAGAAGGGAAACAACGTGTCAACCGGTAAATTGCCATCTTTGAAAGGAAAGGCACTATCGAAGGAAAAATCAGTAAAAAAAATCTCCAAACTACGGAAAAATAGTTCGGCCGAAGTAAAGACTGATAAAGCAACAAACAAGATAACAAAAAGATGTGAATGGGAAAAACAAGACCAAAGACAAGAATATCCAAAAAATAGACATGACCAAAGAAAACAGTGATGAGGAAGAAAATCCAGTGTGCTTTTATTGTGAAGTAGATTTTATAAGCAGCAAACCTGGTGACCAGTGGATTCAATGCAGTTCCTGTCAAAGATGGGTCCACGAAGCTTGCGGTGTATCAGACAACGAAGCCAGCTATTTCATATGTGATCTGTGCGTATGCACATAATCCAATTTTAGAAACAATACTGATCCCGTTTTAGATATACGTGTTCCTAAAATGGGAAATTTCACTCACCTAAGAAGAAAAAATGTTTTTGTTCTATTTTAAAACTTTCATATGTTATGTTTTTTTTTTTAAATAAAGTTATGTTTGATATATCCATCATGACGTTTGTTTCTGATTTTGTAGCTAAACTTTTTTATAAACCAGGTTCAAACCTTAAGTATCCCATTTTAGGTAAACTTCCCCTACTTTTAAAGACCTGATGATCATAAGGAAATTCCAAATAAGGTCTTAAAAAGGGACTTTTGTGACACCCATTGCGTCACCCTGTATATTTATAACTTACTTTACTGACTAAATACACATTATTAGAATAAATTCTAGTGCAATAAAGTGCAGCAATTTGTACTGTGTGTGTGTAGCATTCTAATCTCAGAGTAATATACTCTGTGTACAATATAGCACTTTGTCATAAATATTTGGTTTTAGAGTCGGCAATCAGAGCAAAGAAGTGCACAGAGAAGAAAGATGCTGAAGCACAACTTGCGCGATGGCTAAGAAGGGCTCCTGAAAAGAATAGAAAAAATAATTGATTTAAAGTATTTCATATTTGTATTTGTTGTTTGTATGTCTTTTGTTTGTATCAATATTGGTATTTAAGTGCATTTAAGTTGCGACATGCACCTAATTAAAGTCGTTTGCATTATTTTAATATTTGGAGTTTTTTATTCAGCTTTTTTTTAATATAGGGTCAAATAAAAAAAAAACATTTCTAATTTTTGTTTTAAAAAAAATTGCCCAGCCTAAATTAAAACTGATATTATCACATAGCTTATAAAAAACAAAGGTCACAAAACGGTGCACGCTAGATGTAACAAGTCTTCCTGATCAATCAATCAATGAGTAAATTCAATAATATGCAGGATGTTACATTTTACAAGATACTTTTTGTAGCTACCCAAATAGTTTACTCTGATTAAAATAGTCAAATCAACCTTAAGGTTAATTCCTGTCTATCTGAGATATTATTTATAGAAAGGGAATAGCTTGAATAATAAAATTATCTAAAAATTCAGAAGAATTTACTTGGTTGTAAAAACACTGCAACCCTCACAAAGGTGTTTGCTTTATAATCATAGTACTCATAAGATGTATCATGCAAGCGGTGTCTTGAGTTCATCATTTGTACTCACTGCAGACTACCTCATTATTACTATTACTTTAAACATGCTTTTAGATAACACTAAATATAATACATATTGATTTGACGTTCAATAATGCAATTTAGTAAAGTGAATAATGATGATTATTGCTGAGATTATTGTGTTAACATAAAACAATAATGAAAACTGCAATGCTTTTCATTTTAATGTCAATTTCAGTAAAAATAGTTAACTAACATTAAAACTGGCTTTTTTATACACTGTTGTAATGTAGTACTTCTTGGTGGGTAATTTGAGCCTTGTTTAAGTCAATTTCTTCATAAAAGTTATGCTTTCTCACATGAAAAAGTAGTGAAGTATTCAGCATATACCAGATATATTTTTGTAAGAGAGGCCTAATTTGCTACTTGAACTATACTTAAAAAATACCGAGAAAAATGTGTAGTAATGATGCATCAGCAGGGTTAAATACCTAGGTTAAGTTTGAAATTGGCACTGTAATTTTACTTAGACCAGCAGGCTCTATGTCCTTCAAAAAATATACATTTACTTGATTTTAGTGTATAATTTTCAACTATTATTGAAATATTGTATTAAAATTAAAAATATAACTATTTTAGCTGCATGGGAATCTGTTTGATATAACATAATATAAACAAAAGCAAAGTGACAAATTCGAACTTTAGTTGACATAACAACAGATGGAAGATGGCTTAGATGGCTTAATCAGCTGAATTTGTTTCCTCAAAGTGATAAGGCGTGTGACGTTGCAGTAGGGTGCTCAGGCTGCACAATATGCACTTAAAACTTTTTATATTATTTTCTACATTGAACATTAGAAACTAGAAATCTACTTTCACAGAATGTACGCACTACTTTCCATCTGAGACCATATTTATAGAAAATGGTAAGCTCAAATAATCAAAATATCAAAAAATTTAACTTTATTAAGTATTTGATTGTTAAAAAAACCATTGCAGCTGCACAAATACAGGGTATATCACACATCATTAGTTTCAGAAGGGTTGTGGCTACTAAAAAACGAAATAAAAAGTTCAGGTCCGTATTTGAAAATTTGAAGTTGGTTTTGGTATCTAAAAAACGAAATGTCGGAGCTGAAAACTAAAACTATTTTCTTGAAGAGAATAAAAAAGTGCCTCCAGAAGGTGCCATTGATTAAAGTGGTAAAGAAATGAAATAGAAAATTGAGTTTTCCGGTTTTTGTCGGATATCTCCGGATGTGAAACTTTTTTGAATTTTTTTTTACCAAATTATTTAGCAATGAAATGCGCAACTTTGCCTCCATTTTGTTGAGAATTGAGGAACTCATGTTTATTTCTGACTTTTGACAGCCGTCATTTCTTTTAGTATTCTATCCTAAGATATAAGTGAAGTTGATGTTGAGTTGTCTATGTACACACTTCTTTCACACATGTTTCTATTGTTAATATTGTCACGTTTTGGGGGTAGCGCAGGAAGAGAAACAACAATCGTAGCTCAAGTATGTCTTCTTTATTTATTACTTGGAATACAATAAATAGATCTTACCCCCAGACTAGGAGGGCCGCTAGTACCGCCGCTGGCGGGACGCGCATGGAACACTTTCTGAGAGGGGGTGTGTAGATGCGTGGGTGTGGGGGAATGGGCGTAAGGCCTTCTGAAGTGCCCCCAAGCGGTACCCTCTCGATACGAGCTGGGTACCCCTATGTCCGGCACGCCCAAAGGATTTACTTAAGGCCCTGCTAGCCCTCTTGAAGTGTCGCCAAGCGAAAACCCTCTCGATACGAGCTGGGAACCCCTTTGACCGACACGCCCAAAGGACTTACTTCAGGTACTGATAGGTTCAAGAGTTCGGACGGTCACCTCAGGGTTGCGTAAGAACTCTCGTCTTTTCAGCCTGGATTTCCAAGAAGGTATCGAGCCGTCCGGGCACTAGGAAGTTCGGACTGATGCTCGAAGACCGACCTAGAGACCAGTAATCTTCGATGGCTTGAGACGCTGATTAAATACCCACATCGTGACCCCAATTTGCCGGTCTTGCTGATTCAGACAGTGCACTAGGGGAGACCGGGGCCCGACTAGGTAACGGAACATAGTGCAATTTATGCTACACGTGAATTTTGTGTTAAATAAACAGTAGACCTATTTTGTTAATAAATCCCTCAAGATTTTATCAGGTTTTGGGCCCAGAACACGCAAGACGATAGTTTCTGGAGAAAGAAAACAAAAAAGGGACAGTTTGAATGATTGATGCTTAAAAGGTTTGCTAAATGTTAGTAGAGAACTTTAGAAAAAGTGTACTATTTAAGATAAATTACAAACATTCGAAGAGATGAGTACCACGGTGGTATTTCCTCAATTGGGAGCTGAACATTTTTTAATAACTGGAAGTTTCGTGTCAGAGCTTTCATGGAGGAAAAGCAACTTGAAGATGCATTGGAGAAGGAAATTGAATTGACTGAAGAAAAGGAGAAATCGAAACAACAGCCAAACAAATGCTAAGAGCTTTAGAAGAAATTTTCCAAAGAAAAAGTGTTTTTAGTAAACTCACTCTTAAAAAGAAACTGCTTACAATGAAATGTGGAAAAAGTGAAACACTCGAAGATCATTTTTTAAAATTTGATACTTTAATAAGAGAGTTAGAAGATATAGGGTCAAAAATGGATGATTCTGATAAAGTGTGTCATTTATTACTCACTCTAAATGAAGATTATGACTCTGTTATAACTGCTATAGAAACATTAAACTCAAATATAACAATTGAGTTTGTGAAATCCAGATTACTTGATGAGGAACTAAAACTGAAAACAAAGTTTAAAACAGTTGTTGAAAGCACATTTAAAAGTGATAGTTTAAACTATGGAAACAGGAATTATTTTCAATCTGGCAAGCCAGGACACCGAATAGCAGAATGTAGACAAAATACTAATAAGGATAAGCAAGGAGTAAGACAGGGATATACTAAGCCAAGTTTCAATCCAAGAGGTACAAATCTCAACAGAGGTCAAAGGGGATCATATAGAGGACACAATTGAGGATATAACCACTCAGAAAGCAGATTCATCTATTGCATTTGTGGCAGCAAATTTTGTAAATAAAATGAGTGAGAACACATTTATCTTGAATTCAGGAGCAACTGAGCATCTTATTTCAAGTGATCTTGAATACTTGATGCAAAATGTACGAGTTCTAACAAATGAGGTTCACTTTTGAGGAATATAAATACTTTCAGGTTTTGATTGATGATTATTCTAACTTTTTAGTAGTTAAGCTTTTAAAAAATAAAAGTGAAGCCACTCAAAATTTAATTGATTTTATAAGATTAATAAAAACAATACATAATAAATTTACTCAACATATAAGGTGTGATAATGGTGGTGAGTTTACATCGAATATGTTCAAAAAATATTGTCAGGTAAGAGTTATTAGTATATACACAATGGCTTATAGTGCACAGCAAAATGGACAGTCAGAGAGAATGAATCGAACATTAATGGATAAAGTACGGACAAAACTTATTCAAACCAACTTGCCTAAGGAATTTTGGTGTAAAGCAATTTTATGTTCTGCCTATGAACTAAATAGATGTCCTACTAATGCAAATAAAGGTTTAACTCCATCTCATAAAAGGTATAATAAAAACGAGTTATCAAAACATAGAGTATTTGGATGTCAAGCGTGGTATGTAGTTTTATCAAGACAAAACAAACTAGAAAGAAGGTATAAACCAGCTATAAAGATCGGATACTGTGGTGGAGGATACAGATTGTGGGATTTTGAGAACCTAGAAGTGGTGTGTGCACGAGATGTAAGATTTGATGAAACTGAAATGAATTATATAAAAATAACTTCGATTAAGGGTAATAACAATTCAATTTTTCAAGAAACTCACGTAAGAATTATTGAAAATAATGAAGAATCGGAAAATGAGACCGAAAAAGGAACAGATCTTGAAGAAACTATTAATCAAAATGATTATAACTGTGAACAAAACAATGAATTATGTTCAGAAGAGGAATTAGAAAATGAAAATAGAGCAGATCAAATAATTGAGAACATGGACAATATACAAGATCAGGAAGAAAAGTAACAAAACCCAAACATTTAGATGAATATGAAATCTATTCAGCTTTTTGTTTGCTGTCTACGAAAAATGACCCACAGACTTAAAAGAATGGAGAGAAGCAATTGCGAGGATTGTGTTTCGATCACAAATTCTATACTTCAAAATCACGGCGGGGAGAATAGCCTAGTGACATCCTTTCTTAAACCAAATGCTCTTTTCGAGGAAGTTTTAAATGTTATTGGCTTGCAGTGATTTTAATTTCAATGGTCACATTTTTATTTTACCAGGTACCAGCGACGTATTAAAAGACAAAAAGGTCAACAAAGATCAAATTTGTAAACTCTTGACATCCTTGTATCGCACTAATGTTACAATATTTAGCACTACTTATTGTCATGGTCGTGTGGTTTTGAATGATCTAATGTACAGGTTCAATTGTGATCTGGTTAGATTTTCTAAGTGCTTCTCGCATGTAAAGTACATCGAAACTAACAAAATTTTAAAAGACGCTAATGTAACAAATTTTTATCCAACAGTCGGTTATCGCAATAAAAAAATTATTTTAAAATCTGTACTTTTCTCCACAATTTTATACTTAAGTGTAAATAAGAATCTAATTGTGGTGCCGTTATCTGAAAGTATTAGCGTGAAGACAAGCACTGGGGGAAAGTTAACCCAATCGTCGACGTCGGTTCCTTTGCTCGGTTCTGTAACTGATATCTGTGACGCAATTGTCTTATCTACTCCGGATAAATCTAATCAATCCGCGCACATCAGTCAAAATTTTCTACAGTAACGTCGCCGAAATGTCCAATGAACCACAACTGCGTTACATTTGTCCATCAAAATATTCAGTGCCTCGCAAATAATCTATTAGATTTAAACTTTATTATGGAATCGCAAACTGGTGATTTTTTACTACTATCGGAACACTGGCTAAATACTGAATATATTAGCGAAGTGAAACTACGGGATTTTACTCTCGGACATGGTGGTGTTGCCATTTATAAACGCGATAGATGTAACTATTGTACTGAATGTTTGGACTTGTTTGAATATTGTGTGGAGGGAACTTTTGAGTGCGCTGGTTTGGTTGTCGCAGACTTAAAGTTAATTTTAGTTGTAGTATATAGGCCTCCTAACGGTCTTTTTACCGACTTTTTAAAATATTTTGACTGTGTTTTAAACAATCTTTTTAAGAAATCACTTTATTTGGTTATAGCTGGTGATTTCAATCTAAATTTCGCTGTACCTAGTTTTAATCTATCGCTTTTTAATGATTTGTTATGCACATTTAATTTGTTGGCTACTATTAAGGAATCAACTAGAATTACTGGTACGTCTTCAACCTGTATTGATAATTTTTTAGTTAGCGCCCCCCTTTTGCATTCGTCCCTGGTGGTGGACTTAGGGTTGAGCGATCATTACGCGCAGGTTCTGGTGGTTGATGTTGATAATATACTTTTTTCCCCGAAATCTGAGACGCAGTACGCGGTGAGAAGGAATTTTTGCAGAAACAATATAAATAGATTTGTGGAGTTTATCGAAACCGAAGATTGGGCCGACGTTTATTCTCAGAGCTGCCCTGATAGCGGTATTCAGCGATAGCGATATTCAAATTACAGAGCAATTAGTTTGTTATCATGTGTTTCTAAAATTTTTGAACTTAACTTACGAAATCAAATGTTGTCTTTCTTGCAGAAATATAATTTTTTCAACGCCTCTCGGCATGGATTTACACAGTCTAAAAGTACTGAGTCTGCACTATGCGACTTTCAAATTCGAATAGTTGATGAACTGGACAAAAACCTGTCGGTTGTTGGCCTTTTTGTGGACTTCTCGCGAGCTTTCGACCTGGTAAACCATGATATATTACTTGCAAAGTTGCACAGATGTGGTTTTCGTGGTAAAAGCTTTGACCTAATTTCCTCTTATCTGTGCAGCAGACGACAATATGTTACCATTAATAATAAACAGAGTAAATGCTCATTTTTGACTACCGATGTTCCACAAGGGTCTATTATTGGACCTTTTCTCTTCTTGGTCTTTGCTAATGATTTATTAAACTTTATTGAGCAGGGTGCTTCTGATGTACGGGTCACAGCATATGCGGATGACACAAATATTCTGATAATTGATCGGAGTACTGACGCTGTAATTAAGAAAACAGAAATAATTTACGATCGAATTTGTTTCAAAAAAAATCACTTAAAGTTGAATATAAATAAAACTAATTTTGTTCATTTTTCTAATAACAGAAGTTCACTTGGAGAAATTGGTATTTTCGAGGAAAAGGATAATGCTTTATCATCTTGCTCTACTTCGAAGATGTTGGGCATTACTTTTGATTGTGGCATGAATTGGCAGGATCATATAAATATACTCAGTGGTAGGCTGCGCAAAAGCTGTTATGCTCTTAAATTTATGGCCAATCACTTTAAAATTGATGTGCTCCTATCTCTGTATTATGCAAACTTTCATTCACACCTGCGTTATGGCGTACTAAACTGGGGTCTCAGTGCTCATGTGTCGCGAATATTTTTAGTTCAGAAGTACGCCATCAGGATAATGACTGGGATAGGTCTACAGGACTGACGTGGACCTGTTTGTGGTGGATATGTTTAAACAACTTGGAATTCTTCCTTTGTCTTCTGTTTATATTTATCAAGTATGTGTTTTCGTGTTCAAAAATAAAACCAAGTTTGAAACTTATCGTACATCGCATTCATCATCACAATACACGTAATAAGGACCAGTTGCTGCCGAATTATCACAGAACTGGGTTATACCAGAAAGGCATTTTCTTTAACGGGTGTAAGTTTTATAACCGCATTGACGATTCCATTAAAAATTCACCTAACGTCAATGTGTTTAAGTCTAGATTAAAGCGGCTCTTACTTGAGAGAAACTGTTACAGTGTGGAAGAGTTTTTAGATGTAACGTAATTTATGTAGTTTTGTATTAAGTTTGTCAATTTGATGTATTCGCATTATTAGAGGATTCTTGTAAATGTATTGACGTTTTCCTCAGTTGCATGTTTTGCATGCTTAATTGGAGAAATAAATGATTTTTTATTATTATTATTATTATTATTATTTATTGAAAAAGAATTAGAGTCACATAATAAATTACAAACATGGTCTGAAGCTATTTTACCAGATAATATAAAACCAATAGATACCAAATGCGTATTTCGCACTAAAGATCAAGGGTTAAAGAAGGCAAGAATAGTAGCAAAAGGTTTTCAAGCTAAGGAGGAGGGTCAATTTAATATGTTATATGCACCTGTGGCGAGAATGTGTACAGTTAGATTATTGTTATCTGTTGCATTGAAAAATAATTGGATTATTCAACAACTTAATATCCCAACAGCATTTTTAAACAGTAAATTAGAGAGTGATGTTTATATATATCCACCAGAAGGTTATGTAACTGAATCAAAAGTGCTAAAGTTAAATCGTGCTTTATGTGGTTTGAAACCAAAATTGTAGACACAAACACAAAAAGTGTGGAATGATACATTTAATAAATTTGCATTAGATCATAACTTTGAGAGGTCAAAATATGATTGCTGCTTATATACAAATGGATATTACTCTATGTAGACACAACACATTATTGAAATTATAGAGTTACTAAAACAACATTTTAATGCTAAAAATCTAGGTCAAATTCAAAATTTTCTAGGTATAGGTAGGAAATAAATAAAACAGGAAAAGAAATGAAAATTACCCAAAGAAAGTATATGTATAATAAAGTTGTTAGAAAGCTTTAACATGCATGATTGCAAAGGGAAAAATACACCAATGGAAAAGGGATTCCAATACAATGACACAAGTCCAATCATAGACGTACCATATAGACAATTAATTGGAGGGTTAATGTATTTGTAAACTTCAACTAGACCAGATATAACCTTTTCTGTTTCATATCTAAGCAGATTTTTAGATAAACCAACATCAGAAACGTGGCAAGCTGGCAAAAGAGTTCTATGATATCTGCAAGCTACAAAAGACAAGGGTCTTCATCTCGGTCTTCATTATATTAATGATAATGATACTAAAAACAATCTTCATTTGAAAGCATATTCTGATGCAGACTGGGCAGGAGACAAGACTAATCGCAAGAGTGTTAGTGGATGCATAATAATGCATGGCAATATCATGGTTCTCTAAAAAACAGAACAGTGTACTTTCAACTGCAGAAGCAGAATATATAGCTGCTGCTGCTAGTGCCCAAGATTTGGTAAATTTAAAAGGTGTTTTACTTGATTTTCAAATCAATTCAGTTGATATACTGTCACAAGTAGATTTTCGTTAATTACTTAGTCAGCAAATAATCGGCCACTGACCGAAACAAGTCGTCGACCACTTGGGTTGCAAAATAAGCAATCGAACCTTTTAGAACGGAAGCTAGCTAAGGTGTTGCAATCGCCAGTCAGCAATAAGTCATCAATTGTTCGGACAATGATCCAAGTGCTTAGACAAGCAATTAAGAAATTGAACTGACTAAGGGATCGCAATACCTTACAATAAATAGCCGAGAAATTGGGAAAGAAAGGAGTTAGAAATTATCCGCGAAACTAAACGGTTCGGTCGCGAAAGTTAAGGGAACTCTACCTTGACACTTACCCTCGTCCAAAATGGTTTGTGAATTAATTATCATGTAAGTACAAACCTTATAATTTGAATTAAACCAACTTATGTCTGACAATGCTTTTTATAAATTCAGTTTTCATTTAATCTTTCTTTATTAGTTTCTCTATGAATAAACGTTGTTGTTTTTGTTATCCAATCTTTGAGTTTAACTTGACTACGACCCCAGCCTACACGTCCCCGCGTTACGACTAAAAATTAGATCGTGACAACTTGGTGGAGGCGCCGGGTATTTCTAAATGTAGGTCTTCATTACCTACATTTCATAATTAGCATGTATAACTTGAATTAAAAATGTATAATTTGAAGAAAAAGTTTGAACTATGGATGAACATACGAGGTTTATAAACGATATCGTGGAGACTAAAAAAAGATTGGACACCCTATACAATGAGGTTTGTTCTAAAAAATTTTACGAAAAAACTAGTGAAGCAAACGAAATAATTGACCTTTTAAAATACTTCTCAAAAATAAAAATTACTGTCAAGGTATTAGAAACCACGCTGATAGGGAAAACTGTAAACAAATATAGGAAATTAGGGGGTGCAATAAGTTTCTGGGCTACAAAGATAGTACACAAATGGAAACTTCAGTTAATTATGGAAGAAGAGATGGAAGAGTTTTTCAGTGAAATTGAAACTCCTGAATATTGAAAAGGCGCCTAGTGATTTTTTTTTTTTTTTTTTTTGTTGTCAGACTAAGTTCGGCTATGTGCAAATGTGTTTTTTTTATGGGAACTAATGATTGCCTAAGGTGAATATTTGTATGCGTATATTATTTCTAAATGAGCAGTGGGGATAAAAGAACGACACGTAGTGCGGCAAAAAATAAATTGGATTTAAGATTGCAAATTGGGACATCGCCCACCCCATCGCATTCGCTATTTGACCCTCCCCTAAGCAGCACCACCGTAGGAGATCTCTGTCGTAGTCCAAAAAAACAACGCTTTACATTCGAGATTCACCAACCGCAAAACAGTCGAAAACCTGCCGACATAGCCCCAAGCCCTAGTAGTTTGTCCGATTCGGACGTCGATCAACCACCCAACCCACTAGACCAAACGGTCATACCAAATCCTACACAGTCTATACAGTCTTTACCGCCAAATAATCGAGTAACTACAGCAGAAATGGCAAATGTTACTTTATCTAACGCTTTATCAGAAACAAAAAATCCTGCCAAACCAAAGTTTGTCCCGCCCCCAACCTTCAACCCAAGTTTGGACTCGGCAATAACCTTCTTAAATAATTACGAAAAAATAGCGAATTGTAATGGTTGGGACGATGGTTTCAAAATAGCATATTTAGGGAGCTTCCTCGAGGGTCCAAGTGGTCGATGGTATCAAGGCTACACCGTGGACGACACAAATCGGAATAAGACCTGGTCAAACATAAAAGAAGATTTTATTAAAGAATTTGGAGGAGAAAGCCCCCTACGAAAGATAAAATTTAGGTTCAATAAAAGAAAGCAAGGGGACAGCGAGGATATCAAACACTACTACTACGATCTATTGAATTTAGCGAATGAAATCGACCCGAATATGAACTTTGAAACATTCAAAGACCAATTCGAACAAGGATTGCATCCTTCGTTTGCCGAGACCTACTACCTTTTTGGCAACGATGCGTCAAATTTGGACAAACTGAAAACTCTCGTCTTAAGATTGAGCGACGTCAGAGAAAGAGTACTGGTGGACAGAATGATCTCACAAACGGAAGTGCTTACGCTTTCTCAGACAACTAGTTTCGCAAACAGGCCTCAGGAAGACGAACGTCGAATGGCGAATAACATAAGTCCAAATAGAAATTACCGGACAAATTATCAAGCTCAGTATGGAGGCTACCGTGGAAACAGAGGATACAATGGATACAGAGGATACAATGGATACAGAGGAAACAATGGATACAGAGGAAACAATGGATACAGAGGAAACGGCGGATACAGAGGAAACGCCAGACCATCAAACTTTGCGAATAATGGTAACTACAGGTCCCAGCCCAGGAGGAATGAAAACTTAAGTTACGACGAAAGAAGAGAACAGACCCCCAGGGGGAGAGGATTTACACATCGAGGACGTCCAACAGGACCGCAAAATCTACCTAATACTAGGTACAGCGACGGGAGACCGAGATGTAACACGTGTAATCGAGTGGGACACTATACATGCTATAGTGAGAGAAGAAGCGGAAACGCGCACCCAAACGAAGGTGGGCGACTCCAATAAGGGGGCCAACAGAGTTCGCCCTCCAAACATCAGGCCCGAACATACTGAAAATAAAAGGACTAGTAGACAACACATACTGTGACATAATTTTGGACACGGGATCCAGCAGAAGCATAATAGACAGTAATTTAATAAAAGAATATAAACCCCTTGACGAAAATTTGAATTTGGTTGCAGCCGGGGGAAATAGAATACAACCGTTGGGAACGGGAGAAATCTTAATAGAACTAGGCGAATTAAAAGGACGTAAATCAGTCTTAGTTGTAAAAAACTTGTCTAAACCACTAATTCTTGGAAACGACTTCCTGAACAAAAATAACGCTGAGATCAATTACGGCACAAAAACCGTAAGACTAACAAAAAATGACGCGACAGTAACGTTAAACTTCGGACAAACAGAATTCACAAATTGTATTAGTACAATGAAAATAAACCCCGTCAAGTCAGTCTCAAACCAGAGTACACAAACCCAAAGGGAAGACGAAGAAGAGGGATTACCGGAAATTAATTTAATTCAAGAAAATCCAATAGATATTTTTCACAATGAACTATACAAGGTTTGCACGTCGCACGACATTGTTTTGAAACCCGAGACATATAGCCAGGTAGCATTGAACCTACCGGTCGATGTAACAGTGACCGACTTATCAAATTACGAATTCATAGAAAAAGATGAATTCTTACGACCTAGGGGAATACTTCTACATGAAGGACCGGACTTAAACAAAAACACATGGACAGTGCACGCAACTACAAAAAAGACTAACAGGCAAAAAATTTACAAAGGAACCACGATAGGGTATTTACAACGGGAGACCAAACATAACCTCAACGAACTTGCCGTTCTACAAATAGAAGACGAGGAAGAAGTAGTCACCTTGGAAGACCATAAAATCGGGCACATCAAAGACGAAAAACTAAAAAACCTCTTCAAGGAAACACTACTAGAATTCCCAGACGTGTTCTCTAAAACACCGAAGTATATGGGAAAAACGAACTTAGTTGAGCATAAAATAGACGTCGGGGATGCGAGGCCAATAAAAAGCAGAGCTTACAGGGTGTCACAAAAAGAAAAAAATATAATCGACCAACAAATCATCGAAATGGAAAAATACGACATCATAAGACCCAGTCAATCACCATGGGCCAGTCCGGTCGTCTTGGTAAAGAAAAAGTCGGGCGAATCTAGGTTTTGCGTGGATTATAGAAAACTTAACGACGTAACAAGAAAATCAGCATACACAGTACCAAATATCGACGACATCTTAACATACCTAGGCAATTCAAAGTATTTTTCAACGTTGGACATGTACTCTGGGTTTTGGCAAGTACCGATAAGCGAGGATTCTAAACAATATACTGCATTTCAAACACAAGGGCACGGACTATGGGAATTTAACTATATGAGTTTTGGACTATGTAACGCGCCGGCGACATTTCAGGCATTAGCGGATAGGGTGTTTAGAGACATGAAATGGAAAGAAATACTTATATACATGGATGACATAATTATATTTTCAAAAACAAAAGAAGAACATCTGTTTAAGCTAAGAAAAGTATTTCAACGCTTGAGGGACGCAGGACTAACCCTAAAACCCAGTAAATGCGAATACCTAAAAGAAAAAATTAATGTTCTAGGGTACAGCGTCTCGCGGGAAGGCCTTCAGCCAGATGAATCAAAATTGATAGCGATAAGAAACTTCCCAACCCCAAAAAATGTAAAGAGTGTACAAAGCTTTTTAGGGCTGTGTAATTATTATCGAAAGTTCATAAAGAATTTCAGCCAGTTGGCCAAGCCACTATACGGAGTGACACATAAAGATACAAAATTCATCTGGGGCGGAAGTCAAGAGGAAGCATTCCAAATTTTAAAGGAAAAACTTTGCACTGCACCAGTGTTAGCGCACTACAATCCCGAAAAGCCGACGGAGCTAAGAGTGGACGGAAGCTTGTTAGGCGTAGGAGCTGTGTTGCTACAGGAAGATGAAGAAAGAAAGAAGCACCCCATCGCCTATGCTAGTAGGACACTATCAAAAGCAGAGAAAAATTACACCATAACAGAAATCGAAGGACTCGCGGCGGTATGGGCATTAAAATATCTCAGATCATTAATATATGGAAAACCAGTAAAAATTATAACCGATCATCACGCGCTCTGCTGGTTAAAAACTTTAAAGGACCCAATAGGCAGGCTAGCGAGATGGGCTATCACATTGTCGGAATTCGACTACACCATAGAACACAAGAGTGGGGTTGCTCACAAAGACGCCGATTGCGTAAGCAGACACCCAGTCCTGCCACCAGAAGAAGTGGAAGAAGTAGACACGTT
This sequence comes from Ips typographus, assembly GCF_016097725.1. Taxonomy (NCBI): domain Eukaryota; kingdom Metazoa; phylum Arthropoda; class Insecta; order Coleoptera; family Curculionidae; genus Ips; species Ips typographus. Next base: position 638,464 of record NC_138432.1, read on the forward strand.
TCTGTTGGAGGCCATTGACATTCAAGGATTTCAAAACAAAGATGATGCTATAAGAGAGCTAGTGGAAGCTGTAGAACACCCGGAAAACGCAAGTATTGGACTAGCGAAAAGGGCCAAAAACTTTAGACTAGAAAATGGGGTCCTATACAAGATAAATAGTAACAATACAGGTCGTAGTAAATTGTTGGTAATCCCGAAAGAATTAGTAGGAGAAATTATGTACAGCCACCACTCGGAACCCCTTTGCGGACACCTCGGTATGGCAAAGACCTTGCACAAAATCAAGGACCGTTATTACTGGGACGGACTTCAGAAGGACGTCGAAAGGTTTGTGAAAGGCTGCGCAGACTGTCAAGCAAGAAAAGGACAGCAAAATAGAAAACCAATAGGACTGCTTCAACCGATCCCTGTGGGAACCCCTTTTGAAAGAGTAGGAATCGACTTATTGGGACCATTTCGAAAAAGTAGGAACGGAAATACTATGATTGTAGTCGCAACAGATTACGCAACCAGATGGGCTGAAACAAAAGCATTACCGAACGGAAAAGCCGGGCCCGTAGCAAAATTTATACTCGAAAATATAGTAACAAGACACGGAGCACCAAAATATTTACTTAGCGACAGAGGAAAGGTGTTTCAGTCCGAATTAGTCAACGAATTATTAAAAAAAATGGGTACAACTAAACAATTCACAACAGCATACCACCCAAGTACGAATGGTCTCACGGAGCGATTAAATAAGACAATAGCGGACATGTTATCAATCTATACAAACACGCAACAGACAGATTGGGACGAATATTTGGGCCAAGTCACCTTTGCCTATAATACAAGCCGACAAGATACGACACAATTCTCACCTTTTATGTTAGTATACGGACGAGAACCAATATTACCTACAGAAGCAAATCTGATTCCCGCAGAAGGACCCTGCACAAGTAACGACATCCGAGAGGGCGCATTAGCGGCTAGAAATCGGGCAGTCAACAATATACAAAGGAAACAACAGAGTGATAAAATAAGATACGATAACAAACACCGACACGTAGAATATGCCGAAGGAGACCAGGTAAAGGTATTCACACCGTTTAGAAAAGTCGGAAAAAGCGAAAAATTACTTTTAAGATGGTCTGGGCCCTACTATATAACAAGGAAGGTATCGGACGTGGACTACGAGGTACAACTGGGGACATCGAAAAAATCAAAAAAAGATATAATACACGTAAGCCGAATATTACCATATAATGATCCTTGGACTCCCGAGGCTTATCCCAAAGACGATCACAACGATAACAATTAAACACATAATGTCTTCTTATTTTATACTTGTTTTTTTTTATATATAGGCTTGAGCATATTAGGAAGAGTAATTTGCAATTATTAATCCTATTATCTTGTGTAGATTAACAACCCTGTTATACCAATATGAGGGACTGGAATATCATGTGGAAGTGAGCGCAGGGGCATTTTGGAAACCGCTGTCAAACACCATAACCTACGAAGCAACGATACCTCTAAAATACGAGACGACTTGGGATGAAAGTTTTGACGCCAGCTTTACGAGCCAAAAACCATTAAAAACACAATGCCAAGAAAGCAGCGAAGAATGCATATTCCAGCATCACCTAGACCAACTATCGGAAGCCTTTACGCAGGAATTCAGTTTATTTGAGGAAAGTTGGAGTATAAAATCAATGGATAAACACTCCAAAGGAGAGAAAACAGAGTATAGCCAGTTTAGAGGAAAAAGGGCACTAGATTTTATCGGAGAAGGGTTCGCGTGGTGTTGTGGTTTGGCTACAGAGAAGAAACTTACACTTCTAACGGAAAATGAAGAGAGAATGAAAAATCGACTCAACACACTAGGAAAAGGGCTTTCAAACACATTAAGAGAGATTAGCGAGAACTCTATGCATTTTAAGGAATACGATAAAGCTATTCGGTCATCGTTCAAAGAGACAGAAAATAGAATAAAATACATAGAAGGCAGCACAAACGAACTTCGTCGACAAATAATGAATTTGGGCCACCAAGCCAATTTTACCACAATTCTGGCATACAATGAATTTCAAAACCTCAAACGAATTATCGTGATAACAAGAGCCTTACGAAGACACACCATCCTTGACCAATGTAAGGACCATAAAATCCCACCCTCTATCATTAACCCATCGGTTCTGGGAAACGATCTGAAAAAACTAAAATTAGAGATTGAAAAATCCGAACAAGACATTGCAATCCCTCTTAAACAGATCCCCACGTATTATGAACTCCCAATTTCAGAATGCTCATTTTTCCAAAACAAAATTCTAGTATTAGTCAAAATACCAGTGATACAGAAAAATCAACATTGGGACCTTTTCGAATTAGTAACCTCACCCTTTGCGTGGTTTAACCAAACTTGCACAATACCACATCAAACATTATTTTTGGCAGTAAACAACGAACCCACCCAAGATAAACAAAGTCTACGTCAAATTTCGGGCTCAGGATTACACCAATGTAAACCCTATCACGATAAATTATGTTTCATCCCACGATTCTCATCAGATAATACCCAAGGTCCTGAATGTGCAAGAAAACTGTACGAGGGATGTACGGTACAAGAGTTAAGTCAATTCTGTCCAATGAACTGCCACACGTCAAGTTCACTAATAATTTCCGAAATAGCAGAAGAAACATACATTATTACCCACCCCGACCCTACAACGATTATCGAATGCGGCGAAACCAGTTCAACAATACCAAAAAATTACAGCCACCAGGGCTCGATTAAGATAAAACTGCCCTGTAATTGCAAACTGATAGCGCAAGGCAAAACTATCATTCCTCAGCGTTTTCCCTGTCCCGACGTCGTAACTCTCAAACCAATGGCTATCCACATTATCCCAGCGACATGGTCCAACCTACAGTCTTTCATACTTAACCCTAAAATAACAAATAATGTACCCACTTATAAAAACATAGAAGAATGTTTAAATACGAATTGGTCCCTGCAAATACCGCACTTGAATCTGACTAGCAACGAGAATCTAGTCAAGACAGTAATCGACCAAATTGACGAAATAAGCCAAGAGAATACTTATAGTGACAGATATGGTCTGCACAGTGACACAATATTCCTGGTGTGGAATATCATATTGTCAATTCTTGTGGTATATTTGATACAAAGTCAAAATAGAGTAATAGTAGCGCCAAATTTAGTAGCTGCCGCAAGAGCAGACAAAAAAGGGGAAGCATCCTCTGAATATCTACATGACGTATTCTTTTATACTACTTGTGCGTGCCTCCTTCTTTTCGTAATTATTATAGCACATAAACTTATAAAATACGTAGTAAACTGCAGGAAAAGCAGACGCCGTGGAAATCCGAAATCGCCAATAAAAGAAAAAGAAAGAATTGAAATGACTAAAATGGGCGAAAATAAAAGCTCTACAGAATCAAAAATTTTTACGCTCGAATTAAAAGAAAATAAAGAATTACGCTCACTGTCCCAAGGCGAAACAGTATTAGCCCAAATAGAGTGTACTAAAGTACGCAAGTGATTTTCCTTAGTAAGGGAAAAAGGAAAAATGATACATGTATCTACAATTAATTCTTCTCCTATGCTGCAAACGGATGACGATCACTTTGTTATTTAAGTCATCGCGGTACGTATACGAAAAAAACTGCTGATGAATAAATATCATCGTTATTTCATTTCTAACTTGCACAATCCAGCATACGAGAATAGTTAATAAAAAGCGCGCGCGAAGATTAATAATTATATAATGGTATATATATATATATAAATAAGGGGCAAATGAAAGAAAAGTATATTGGGAAAAAAATACACTACGAGCATATGCGGTAATTAAGTACCGTAGATAAAATATGGGGCGTTAAATTCCACGGGTTTACAATTTCAAAAAGTATAGTTGCTAAATGTAATAAATAAACGGTTGAAAAATGTAACTTGAAGACTTTATAAAAGTCAAACGGGGCACGTAAGAAAAAGATTACAAAGTTTCAATATTAGGACGTTAACTGTTTTCACATGAAATGATATGAGCAAGCAGAGCTTGATCAGCATATTGCAAGTTTTCGAAGAATTACAGTAAGGCTTTACAATGTATCAAAATAAAACCAGTGGTAGGCAAATGGACAATTTATAATATAGAAAAACAAAGGGATTTATTTTTTTTTAACTAAGGCTATTATCAATATGCCTATATATTTTACGAGGGATTTTATGATTATAACGGGAATGTTAGACATTAAGATTAAAATATAACGTTTTTTATTGCGTTTAACACTGACGGGAGTTACTACGCGAAGAAGCCAGAAGGAAACTACTACAAAATGAAGAGCGATCAAGGCTTCGGATCAGACTCGGTAAAAACTAACACGCCACTGGAAATGGAAACGGAATTCAGCAAAAAGCAACGGGCACAAGAGACTGGAAACGCTGACGATGAAAAACCAACCACGGGACGGCAGACCGCGACCACAGTTGAGTCGGTTTGTGATCGTGGCCGCGGTAGGAATAGACACACTAAGCCGTGGTGACCTGCCGCGGGGGATGATCCCAAATCGGCTCCCGTCAAGTTATAACATCAATATTGACGCATTGTGTCAATTAAGTTATAATATCAATATTGACGCATTGTGTCAATTAAGTTTCGTTTCGATTGGTCCGTCCGCGCACCCCCGCGACTACGAGGACCACCAGCAGATACCTCTTCACCAGGTCTTGGTCGCCTACCATGCCCTACCGACTCGCCCAAACTCCTTGTGGGTTACCGCCCGCTCTTCCTCACGATGCTCGTCCGCTACCACGGTCACTCATCTTTCAAAAAAAAAAAAACCTTCAGAGGTCAGAGAGATGTCGTTGCCAGCTTTGATTAGAAAGGATACGGCCTTAGAGGCACCCAGGCATAAACCAACGGAGCATAGCATAGTTTCGCACCATAGCCCGCTCGAGCTAGTGCGTGAATCAAATGTCCGCTGGATGCTCGTCTTCTTCCATGGTCACCCATCTTTTCCTTCCAGAAAGGATACGGCTTCAGAGGCACTCAGGCATGATAAATAAATAAATAAATAATATAATGAAATAATATACAAATAATAATATAATATAATAATATAAAATATAATTCCTGAGGTGTATCCATGCGGTCACCTCAGCACCATATAACTAGCAAATGGATACCCGCGGTGTACCCTTGTGGTCACCCCGATATTCAGTACCGTTCCGGCTCGTCACTAATTAGATCACGGACCACACACCATGGCAATCGCGAAAATACAGTTCTGGGAATTGTTCCACTTGCACGTCCAGAGCAGTAAACAGATATGTAGTTCCAGACCCCAGACACCGTCCAAATTGTCTTCAGAAGCCGTGTTTAGTGCAGTGAAGTGCCGCGAAAAGAAGATAGAATCCCCGAACAGACAATAGTGCGCGGAATATTAGTGAATCGCGAGTGAAAAGTCTCCCCCCTCAGTGTTAAAGCATAGAGACATTAAGTTTTTTTTTACAAACTCTAGAGGTAAGAAAATAACAAAAACATTTATTTTTATTCCGATTGTTATATGTTTTCTTTTATAATTTTCTTTTTGGATATGAAACGGGATATTTTTAATTTTAATTCTGTGAAAAACTAGGGGCTATACTTTGTTGATTAGTTTTTACAGGTAACTATGATAAATTTTGTTTGTGTTGTAATAAGGGGGAAAATCCATTAAGGATATTTTTATATTACCTCTTTGTTCTATATTATCATTATCTTTTTTTTTCTTTTTTCGTTTGCTATAAGATTAAGATTTGTGGTGTCAAATTTCTGTTATATTGCCACCATGATTAAAAATTTAAAAGTATAATTAATTTAACGTTATTTTGTTTAGAAGATTTGCATAGTCAACTTTCTTAATATTGTGAAAAGCTAGGGACTACCTTTTGTCGGCCGGGGGAATGTGTCACAAGTAGATTTTCGTTAATTACTTAGTCAGCAAATAATCGGCCACTGACCGAAACAAGTCGTCGACCACTTGGGTTGCAAAATAAGCAATCGAACCTTTTAGAACGGAAGCTAGCTAAGGTGTTGCAATCGCCAGTCAGCAATAAGTCATCAATTGTTCGGACAATGATCCAAGTGCTTAGACAAGCAATTAAGAAATTGAACTGACTAAGGGATCGCAATACCTTACAATAAATAGCCGAGAAATTGGGAAAGAAAGGAGTTAGAAATTATCCGCGAAACTAAACGGTTCGGTCGCGAAAGTTAAGGGAACTCTACCTTGACACTTACCCTCGTCCAAAATGGTTTGTGAATTAATTATCATGTAAGTACAAACCTTATAATTTGAATTAAACCAACTTATGTCTGACAATGCTTTTTATAAATTCAGTTTTCATTTAATCTTTCTTTATTAGTTTCTCTATGAATAAACGTTGTTGTTTTTGTTATCCAATCTTTGAGTTTAACTTGACTACGACCCCAGCCTACACGTCCCCGCGTTACGACTAAAAATTAGATCGTTATTTATTGTGACAATAAAAGTTCCATTTCAATGTCAAAATGCAGTGAAAATTCTAAACGTGCCAAACACATACACCAGAAATCATTACTTGAAAGATTTAGTGTTCGAAAAAGTAATATCAGTTGAATATGTGCCTACGGAGCAAAATTTGGCTGATATGCTTACAAAGCCTTTAGGGAAAGATAGGTTTGTAGATATAGTGACAAATCTAAATATTAAATAATGTTTAATGAACAAATTAATGTTTAGTATTACCTGTTATTATTATTAGTATTGCGATTTTGTCGTTGTCATTCGTAGTCGACACGCGAAATCGAGGAGGAGTGTTGAGAAAATTAGTTGTAGGTAGTACTTTGTAGTGAGAGTTAATTGAGGAACTCATGTTTATTTCCGACTTTTGACAGTCGTCATTTCTTTTAGTATTCTAACCTAAGATATTGTCACGAATGGAAAATCCGTTAATTGAAAAGATGGACTGATTAACTTAAAAAACATAAAAGTATTCGAGGATTGCGAAATATTAAGCGCACGAGGCAAGGTCGCATCACGATGAACCGAATGTGTCATGCACCGAGTGCACCGTATCGGTGATGAGTCACCACCACCTGCTTTACAGAAATGTGAAAAACAAGCGACAATAACAAACTGCGTCAGCCGATCAATCGGGTATAAAATACGCCGATTTTAGCAGTATAGGAAGTGTGAACCGATCAACGGTAGTGCGACCAGTTGACCCGAGAAGTCGAAATGTCGACTCTCCTCGGAAAAAGATCAAGTTAATTAGTCCGTTCTCCAAAGTTGTTCAAACGCGAAGTGACCAAGCCAGCCACCAGGAAATGCTAAGTCCTCAGCTTGTGACTATGTAAGTACAATTGTAAAATTGTCAACTTCTAGTATGTTTACAACCGTATTGTGCATCCATTTGTGTATACTATATTTAATAGATTTAAGTGTTTAATAGAAAAACTCAGCGTTTGATTCCATCCCTAAAACTGAGATCCCGGCGCGACGTTTAACGTCGTGAGTCAGTTTAATTGGTGAACCCAGAAGGGCTCATAAATTAAACGTGACATTTGGTGGAGGCGCCGGTCTGTTTTGGGATGGATAAAAAACAATAGTTGAGTTTTTTTTTTTTTTTTTTGGGGTATGTTAAAGATTCAGGAAAATAATGTGTGGGCTATAAAAGAAATTTTAAGTATTATTTTCTTTTGGCTAGGGATAGTGACGTTGATTTATTTAGTGATTTTTTGGGGATTACCTTTGCTATTGAAGCGCTCATTTGATAAAATTTTGGTTTAATATGGGTGGTACATCTTCAAAAGAGGAGGAAATTATTATTTCTCAAGCGGGAAACAGTGGAGGTGTATCAAATAGTTCGGGAAAAGATAATTTATGGTCAGCTAAGAAAATTTTAATTATTATTTTTTTGTGCATGGGGGTATTAATGCTAGTGTATTTTAGCGTTAAAAAATTATTAGTTTGATGAACAAGCAAATTCGTAAAGAAATTGCCAGGAATAATCAACTTTTAAAAAAAAAAAAACGAAAATAATTTGAAAAAAATAAACATAGCACATAAATGAATTTAAACATTGTCCATGAGTGAGTCGAGTGACAAAGATCGAGTAAAAACTCGCAGTAGGGCTCAAAGTTTGTCGGAAAAAGAAAAATTCGTGTTACGTGAAGCTATCGCTAGAGGTCGAAACCCAGAAAAGGTGATAAAAGAATTAAAAGATTTCAAACCCGAACATCACAGTTCGACTGTGAGTTCTCTTGCTCCGACACAAACGGCAACTTCTTCACAAAAACAAAAGCTTGACAAACCCAGTTCAGTTGTTTGTTTGACAAGCAGTGAGGACGAAGAAAATACTCTTGACAATACTGTCGTGAGCGGTCAAGCTCAAACTCCCCAAGCCTCGACTTCAACTTCTAAGCCCCAATCCACGGAAGTTTATTTCAAACCAAGAGCTTCGTTAAATAGAACTCCGCCTAAACCGCGAGAAACAGAAGGGCATTGGCAGGAAAGTCCCTTAGAAGTGGTAGTGCCACCAAAGCTTATCTCCATCCCGCCCCTCAGAATTATTACAAAGTTCTAATAATCCTTGCCCACCCCCTGTGATTCGGGAAAGAAACCGTGCCATACGCCCTAACAATACTTCAGTAATGGCTAACATGACTTTACAGGCAGCTTTGGCTGAGCCAAAAACTCCAGCCACCCCAAAGTTTACATGCCCGCCCATCTACATTTAACCCTTCTATTGACTCTCCCAGTATTTTTATAAATAAATACGAAAAAGCAGCGATTGTGAATAGCTGGTCAGAAAATCACAAAATATCTTATTTAGCTAATTTTTTGGAAGGTCCAGCCCATACATGGTTTGGGAATTATATTAGTGAGCCAGAGAATCAGATGAAAACATGGCTAAATATAAAATCAGATTTTTTAAAAGAGTTTTCTGGAGAACAGCCACTCCGAAAGTTAAAATTTCGATAAAACACTCGCAAACAGCAAGACGTCGAGGATATAAAGAAGTACTATTATCATCTAGTAGCAATTGCAAACGAAATTGACCCAGAAATGACTTTTGATGCGTTTAGGGATCATTTTGAAAATGGTTTGCATCCGTCTTATTATGACATGTATTATTTGCTTAGTTCTAGCAACAGAAATTTTGACGATTTAAAGCAATTGGTGATTAAGATAAGCGATAAAAAAGAAAGAACATTGGTAAATCAAATGACACAAAGTACAGCTTTATTGTCAGTATCTGCGGCAGTGAACAGTAATAATGTAACATAGTAATTACACTATGTTCCGTACCTGCATTTGCTTCGGTCTCCCCCAATACCAGACTTATGTAAACAAGATCGGCGAATTGGGGTCATGATGTGGGTATAAATACAGCTTCAAAGCACGTACTAATCACCGAACTCTGGGGTCTTCCCAGAGGGAAGTCACTGACTGATCTCTGGGTTAGTCTGGGTTCACCATTTGTGTAGCTTTTAGTGGAGCAGGTGGAGAACAAGTGCAAGCACCCGGGAATCAGCCTGTTAAAGGAAATAGCACGGGCGAGCAGCATTAGTTGCCGTACCGACTTACCTCCCTTTAACAGTACCATAGCGTCTTATTCGGCGTGGTGAATGCCCTGGGACACTAGTCTAGGGTTCTATTCACCCCCGGTAAGCGTGCGCCATCCGCGAACCTCCACAACCATTCCCACAGACACCCCGCACATCATGATCCTCGCCTTCTTGGCAATCGGGGGGGTAAGATCATTGTAGTGTTATCTTAAATAAAAGCGGATTACCTGTATACCTGTGGTTTTCTTCTTCTGAGCTACCCCTTAACGTGACAATAATAACCCAACAAACCGGCAAAGGACCTGGAATGACACAAGGCCACGAACATTTTTTAATAGGAATTTTTCAAATACGGTTCAAAATCAGACACGAAATATAATGTTCCAAGGGTGAATAATTTTGGACCAAATCAAAATGGTCCAAGGTACAACTCATTCAATAGGGGGCGACAATTTGTAAGAAACAATTCGCAACAACCCCAGAACCATAATACTTTTAATAGGAACTTGACCCATTGATTTTACATTTTGGCAACAATGTCAACAACAACATGAGGAAAATAGAACAAATGGAAGATACCAATAAGGTATTTGCAAACGTCGAGATTGAGTAAATCGCGCGAAGTTTGAAGGTTACACTTGCAACCGACTACAAGGTCAAGGTTGGTCGCGAGATAACGGTACGACTGAACTGTGCCTTATCTCCGCACGAGTTCACGAAGTACTGCTTTATCGAGAACGATAAATACCTACGACCAAGAGGATTGATTTGTTCAAATATTTTTGTAAGAAATGACAAATGGTACATCAAAATTAACAATATGAGGTTTAAAGAAGTGTTCATATTAAAAAATACTACAATCGGTTATTTAGAGAAAAATATAGAAATGGATATAACAAAAATTCCAGTTCATTGTGTTAATGAAACTGAAGATGATGAAGAAATGATTACCATGAATGACCATAATCTAAGTGATATAACGAACCCAGAATTGTGTAACAAATTGCAGACATTACTTTCAGAATATAGTGACGTTTTTTCAAAAACACCAAAATATGTGGGAAAAACCGATGTCATTGAACATGAAATTGATGTAGGGAATGCAAAACCTATAAAACAGAAACCTTACAGAGTAGCACAAAAAGAAAGAGATAATAGATGAACAAATAAGAGAAATGGAACAATACGACATAATAAGGCAAAGTAACTCGCTCTGGGCAAGTCCCGTCGTATTAGTAAAGAAAAAGTCTGGAGAGATTTTGCGTGGATTATCGCAAGTTAAACGATGTGACGGTAAAAAATTCGTGGTCAGGATCTAATATTGAGGATATTTTGACTTACTTACGAAACGCCCAATATTTCTCATCGTTAGACATGTATTCAGGTTATTGGCAAGTCAAAGTAAAAGAAGAAAGTAAGCCACTTACTGCCTTTACAGCGCAAGGCCACGGATTATGGAAATTTAATGTAATGCCTTTTGGATTGTGCAATGCCCCGGCAACATTTCAACAGTTAGGAGATGTAGTGTTTAGAGATTTAAAATGGAAAGAAGTTTTAATTTACATGGACGACATTATAATTTTTTCTAAAACAATAGATGAACATTTGGAAAAATTACGTAAAGTTTTCAATAGACTTCGAAGTGCAGGCCTAACACTAAAACCTAAAAAATGTGAATATTTAAAAGAAAAAATGAATATCCTTGGTTATACAATTTCGAAAGATAGAATTTTTCCTGATAAATCAAAATTCATTTTAATTGAAAATTGTCCAAGGCCAAAATTGTGAAGATATCCTGTTTTGCCAGCGAATACGAAAGTACAAGAAATTGACGAAATACCTACTTTTATATTGGATAAACGTAATATTGCGGAATTGCAAGCAACAGACGGAAAAATTTTGGAAATTCTTCAAGCTATAAAAAATCCTGAAAAAAGTACAATTGGTTTGCAGAAACAGGCAAAAGATTTTAGGCTTGAGTTAGAAGTTTTGTACCGTATAAACTCGCATGAAGCGGGCCGGACTAAACTCTTGGGGATACCACAACAGTTAGTAGGGGAAATTTTGTATTCCCACCACTCAGAACCGCTGAGTGGCCATTTGGGATTGTCAAAAACCATGGCAAAGATAAAACAACGATATTATTGGCAAGGCTTGCAAAAGGACATAGAACGTTTTGTACGAGGGTGTCCGGATTGTCAGGCTCGGAAAGGCCAAAAAAATCAGAAACCTATCGGTTTATTACACCCCATTCCGGTTGGCACTCCATTTGAGAAAGTTGGGATAGATTTATTAGGTCCGTTTCGCAAAACTAGCAGCGGCAAAACCATGATAGTAGTTGCAACGGATTACGCCACACGGTGGGCGAAGACCGACGCACTACCGAGCGGCAAAGCCGGACCTGTATCGAAATTTATACAGGAAAAGATTATTACTAGACACGGTGCACCTAAGGAATTGTTGAGTGATAGAGGAAAGGTTTTTCAATCAGAGTTGGTTACGGAATTACTGAAAAAGATGGGGACGACAAGTCAGTTTACCACGGCTTATCATCCCGCAACTGTTGGCTTAACAGAAAGATTTAATAAAACTTTAGCCAATATGTTATCTATGTATACTAATACAAATCAATCAAATTGGGATGAAGTTCTTCCACATGTGACTTTTGCGTACAATTCTGCAAAACAGGATAGTACTCAATTCTCACCATTTATGTTGGTATACGGTCGTGAGCCAATTTTACCAACAGAGGCAAACCTGTTGCCGCCCTTAGAAAGCAGTAATAGTAACCAAATTAGCGACGTTAGTTTAGCAGTCAGGAATTTGGCAGCTGAGAATATAAAACGGCGACAAAACATAGATAAATTACGTTACGATTGTAAACACCGCCATATTGAATTTAAAGAGGGTGACCAAGTGAAAGTATTCACCCCTATTCGAAAAGTAGGAAAAAGTAAAAAATTACTGCTTAGATGGTTCGGACCTTACTATATAAATCGGAAGATGTCTGATGTAGACTATGAAATACGGAAGGGTATTTCACAAAAATTTAAAGCTGAAGTAGTCCATGTAAGCAGAATTTTACCATACCATGACCACTGAGCACCAGAGGAAACCCCGCAAATAAAATAAGTAATATTTGTTTTTTTTCAACTATTTTTATTAACGTTTTTCTTATTGAGTTACGAAATAAATGTTTTGCGCATACGCCCCGACGTGCATTATGCTCACCCGGGGCGCAGCTACTTGGAAAATTTGGTCGTCCGGGGGAGCCTCCTGCGAAGGCGGAGTAGGTTGCGGCGGCACCGGAGGAGGGGAGGCCTCCGCCACGTTGGCGGTAGATTCTCCCTCGGGAGCAGGGCGGTCTTCTCGGGGCCCGGGTCTTCGGGCCGCCAACATGGCCATCAAAGCCTTGCCACGACCCCTGCCGCTGGTGAACTGTCTTGGTGCGGTTTCCATCTAAATAGAAAGGGAATTGTAATAAAAAGAAAATTTTTTAAAAATTATTATAGAATCGGAAAGAAAAGACGAAAAAAAAAACCCATTGATCCTGGAAAAAAAAAGAGAAAAGGAAAACAAAAGGGATACTTACGGTTTGAAACAGTAACAATTTTAACACGACAACAACAAATGGAAAAACGTGTCACTTGAGGCTAGGTTGAACGGCACAATAAGAATGAAACGTTGTTGAACGAAACCAAGTAAACAATTATCAAAGCCCTCTCCACTGGAAAACCAGTATGCTGAGACTAACAAAATTAATTCCAGACACTGAGCTTGTCATATAAGGTTATCAGGAAAATTTTTTCCCAACTGTTAATAAGTGCACCATGCTTAAACCCATGGGATTCGCTGATTTGGCCAATTTCGAATATTATTTCAATAAGACCAGACATTGTTTAGTACAGACCGAGTAATGCATAAAATACAAAATGCAATTAAAGCATAATGTTCAAACAAAGTAACAATTATGATGTACGGCTCCACATATCGAGTAGTGTACATATTTTGTTTTTTGGCAAAACCCAAGGATTTTATTCTTTTACCTGCGTCTGAATTTTTATTGCGCAAATTTCGAAGATTCGTGAACGGATATCAGTTTAATTTTCCGTGAATGTTATAAAATAGTTAAATAAATGATTGAATTTAAGCATGTTTAATATTTTTCTTTTGTAGGCGCCTACCTATAATTATGTATAAAGATAAACCACTGATGGTTAAAAAGAGAGTATATTTTTGTCTGTACAATAATGCGGTAATAGACGTATTACCTTAGGCATATAAGTTGTTTATGCATTTGGCAAAGAATGTAATTCGCGAGCGATGAGAAATGAATTTGTCGCTGCGCGCATAAATAAATGACTAATTACAAAAATTATTTAAATAGTCCGAGTTGGGAAGACGTTTTACAGTTTTATTATTCGGTCTTGCAGCAATACTTGTGAAGTGAAGCCAATAAATAAATTTCGCGAAAGTGTCAAACATGAAGTGGATCGTAAATTTTATGTTTTATATTCGATATGTTACTGAGGTGAACGCTAAAATATATTTATACAAATTGGCACTGTACCACTTGTGGGAACTGCAAGAAGAGTTTAATCGAGTGGTACCAATACAACTATTAGGGATTACGAAATCTCTACTCGGCCTTTGGACTCTAGGACTCAAATCGTACATACGGAGTATACGATAGTTCTGCTAAATGAGAAGGTACGTCATGGAAGTACCCCATTACTACATACCTGTGATTGTGCATTATGTGCACCACCCCAACAACCACAATATCTACCTGAACATATACCGAATGCTACGTTTCACCAGTTTCGGGTACCAGTAGTACCCCGAACACAACAAAGGGATGAAACATCAGAAGTAAATACTGCTGGCGCATCTTCTGGAGGTGCATTTGGACCACAAACTTTTATGGGACCACCTGAATCACACGCAAGTCAGGTTGACCGCAATCCGGCACTGTGCCCAAATCCGGATAACCAGGCGCAAGTGCAAGCAGGGGGGCCCATTAATCCTCAAACTGGAGAGAATCTTGAGCAAGCGGTAGCACAGCCGTTTGTTGCTCAGTTGGAGCCTTTTGGAAATATAGGGCCATATTCTGCTTATCAGCAGCAAAAAGGTCGACTTATCGATTAATCTTATTGGAAATTATACATTAATGTTTATACGAATATAATATACGCATATACGAGTGTATCCACATATTGTTATTGTTGAAATAAAATAGTTAAAATTCATAATAGTGTCATATTTAACCCTAATAACGAGAATAATATAGCCATGAAATTAATCTAATTATTTTTTAGTGCTTTACACTGAGAAGGTGCGAACCATATACGATGTTTCGCTGAAGATGCGAATAGTCCCGAACCAATGCTCCGGCAACTTCGCTGGTTGATGCTAAACTACTAACATAAAAATTCGAGTTGTTTGCATGACTAATTTTGTTCGCGCGGTGTATACACGGGAAATTACATCCCAATCCTTGCTTGCAGTATTTTTTGTTGTTCTGCCATTGCCAGAACCGGATAGATTTAGGGTAAATAAAAGTGCATAATGTGGTTTATGGATAGTTTGGTTACATACAACTCACAAGTGACTGTCCGTCGGCTCGGTCGGTTTATATATGTGTGGGTGATCGATTCTCGAATGTTCCTGTATGCACAGAATGTTCCCGCTATACGTCCAGTAAACGTTTATTGTATCGCGAACATTCCATCCGATGCGCCAATCCAAGTTTAAAGATACCGAGACATGTCCAAAAGTAGCTGTTTTGTGGATTTGCATTTTACATGGGGTTAAATGGGTAACTTCCTTATTTTAAGGCCTAGAGGGTTGAGACTTCGCATTAGGGGGGTAAGTTTGGGACACTCCTAGAATGCGGTGTTGTCATGTTGTGCATTTTTCCCCTAAATTTAGGGAAATTCTATATAGTGACCCCCTCGTTTTTCCCTAAATTTCAGGAAATCTTAATCTGGCTATGAGGCCTTTGTAATAGTATCATTGAATGGTCGGTTATTGGCTGTTGGAGGTTTTAATAACCGTCATGACAGTTTAAATTCGGTGTAAGAGTTTGATATTAAAACCAATAAATGGACATTAGTCACATGTATGCTTTTCCAAAAAGGTGGATTTGGAGGAGCAGTGTCGGATTTGGTCAATTTAGAGCACCTCGTGGGACAAACTAATACCTAGTTAATGAGAACAATGTGATATGTACACGGTGATCATTTATAATGTCCCCTCTCTCAACTTTTTTATTTTTCACATTAGAAAAAAATTATGAATAGAAAAGTTGTACGAGATGATGCAAGCTATTTGCAGAATATATTGTTATTTATACAGGACGTTTCAGAAATGCGTGACAAGTCAAAGTTATATTTTTTCAAATGGAACACCCTATATATTTTCAATTTTCTAGAATTATCAAACAATTCCGAACATTTTTTTTATAATAATAATAATAATAATAAATTTGTTTATTTAGCTAATAGCTATATACAAAAAACACAGAACAGTAAGTATAGGTATACAATTCTAAATATTTTCAAAATGCGGACATATTTACAATGTGTTCGCGTAAATGGACTTTAAACATTCTCACAGTATTACATTGTTTTATACATTTTGGTAGCTGATTATAATTAAGAAGTCCTCTATATAAAGGCGAATTTAGGGCTTGATCTGTATTACAATGTCTCAAAATAATAAAATCATCACAATTTCTTGTACTGTAACTATGGACCTCAGAAAAGGTTGTTATTTTTCTACACAGGTATTCCGGCAGTAACCCCCGTTTCATCTTAAAAATAAACAAATACACATCAAACATTATCATCTGACGTACGGACAACATATTCAAAGTTTTCTGCATGGTACTTATTGAGACATATCTATTACACTTAAGGATGGTTCTCATCGCTCTGTTCTGTACGATCTCGAACTCCCGCACCTTAAAACTGGGTAGACCATAAAGAAGAGTGGAACAGAACTGCAAATGCGGCGAAGCGATACTATTATATAGCAATAGTTTGGTGTACAATGACAAATTTTTTCCGACTCTAGAAATAAAATTAACTTTCTTTGCATATTTCCTTAACGTATAGTCAGCATGAGCATGGAATGTTAGACATGGATCAAAAATTACTCCCAAATACTTGATGTTTTGCTCATAAGATATGCTATGACCATCCATTTTCAGATCTATGTCGTCAATATTAAAGCTATTCAATTTACATTTTCTTCCAAATATACAAAATTTAGTTTTTGCTGTATTTATGCTCAGGTTATTCTTGCACAACCAATGAAACAAATGTTCCAAATCTTGATTTACTTTCTGCTGCATCTGCATTAAGTTAGTTCCAGATATATAAATCATAGTATCATCCGCGAACAGTTCGACTCCACAATTCTCAACCACGCCCACAATATCATTTATATACAATAAAAACAACAACGGTCCCAAAACCGTCCCCTGTGGCACCCCATACTCAACCGGTAAAGAATCAGACATACTATTATTCAACTTAACTTTTTGTCGCCTATCATTCAAGTACGACTCAAACCACCGCAACACAACATGTTTGAGGCCCACATTACTAAGTTTCTGCAATAAAATACTTCTTGAGACAGTTTCAAATGCCCTCTTTAGGTCTAAAAATACAGCAAGTACAAAATTACCACTATCTATACTATTAATAAAACTATCACAAACGCTGACCAACACAGATTCACAAGAATGTTTTTCTCTAAAACCAGACTGATTTGGTATCAAAATATTATTCTTATCACAGTGAAGCTGTAGTTGCGCTTTTACTACTAATTCTAATACTTTTTCGTACAACTCGACTGTATTTATGGGTCGAAACTCAGTGTGTACCCTAGTGTTCTGCACTTTCGGGACAGGTATAATAATCGATTCCTTCCATGCATGTGGAAAAACACCAGCTGTCAGTGAAGAATTTATAATATCTAGTAGGCGGTTTCCCGCCACATCACACAGCACCTTTTTAGAAATGTTACTTTCACTGCCCCCTACATTTTTTAGGTTTTTTAAAGTTATTTTCAATTCACTCATAGTAACTGGGTTGAAACGTGAAAAAACACCATCAGGATTTAATGAAGAAGAAAAGATATTTCCATGAATATTTTGGAAAGGACAAGCAGGCATGCCAGCAATAATATCCGCTATACTACTTATGAAATACTCATTAAATTTGTTTGCAATTATTAAGTTGTTCGTAACTGCGACATCACCGAATTTGACCTCTCCAATAACCGAATTTTTTCTCTCTGGTAATAATAATTTCAAGTTTTTCCACAACTCCTTCGGATTATGTTTGTTGTCGTCGATAGTTCTCTTAAAAAATTCATCTTTTTCAAATTTAATTTTAGAAACAATCAAATTACGCATTGACTTGTATTCCTTCCACACGTCATCATTTCTCTCACGCACCGCTCTAACATACAATGCATCTCTCTCACTCATTTTTTGTTTAATATCATCAGTGATCCATTTTTTGTCTTCATACTTCTGACTATAAGTTATTTCTAATACTGGGCACATAGAATCAATAATATTTTTTATGTCGTTTACAAAGACATCCGCCAACAGATTTACATCACTAATATTACTATTCCAGGGCACATCAAAAAAATAATCCTGTAATTTGCTTTTGTCATACCCCTTAAATGATCTTCGACAAACATTAACCCTATTCCCTTCTACACGATCTCTCCCTAGGTCAACAGACAATATACAATGATCACCAATTCTAGGCGCAAGATGTACTGCATGCTGCAGGTGTCTGTTGTTTGTTACTATATAATCAATCAGGGTTTGACTTCTGTCAGTGATACGTGTAGGTGAAGTTACAATCTGTGTGAAACCACTAGAGCTTATACTATGAAGTATTTTGTCACCATAAAATTAGTGTTTTAGCAAATCCAAATTAAAATCACCAAAAATTAAAATGATTCCATCAAATGCACTAACCCGATCGAGGTAACCAACAAAAAATTCCAAGAATTGTGCATCCTCTTTTTTAGGTGGGTGATACAGTACCGTGCAGAGGTACTTTATTCCAAAATTAGAAAATTCAACCGACAAAAGCCAAACAAAGTTTTGTACGCATTCTACCGATCTCAAAGTACATCTTACGTCCTTTCTTATCAGTGCCATAACTCCACCCGTTCTTCTATTATCCGTCGTACATTTTTCAATCCTATAGCCCTCAATATCTAACTCCCTCAGAGTCACCTCAGCACACACATGAGTTTCTGACAGAAAAACAATTTTTGGTCGCCACTGGTTTATAAGAGAATTTATACCGTCCTTATTGTTTAAGTAACCCTGACAATTGAGATACACTAAACTGGAATTAAAACTATCCGCATCTAATTGCTATTTATTGTATTTATCATTTTGAATTTTTTCAAATCGTTTCAATGTTTCACATTGGTTATGATCCCATGTTGTATGATCTACCTTGAGTGCCATACCATATTTCTTATTTCTAGTCCTATACCTAAATGTAATAGTTTTCGAAATATTCGCATTTCCACTAAGCTGCTAGATTCTAGAAAATATTCGATAGATTCCAGTTCTAGGTGGCGGTGAATTACGCGGTCACAAAAAAAACAAAAACTTTGTTTATTACTGACAGTAGTGACAGTTACACGTTGAGGGAATATAACATTATTTTTATTAAAATGCCTTATTCCGAAAGAGAAAAACAATTTATTCTGCAAATATTTATTAAAACAAATAATAACGTTAAAATTGCTCAAAGGGCACTCCATAGAATTAACCCCCGGAAGCATATTCCAGATAAGCAAACATTTTATAGGATCTATGAAAAGTTTCAACGAACATCCAGCCTATTGAGAAAAGAACAATGGAAAGAGATGAAAATATGGATTTGAATATTCTGCTAAAAGTTGAAGAAAATCCAAACATTTCTCTGAGAAAAATATCGAAGAGTTTGGAAGAAGAGCATGGCGATTCAAAAAATACCTCTTATGGGAGGATACAAAACACTCTCAAGAAATCAGGATATAAAGCATTCAAAATAAGGCCCACAAGAAAATTAACGCCGAGACAAAGGGAAAAAAGAGTTGAATTTTGCCAAACCATGTTGGAAAAAATAACTTGAATAACAATTATTTGAAAAATGTATTCTGTACCGACGAGTCATCATTTGCGACCAGCGGTATGATTAACAGGAAAAACACCAGACAATGGGCCACAGTATATCCCCACGGCTACGGGGAATTTCAATTTCAACGTCGCCAAACTGTCACTGTTTGGTGTGCTATCCTGTATAACAAAATAATAGGTTCCCATTTCTTTACCGTTACTTTAAACTGAGATGTTTATTTGAATTTTCTCCATCAAGAACTAGAGGACTTTTTTGATGAGCTTCCGTTGGAACAAGAGAGAAACATTGTTTTCCAACAAGATGGCGCTCCACCTCACAGTGTCGTAGCTGTTAGAAACCATCTAAGTCAACGGTTCAATGAATAGATTGGGAGGGATGCACCGATAAAATGGCCTCCTAACAGCCCTGACTTGACGCAGATTGATGCATTTTTATGGGGAACGCTAAAAGATCGAGTGAATGCACATAGCATTGAAAATACTGAACATTTGAAAGAACTTAGTAGAATGGAAATTCAAATTCTGAATGAAGATTATAACCAATCGCTCACTCCGCGTTAGAAAGGTTACAAAGAACGAATATCAAATGTATTGAAGAAAACGGGGGCCCAGTTGAGCAATTTGATTTGTGAAAACTACATGCTTTATTATATATTATTATATCTATAGTTGTTTCAGATATTGAATTTCACTCCAAAATAAAATCATTGATATTTTCTTTATAAAAAGGTCATGAATAGTCTTCTCGTATTGATGACTAATTCACCAATTCACTAATTATTCACAGCTACAAGAACGAGAACTTGTTTTTTTTCGAATGTAGCCGCCTTAGTGGAAATGCGAATATTTCGAAAACTATTACTTGGCCATGTGTTTTAAGTGTAGCGGTTTTGGACATGTAGCAAAACATTGCTCTGAAGAAAAGTGCTGTTTAAATTGTGGTGGTGAACATGAAGCCCGAAACTGTAAATCAACTACCCTAAACTGTCCAAATTGTGAAAAGATGAAAATTGAAGATAGAAATCACTCAGCAAAAAATTTGGACTGTCTATACAAGAGAAGAATGTTGCGTTATAAAAACAACATAAACTATGTTAGTAATCCTTTTTAGTGAAGGTCTCAAATAGCAGCAAAACTAAAAAGGAAATTTGAAGAAATGATTCCAAGAGCAGCAAGAAGAAGACATTTGGAATTTTACACCAGAATATCCAATCAATAGGAAATTCGTTAAATCAACTGAATCACTTAATCCAGGATCTAACAGACGTAAGAGTACTTTGTGTAACGGAACACTGGAAAACAAAAGATGAATTACAATTTTTCACTCCACATAACTTTAAATTGGTCTCTTCTGCATGTCGTGAACGTGGGGAACACGGAGGTAGTGCGATATTTGTTCATCAATCAATAAAATGTAAGTCTATAACTAAGATAACCAAATTGTCTATGAAACAAATATTCGAATGCTCCGCAGTTGATTGCGACATTAATGGGAAGGAAGTAGTTGTTATTTGCATTTATAAACCCCCTGCAGGAAATATAGAAACTTTTTTTGATTGTCTTGAACGCGCATTGAGCATTATATTTGATGTAAACAAAATGATAATAATCACTGGTGATTTTAATGTTTACCACCTTATTTGAGCCCTTAGCTACCCTCATCTTGCTCATTGCGTTGTCCACTTGCCACCTGTTTGCTAGTTTGGTGCATTGTTTGTCTAATTTTAACTTTAAATCTTGTTGTATGAATGGTTGCGACTTTAACCTTTTTATTGTTAATCTTTGATTGATTTGTGGGTTGCAGAACTATCTACCTGTCGTCACTTAGGTTATTGATTTTATTGTAATCCCCTCTTAAACGCTCCCCCTGCCTTCGAATTAACGGTTTATCATTGCGGTTTTTTCAAAAAAAATTAGCATCTCCATTTTGTTTCCTGTTTCATCGCCTCTGCCGTTGATGGTGAATTAAATCTAAAGTTATCTTTTCTCTCCCCATAGGGTCTAACCCAGCCCTTAAAAATGGGTCTAATTTAAGGTTTTAGTTTTGTGATTAAATATGTAGTGTCAGGTTTTTTTCTCCATAATCAGGTAATTATTCAATTTTAAACCTATTTTATTCATATTACATGTGTTAAATTTTATAGCTTTATTCCCCCCTTTAAACAACTTTTTAAATTCACAAAATCTTTATATGGGTCTCACTGTCTCTCCCTTTCTAAAAAGACAGCCGGCGCATTGATTGTCGAGTTGAGGTAGGTTTTTTCGTTTCTCAAACATCTGTTACACATAAGTAGAGTAAGTTATTCTTCTAGCACCTGAAGATGGCCATTTATATGTCCGAAACTAGTAGAGTAGGCCTTACCCTTTGAAGGTCGAAATAAAGTATTGTGGAGACGACTGCGTGTCATTCCTTTCCTTTTGAACTTAATAAATATTTTGTGGAGATCGACTTTGAGTTTTGTTTTCACTTAAATCAAAATCGGTTGGAACAGATGACTTGAATATCACCCTTATAAACTTCTGTTGTCCCACAATATTACCCTTCTTAACACACAGTATAAATTCTTGTTTAAAGAAATCGTACTTTCCAAAAAATTGGAAACACGGTAAGGTTATTCCTCTGCCAAAGAAAAATAATCCAACAGAAATAAGTGACTTGAGGTCGATATCAATACTACCAGTATATTCAAAAATTCTTGAAAAAGCGATGTATTACCAAATAGCTGAGTTTGTGACAACTTGTGGTGTAATACCCCTAAGTAATACCCCCTAAGCAATCTGATTTTCGTAAAAGTTACTCGTGTACTACCGCGTTATCTGATATAGTGGACGACATTGTTGATGCTCAGGATAAAAATTTAGCTACTGTTCTCATACTGCTCGATTATACTAGAGCATTCGACATGATAGATCATAAAACTATGATTGCAATTTTAAAGTTAATAGGGTTTGGAGAAAGAGCATTGTCTCTTCTCGCATCTTTCCTTGTTGATAGACATCAAACAGTTCAAATAGGTGATAAGGTCTCTGAAAACTTACACAGTTTTGAGTAGAGTGCCGTAGGGGAGCATCTTAGGGCCTCTTTTGTACAGCATTTATACTTTTAATTTTACAAATACCCTTTCTTTCTGTAAATATCATTTGTGTGCTGATGATGATCAAATATAAAGGGTAATTCAAATTCGACCCTCACCATTAGGATCCCAGAAACCATAAGAGATACGAGAAAGTTTAAATTGGGGAAAGTTGTGCAATTTAAATCTTAACCAATCACACATTTGGGCGATAATTGATACCACTATACTAAGTTTACGTGGCTGTATCCGACTAAAAGCACTACTGCAAGAGAAACTATTGAATGCTTTGTAAGACAGCAAAAGACGTTTGGTAATCCCTGTAGGATTGTGACTGACAAGGGAACAGCATTTACTGCAAATGAATTTTAAGATTATTGCCAAGGGGAAGGCATTAAGCATGTAACAATCACCACAGGAGTTCCGCGAGGAAATGGACAAATTGAACGCGTTCATCGAACTGTTATACCCGTACTTACCAAGCTTAGTGTTGAAGATCCAACAAAATGGTATAAATACCTTGATCGAGTCCAGAGGGCTTTAAATTCTACTTATGAACGCAGTATTGATTTGACGCCTTTTAAAGTGCTAATAGGAGTGAAGATGAAACGAAAAGAGGACATTTTGATTAATCAACTTATAGAAGAAGAAATCAAAAAAGAATTTTGTGAAGATAGAGAGAAGTTAAGAAAACATAGTAAAGAATCTATTGAAGGTTCAAGAAGAAAATCGAAAAGGATATAATTTACGACGGATTAAACCAAGAGGTTATAAAGAAGGAGACCTAGTCGCTATTAAGAGGACTCAGTTTGGTGGTGGGCTCCAAGTCCATACAAAGTTTTTAGGTCCTTATGAAGTAGTGAAACTTAAAGATAACGAGATGTACGACGTAGTAAAAGTGGGGTGTCACGAGGGACCTAACCGAACATCCACTTGCGCAGAGTTTATGAAACCGTGATATTTTTGTGAGTACGAATCGGAGTCGGATATAATATACAATAATTGTATGTGAATTGGCAACAGTGTTGTAGCTGTCTTTTAGTAAAGTGTGACGGTAAAGTGACAATAGATAGTTATGACTTTTGGCGGCTCTCTCTTATTAGGTCTAGATTAGATTAGTTCAGTTGTTGTTAATTGCTTTTATTCACATGTTAATTGTACTATTATTTTTCACTGCACTTAACTAAATTAAACTTAGTTAATTCAGAAAGAAGTAGTAGTCCATATTCTTTCAGTGGAGTCGCCAGAGTACGAAAGGAAGGAAATGACAAACAGTCTTCTCCACAATACTTTATTATGACCTTAGATGGTAAGGTCTGCTCAACAAGTTTCGGTCACATAAATGACCATCTTCAGGAGCTTAAATCTGTCGATCAATGTGACTACTGTCTTTTTACAAGGAGAGAGACAGAGAGACCCATGTTATAACGAATTAGTGACTATAACATAGTTAAGTAGGTGAACAAAGCTCATTATGGAGAAAACTAACTATAGCACATTAAATTAAAATTAAAACTTAAACTAGACCCATTTAGGGCTGGGTGAGACCCTAGGGGGAAAAAAAGATCTTAAAACTCGTGCACCATCCACTGAAGAGGCGATCAAACGTTTGATCGCCAAATGAAATTTGTTCAATATGTGCACAAACTAAAATAACAAGGTTGCCATTTAATATAAAGTCAGGAAAAGTAACAAAAAGACCACTAGAGTTACTACACACAGATGTTTGTGGACCAATTACACCAACAACTTATGATAACAAAAGTTACTTTGTTACTTTTCTAGATGATTTTACTCATTTTACCATGATATACTTAATTGAAAAGAAAAGTGAGGTATTTTATTGTTTTAAAAAAATTGAGGCCTTGGTTACAAATCTGTTAGGCTGCAAGATTGGTTCACTTCGTTGTGATAATGGTGGTGAGTATTGCTTTAATGATTTTAAAAATTTTTGTGAAGCTCGAGGAATCCATCTTAACTATACAGTACCTTATAATCCTCAGCTCAATGGATGTGCTGAGCGATTAAATAGAACTCTACTTGAGAAAGGGAGAGCTATGTTATTACAGTCAGGCTTATCTAAAGATATGTGGGGTGAAGCATTGTTGTGTGCTACCTACTTGACTAATCGAAGTCCAACAGTTGCTTTAAAAACTGTAACTCCTGCTGAAATGTTTTATCAAAAAAAAAAACAAATATTAAAAATATAAAGACTTTTGGATGTATTGCTTACAGTCATATACCAAAAGAAAAGCAAGGTAGAAAATTTGATGTAAGAGGTGAAATAAACATAATGGTAGGATATTCAGATAATGGTTATCGTCTATGGGATCCTGTAAATAAAAATATAACTTTAGCCAGAAATGTTACTTTTGATGGAGTCATAACATAAAAAACTTGAACAATGATACAATTACTTTTATAAATAAAGTGTGTGACTCAAATGAAAGATTTGATCTTCAAGAAAACTTAGAATTGGATAAAGAAAAAGATGATAAGATTGGTGAAACACATGATTATGAAGAACCTCAAAATGGTGAGGAATCAGACAGTGATAATGGGATTAATGACAATAAAAGTTTAAAGTAATAGATTAAGACGAAGACCAACTTATTTAAATGATTATGTTGATCTTGAAGATATTGAACATATGGCTTTAAATGCAACATTATTTGTGGATGAAGTACCCAGAAATTACAGTGAGATTGAAGAAAGGTCAGATCGAGTCTTTTGGCTCAATGCCATTGAAGAGGAGATTGAATCCCTAAATCGTAATAAAACATGGACATATAGCAAAAATTCACCACATAAGAAACTAATAAACTGCAAGTGGGTGTTTAGAATTAAAAGGGATGAACAAGGAAATATATTAAAATATAAGGCAAGACTAGTAGCACGTGGTTTCTTGCAACAAGAGGGCTTTGACTATAATGAGACTTATGCACCAGTTGCAAGATTAACAACGTTAAGGACTTTGCTTGCTGTTTCAAATTTTAAGCATTATCACATAGAGCAACTTGATGTAAAGTCTGCATTTTTGCACGGGGAAATTGAAGAGGAAATATATATGTCGATACCTGAAGGATTCCAAAATGCAGGGAAAGTTTGCAGATTAAATAAGGCTCTATATGGTCTTAAGCCTGCACCTTTTTGCTGGAACAAAATGAATGAATTTGATTGTTTCATCAGAAGTGAACAATTTATAAAGTCTAATAGTGATCCATGTCTTTATCTGAAGAAACTTAGTGAATCAAACATCTATTTGCTGTTATATGTTGATGATATAATAATTGTCAGTGATAACAAAAGAGAGATAAATGATTTAAAAGTAAAATTACAGAACAAGTTTGAGATACAAATTATGGGAAAACTAAAGAATTTCTTGGGAATAAATATTAAATTTGATGAAAAAGGTATGTGTTTATGTCAGAAAAGTTATATTGAGTCCATTTTACGTCGTTTTAATATGAGTAACTGCAAACCAATGAAAACACCAATGGAAGTTGGAGGTTTTGAGATTAATGAGTGTACTGATACTGAAAATCAGTCAAGTGAAGAGAACTGGCCTATACGACAATTAATAGGTTCTTTAATGTATTTGATGTTGGCGACTAGGCCAGATATTTGTTTGCAGTAAACTTGTGTAGTAGATTTCAATCAAAACCTTCACAACTACTTTGGCAAAAACTGAAAAGAATCTTGAGATATCTCCAAGGACGGTAGAATATAAGTTATTTTATCCAAATGATGATAATAATCTGCTAGTTGGCTATGCAGATGCAGATTGGGCAGGTGATCTAGAAGGAAGAAAATCCACAACTGGATATCTATTCAAGATTTTTGGTTGTGTAGTATCTTGGACAACAAGAAAACAGTCAACTGTGGCGTTGTCATCTACTGAGGCAGAGTTTGTAGCATTGTGTGAAGCTGCAAAAGAAGGAGTATGGTTGGTAAGTTTATTGGAGGATTTGAGTTTCCAAAAGACGGACCAATCTTGCATGCGACTGACAACCAGGTTTGAACATAAAAGGCTAAAACATGTAGATGTAAAGTTTAACTATATTAAAGACTTGATCACTGATAATGTACTTAAGGTCATGTATGTAGACACAAATAATCAGGTTGTTGATGTATTAACAAAAAGTTTATCATGTAACTTGATTTCTAAACATGTTTTAAACATGAATGTATTCTGATTTGGTTTGTTTTAATTATTGTATTGAGGGGAAGTGTTGATTGTATGTGAATTGGCAACAATGTTGTAGCTGTCTTTTAGTGAAGTGTGACGGTAAAGTGACAATAGACAGTTATGACTTTTGGCGGCTCTCTCTTATTAGGTCTAGATTAGATTAGTTCAGTTGTTGTTAATTGCTTTTATTCACATGTTAATTGTACTATTACTTTTCACTGCACTTAACTAAATTAAACTTAGTCAATTCACTTTTTACTTAGTTTGGTTCCACACGCAAACTTTACAATAAAAGGTTGATTCTTCGATATAAATCGGAACTGGGAAGACACAAAAAGTTAATTTTGCTGTAGGATATTAATCAGTTGGAAAATAAATTGTACGTTTGATAGATATTAATGACTGATTGCTGGTCTGGTTCAATTCCAATGTCAACTTCTGCACAGTTACTCAGTTCGCCATGCGTGGGAAAATGACAATTTTTCAAATACATCACCATATAGTCGGACATTAAATAAAAATTATGCGGCCAGATATTGCGGATAGGAAAAAGCTGCATATGACATAACAGCAAATCGAAATAGAAAATAAAACTACCCAAAACCCCGCGCCCCAACCTTTAGTTATTAGAAAAATAAATAAGAATTTCAGCGTTCCCCTGTACGACTTTTTAAGCATCTCGCTTCACCGGGAGAATATCTGAAACAAAGAAAATATATTACGACAAGAACATAAAAAACGTCAACGTGTTTTAATTGATTTCAGCTGAATACCTAAAAAAAATCAAAAACTGTTCATTACATCCGGAGGTTTCCGACAAAAACCGAAAAAGTCAAATTTCTATTTGTTTTTTACCACTTTATTAATGATTATTTTGGAATTTACTTCGGATGTAATAAAAAATTTATAAATTTTTTTTACCAAATTATTTAGTAATAAAATGCGCAACGTTGCCTCCATTTAATTAAAGCTCTATCAACAATAGTTTCTGAGATGGCAATGCTAATGCATCGAATTTGTAAGTTTTAGAATTAAATGTAGAATTTAAAATGTATTAAAAAATGTGGTTCTATTTAAAAATACCAATATTTTATCTGCCACGAATTTATGCACCACCCTGCATAGTCAAAACAAGTCAAAACAATGCATAGTCAAAACAAAAAAATTGCCCAGCTTAAATTAAACTGACATTATCACATAGCTTATAAAAAACAAAGATCACAAAACGGTGCGCGCTAGATGTAACAAGTCTTCCTGATCAATCAATCAATGAGTAAATTCAAAAATTCAATAATATACAGGGTGTTACATTAGAAAACAAAGAAAATTTGGACTGTCACAGCTTTACAAGATACTTTTTGTAGCTACCCAAATAGTTTACTCTAATAAAAATAATCAAATCACCTTTATTGTTAATTCCTGTCTATCTGATATATTATTTATAGAAAGGGAATAGCTTGAATAATCAAATTATCTAAAAATTCAGAAGAATTTACTTGGTTTTAAAAACACTGCAACTACACAAAGGTGTTTGCTTTATAATCATAGTACTCATAAGATAGGATAGAAAATGTTTCATACAAGCGGTGTCTTGAATTCATCATTTGTACTCACTGCAAACTACCTCATTATTACTATTACTTTAAACATGCTTTTAGATGACACTAAATATAATACATATTGATTTGACGTTCAATAATGCAATTTACCAAAGTAAATAATGATGATTATTGTTGAGATTTTTGTGTTAACGTAAAACAATAATGAAAACTGCAATGCTTTTCATTTTAATGTCAATTTCAGTAAAAATAGTTAACTAACATTAAAACTTGCTCTTTTATGCACTGTTCTAATGTAGTACTTCTTAGTGGGTAATTTGAGTCTAATTTGAGTTTAAGTCAATTTCTTTATAAAAGTTATGCTTTCTCACCCACATGATAAAGTAGTGAAGTATTCAGCATATACGAGATACAGATCTGTAAGATAGGCCTAATTTGCTACTTGAAGTATACTTAAAAAATACCAGACGAGAAAAATGTGTATTAATGATGCATCAGCAGGGTTAAATACCTAGGAAGTTTGAAATTGGCATTGTAATCTTACTTAGACCAGCAGGCTCTATGTCCTTCAAAAATATACATTTACTTGATTTTAGTGTATAATTTTCAACTATTATTGAAGTATTGTATTAAAATTAAAAATATAACTATTTTAACTGCATGGGAATCTGTTTGACATAACAAAATAAAACCAAAAGCAAAGTGACAAATTCGAACTTTAGTTGACATAACAGATTAAACATGGCTTAATCAGCTAAATTTGTTCTCCTCAAATTGAAATAATGCACAATATGCACTTAAAACTTTTTATATTATTTTTTACATTGAATAGTAGAAACTAGAAATCTATTTTCACAGAATGTACGCACTACTTCCCATCTGAGACATACCATATTATAGAAAATGGTAAGCTCAAATAATCAAAATATCAAAAAATTGAATTTCATTAAGTATTGGATTGTTAAAAAAACATTGCAGCTGCACAAATACAGGATGTTACAAATTAGATGTATAGCATAGCTATCTCAGAAAGTATAGTTGATCGAGCTTTAGTTAAATGGAGGCAAAGTTGCACATTTTAATGCTAAATAATTCTGGTAAAAAATAATTTTAAAAAATTTCATTACATCCGGAGATATCCAACAAAAACAATTAATCAAATTCTATTTTATTTTTTTACCACTTTATTATTGATTATTTTGGAATTCATTTTATTCAATCAATTGCACCTTCTGGAGGCATTAATTTATGCTATTTAAGAAATAATGTTTGTATTTAGATACAACGTTTCGTCTTATAGATACCATCATCAACTTAACATTTTAAAATACGGACTGGGACTTTTGATTTCGTTTTTTTAGTAGCTACCAACCTACCAAAAATGTGCCACACTTGTCAAAAAATTATACCTAGTGTACTTAGGTAGGTATTGTTTTTTTTTCAAATATGCATTTGAAATTCATGTTATCATAATTAGTAAAAATTTAGTTGATATGATTAAGTTGTTTCATCAAAACTCAACCTCGAATTCAAACATGTGAGTATCCGAAAAATAAATAACTAACCAAAAACATATTTTTTGTAAATGAAAAGTACCATAAGAAACTCTCTCTCTTTTTCGAAGGAGCAATGAACCTAATTATTAAATTATATTTTTTTTTTTTTTTTTTTTTTTAAGTTTTGTGATGCACCTAATCTTAAGATTAACAAGCATCCTAAATATAACCTAATTTACTACAGTGATTTAACTGTGGACATTCCAGCGGTCCATCACAGGTTTTCGCGTGTTTCGCACCTGGTCAACTGTTGTGCCTAACCCGCACTGTACTCTGCTTTTTCACAGTTCACTTCACAGGTTCACAAGCTCAAACGGTTTAGTTCTTTTGAGCCTCCTCACTGTGTTCTGGTTGTCTAGCAGTTGAAGCGCTTCAACATTCGGATGGTTGTGGCGTCTTCTTCATGTCTCCTGGCTGCTATCGCTATTTCTTCTTTGACTGTCCGCACCTGTAGCTCCCGATGCAGATCCTCATTCCGAACATACCAGGGTGCATTTACAATGTTCCTTAGTACCCGATTCTGAAACACTTGTAGGCAATTGTAATTGCTTGGTTTGGTACAACCCCACAACGGAAGGCACTATGTCCACACTGGTTTAAGGCCTGCTGGTAAACCAGTAGTTTGTTTTTGATGGAAAGCTGCGAATCTCTTCCCAGTAGCCAATACATGCTTTTATATTTGAGTTTTAATTGTTCAGTTTTCATTTTAACGTGAACTTTCCATTTAAGCTTGACATCAAGGTTAAGACCTAAATATTTAGTCGTTTGTTTGCGAGGAATTATATTGTGTTTAATTGCACTGAAAGATGGTTTTACTTTTCTATTTGTAAAATCATATGAACAGATTTATTTTCATTTAATTTAATCCGACACTGTGCAGTCCACGCGTTTATGGCATTACTGCATATTGAAGATGGCAGTTGTCTCTTCTATGGAATTTCCTACTGCTAGAACTGCAGTATCGTCAGCAAATGTTGCTAGTTTTATGTTGTCTGTACAGGTATGTCGCAAGTATATAACAAGTATAGCACTGGTCCAAGGACACTGCCCTTGGGGGACTCCAGCGTTTATGATTTTAATTCCGAGTACTCGTTCTCTTGTTTGATTCTGCAGGTTCTTTGACTTAAATATGATTCTAATAGCTTTGTATACTGCAGTGGAAAGAGCACCTTTAATTTCTTGATGAGGCCATCATGCCAAACTTTATCAAATGCCTGGGCGCGTCTAGAAAGACGGCGGAGCATATCTCCTTCTTTTCTAGGCAGTCTTCAATTATTTCTGTTATTCTATGTACTTGATCCACTGTAGAATGTTTGTTGCGAAACCCAAACTGATGTCAGGACCATCTGTCTTTCATCATGATTTTCTTCAGCCTTGTATGAAAAGTTTCTCACATAATTTTGATAGCACAGGTAGGAGAGAAATGGGTCTGTAAGATTTAGCTTCGTTTACGGTTCTGCCGGGTTTTGGTATCATAATTACGTCTGCCGTTTCCACAACATAGGAACGTATTTCAAGCGAAACGAAGCATTAATTAAATGGGTAATTTAATAACCCCTTTTTTTGGGAGTTGCTTAAGTATTTCTCCCGTAATTAAATCATAACCTGGAGCTTTTTTGGAGTTTATGTTTTTCTTTTATTTCTTTGATTACCTCCTTTGGTGGTTACTAATTTTATTTCTAAACTTTTTGTGTTGTTTCTGTTTGAGGACATTCTGCTTGTTTCTCGTTTTGGTTGGAAAATATTTTGCAGGTAAGTGGCAAATAGAGCAGCTTTTTGTTTGTTGGTTCTAGCCCAGATGCCACTCTCTTCTCGAATTGGAGGTATTGATTTTATTGGTCTGATTTAATCTTTTAGCGGCTTTCCAGAGTGAATAATCTGAGTTCTGATCATCAGTTAGTTCCCTAAGGTACTTGTTTATTGTCTCATTTTTTAATTTCTTGAATTTCCCTCTTTAATTGTTGCGTTAGGTTGTTTAGTACAGTTTATTTTCTCTCGTTCTGGACTTTTGCCACTCTTTTCTAGCTCTCCTCTTCTCTTTTATAAGATCGCGTATTTCCTTGGGATAGTTTATTCCAGCGGTTCTTCTTCTTATTTCTGGGGTGTTATTCCATGCTGCTTGCTGAACATCAATAATGAATTTTTTTGATTCTAATTCTAATTGCTGTATTGATTTGAGTAATTATATAAAACTAAATTATCTACTCGTTATGACAACATATCAATTTCAATTGCTTAATTTTTTTTTAAATCTTAAAATACCAAATACATAATACGAGTAGGAACACTAGGTATATTTTTTTGAAGTGTGACACATTATTAGTTTCAGAAGGTCTGTGGCTACTGAAAAATGAAATAAAAAGTTGAGGTCCGTATTTGAAAATTTGAAGTTGATGTTGGTATTTAAAAAAAGAAATGTCGGAGCTAAAACCTAAAACTATTTTCTTGAAGAGCATAAAAAAGCGCCCCCGGAAGGGTGCCATTGATTAAAGTGGTAAAAAAAATAAACCAGAAATTTGAGTTTCTTCCCGGTTTTTGTCGGATATCTCCGGATGTAATAAAACTTTTTTGAATTTTTTTTTACCAAATTATTATCAATAAAATGCGCAACTTTGCCTCCATTTAACTAAATCTCTATCACTATACTTTCTGAGATAGAATGCCAATGCATTGAGTTTGTACAACCCTGTATGTTTGCTTTACAATTATTGTACTAGATAAGCAAATGTTGTACCATGTAAGTAACTTCGTAGCCATCATTTGATCTGAAGAAATTGACACTTATATGAATTAGATTATTACTGTTCCTTCAAACATGCATTTAGATAACACTACATACAGTGCTTTTGTAACATGCATACTAAGTTCAATAAATTAAAAAGACTACCTTTTCACAAAAATTCTCGAACCCCTATGTTCTAATTTTATTAACCGCTGCTTGTGTTGTACGAATTGAAATTATACAGGGCCCAAAAACTGGGTATTTAAAATATTTTTAATCTTTCAAAATGGCAACACTTCTTTATTATTCTATAATTTGGATTCTAGAAACAACCAATTCTAAGTATTGTTCTATGCAACTTGTACCACAATTGTCCTGTAAATATTGATAATTTGAAACAATAATTTTCCAAAAGTCAGATTAACATCTTCAAAAATTATGTATGACATTTAAAAAAAAATGTAAAAAGATAATAACCGTCTTGGTTATTGTAACAGTCCATAGAGTTCATTTTGAATAGCTGATTTTAATTTTTTTACGTAAAAGTTTTGAGGACTTATAATTTTGAAAAGTGTATTTGACATTTGTTTAAAAACAATTGAATATCAGTATGGACTATGTTGCATGAAATATGTTAAGAATTGTTGGTAGAATCCAAAACATCCTATAAAAACAAGGTTCCAAGTGTTTTTCGAAAAAGTACAGCCCTTTTTATTGAGTGGGTGTACCAGTTTGAGAAATTTAGTTCAAGTATTAGTATTCACTGTAAAAATTGAAGGTGATTATAAATGATAAGTGTATGTAGGTTATTACATAACATATAGACTGACAAGTGCCAGTACATAAATAGTAAATATTAAATAAAAAGTTGTAGCTTGTAGCTGCAATCCTTTTTCTTTAAGCTGGAACCAAAACAAAAACAAAAAAGTTAATAAAATAATGTACCTAAAAACTATCACTTTTGTGATAATATTTATCTGTCAATGCCAGGTTAACCAAACTGCAGTTCCAAAAAGGCCAAAAAGATTTAATTTTAGTATTAGCCATAAAAAAAATTTAGTTTTTAAGTGAATTCAGTTATTACTAACACTAAAAATTAATTATTTTTGTTTACAAACTCTTTGGGTCATAAGCATTGATTCTATTCTTAGTCCTAATATTAATACTATAACTAAAATTAAATTTTGTTTTATAAACTAGGCTTAAGTCCCTTCCAGTTCATCAAATTTATGCAGTACATACTTTACAAAGACATTGTATAATACATATTAACTTAATGTTGAGCAATGTTGTTTACTAAAGTGTATAATGATAATTATTAAACATAAAACAATAATGAAAAAATGCATTAGTTTTCATTTGAATGTTAATTTAAATAAAATCAATATACTGACCTTAAACCTTGCTTTTTTATTCACTGTTCTAATGTAAGTAGTAAACCCATTGCACACAATTTCACTCTTCAACTTGATTGATATGTTGCAATCTTCTTAGTGGGTAATTTGTTCTTCGCTTAGGTCAATTTCTTCATAAAAGTTATATTTTCTCATCCACATGGAAAAGTAGTGAAGTATTCAGCATATACAGGTATACAGATCTGCGAAAGGGGCCCAATTTGTTAGTTGAACCACCCTTAAAAAATTCTCAGACTAGACAATTTTAGTAATGTATACAAAGATGCATCAGCAGAGTTTTTTTCAGGTTAGGTACGAAATTGCGATTGTAATCTTACCTGGGCTAGCAGGCGTTGTATGCATTATCACCATTGAAAAATATACATTTACTTGAATTTAGTGAATAATCTTCCCCAATTATTGGATTATTGTAATAAAAAATACAATAATTATTTCAGCTGCATGTAAATTTTTTTGACACAACAAAAAAAACAAAACCACAGCAAAGTGACAAGTTGGCATTTGACATCATAACAGATCCAAGATGGTCTATCAGCAGAACTTCTTTCCTCAATGCGTTACGCCGGGTGACGTCACAGTGGATGCACGAGTGCACAATATGCACCCAAGGGATTACAGGCGTTGTCCGTGGTTTTCTATTACTATTTGATTCTCTCTCTTCATTAAAGTAGTCCATCTTCACAGAGTGGAGGCATTACATTCTTCTGAGATGGTATTTATAGGAAGGGGTAAGTTCTACGAAACGAAATATCTAAAAATTTAGATTTATTAAGTATTGGATTTATTGTTTAAAAAAAAACATAGCAGCAGCACAAAGATGTTTTCTTTACAATCATAGTACTTGATACGTAGATATTCAGCTTTATGCCGTAAATCCATTGACTTAATATCAATATTGAAATAATTTCAATGAAAATTGATCACTACTATTAGTAACAATTGATTGATAAAATTTCAAGCTTTACTATGGCAACATTGCATTTGTGTTATGGCCAGACCAAACCAGACGGAGCAGTACCGACCTAACCTTACAAATTATGTAATTTTAAACGGATTTTGGTGTGTGGTGTGCGTTGGATATTGAGCACGTGACCATGTGGGGAACGGATGGTCGTCACTATCAATAAAACACCACCATTTTGCTTTTTGAATAACCGAATTGCATTTATCATTGCTTGTTGATAGTCTGCCATTAATGGAAAATTTCCAGCATGCTTAAGACTAAATACACCGCCGTGATATGAGAAAAAACCGAAAAAACTAGGAACTAGCACGATAACCGACAACCATTTTGTTCACATTGCCCGACACTGTCTTTATTCTCAAATAACCGGGAAAAATGTGCAATGTCAAATAAAAAATAACCTAAGTCGTCTGTCGAGTCCGGTTTTCAACTTGAAACGTATCGCACGTCTGTTTCGTGGGTGCCAGTTTTTTGTCGCTAAGAAACCACGTTTCTTGAAACGGTGCTCAGAGAAATTTGAAGTTGACGACCGAACTCCGCAGCCGGTCGAGTGGAGATAGTGGGAGCTCTAAGTGGAAACGTCGATTCCTAAAAGTCTACGGGGATTTGTCTTGTGCGGTGCACTTCCAAAAGGCGGAAAGGGTGAAAACCTAGGAGAAGACCACGTGGATGTGACAGTGACGGTTATAGTTTCCACGAGGAAGGACTACATCTTTTGCTCGGATCGTGCCTTTAAGCGATTTTTAGAACTTTTAAAAGAAGTTAAAATAATAACAACATTCGGTTCTGGGCTAGCGCGTGGAATAGTCAACCGCGTGTCGAGTTCACCCGAAAAGCGGAAAAATCAGCACCAAGAGGCCCGTCTGGGGATGACCTAGAGTCAGACAAATCCTGGACAGAAAGAAAACCCCTGGCAAATTGCCCCTTATAGGGAGCAGAAGCCATATTCCCCTAGTTGGATAGGGGATTCAGGAAGGAAGGAAGGAAGTCGTCTGTCATTATTATCTTGCCCAACACGGACAGATACTTCGACACTAACCTACTCCGAGTAAAGAAAGGAACGAGACGGTAGGCAACACCGTCACAGGTGTTTTTTCAGATTTTTTTTTTCCGGCAACGGTAAGTACTTAATTCAAAATTAGGATAAAGTACCAAACTTAATTTTTAAGTCAATTTTAGATATGTCTAAGAAAGCCGCAAGACAGCAATATATTCAACTTCTAACTGAGGTAGAAAGTTCTGAGGTTTTAAAGTGGGGAAAAGGTACCCCAGATTTCAAAAGACAATCTTGGGAAAAAGCTGCAAAGGCTATAAATTCTATTGGAGGTACCCAAAAAACTGGTGAACAATGGAAAAAGGTATATAATTTACAGTAGTTAAGACTTTTATTGCAATTTCACATGTACCTGTATTGTATTGTATCTGTCTGATTCATTTATATTATAGAGCCTATTAGTAAAATAGACTATGAAATTTTAGGCCTTCATTGAATGCAAATCCCACATAAAAGCAAAAATTCGGAATAATGCGGAACTATCTGATGTAGAAAAAAAATGTGTCAATTTAACTGGACTTTATATTTTCCCTGGTGGAATCCAAGAAATACCCGAATTACTAGGTATTGCAGTGGCTGGTGAGTTTTATAAGTTTTTGTGATTTAATGTTAGTAGTAGAATAAAATTTTTGTTTAATGCTGGATGTCATTACTAACATAGAGAATAAGTCAAAGAGTCTATTTGATTTAAAGGGCTCAACACACTAGCCTGTCTCTTAAAGAATCAATTAGAATTAAGTTGACTTCTTTGCAACTTTGATATCAAGTTTATGATTTCGTAGAGGATTTTTTAGCGATATTAAGAATTACCCTTTTTTTGGTCAAGAGGGTCTGTTTTGTTAGTATGTTAAGCACTTTATAAATAATAGTATGACTTTGTAAAATGTGTACATGCATGATAGTGTTGCATCTAACTAAAACTAAACTAAAAACAAATTATTTATGTTTTTGAAGGGAACCATAGGAAAGACACCATTACATCAAAAGCGTTTGCAATAACTACAGAAATTATAAATAATTCAGTCAGTAATCAGATACTTGAAGATAAAGATAGAAATGAGGCTTCAGAGTGTTTTGAAAATTCCTTAAATCCAATGAAGGAAGAAAATGGATCCAATGAAGGTAGAAAAAGAAAGATGTTTGGCAGCAAAAAGATATGTTTATCGTCTATGAAAAATACAAAATGTAAGTAGCTAGGCTGATAAAAAACAACTTAACCATTAAAACATTATTATTCAGGCTGCAGTAACACTTAAATTATCTGCTAGTTTCTAACAGTTAGAATTTATTTTCCAGCTCTTTTAGAAGAACACATTCAATCAACAAATACTGGATTAAAAGAAATATTAAACTCCATTCTGGCAGTAGCTGAATCGATAAACAATTTAGCTGATGCCATCCGAGAGAGTAAAATATTGTACCGTCGTACTCCTTAATGACACACTTCTTGTACAACACTGTATATTGTTTACAAAACAATAAACTGACACTGACACTTAACCTCGTTATCTGACAACTTCGACTTCACTACTACCATCAACTCAACAACTAACTAACCAGGCCTGGTTCAGCTGCTTATATAGGCTTCCATGGTTTCTAGAAAGTTCCCAAATATTCATGAAATTGACCTTCTCTCTCACACTCATTAAGTTATAACATAAATCTCTCTCTATATAAGCAACGGAGCCAGGATTTTCTAGAACACAGACAAAAGAATGTAGAACGTAAACAAAGCAACGTAACATACAGGGGTAACAACAAATAACTAAAGAAATCCTAACTAATAATCAAAAGTTCGCTTTGCAACACTGCCCCCCTCCTAGAGTTGATCGTCCCGATCATCAACTTCACCAGCTTTGGGTGGTCGGTAAGGTGCAAGTCGATCCAGGTGAACTATTTTCATTTTCGCCCGATGTCCTCGCTGTATTCTGTAGACGACGTCGTTCAGACGCTTTATGACGTCGTAGGGTCCCTCCCATGACCTCTGTAGCTTCGGTGACTTTCCTTTCTTTCGAGCAGGATT
Source organism: Ips typographus (assembly GCF_016097725.1). Classification (NCBI taxonomy): domain Eukaryota; kingdom Metazoa; phylum Arthropoda; class Insecta; order Coleoptera; family Curculionidae; genus Ips; species Ips typographus. The sequence goes on from NC_138432.1 coordinate 676,790, forward strand.
GTATAACCAGACCTGATCGCCGGCTTGGACTCCGCTGCTGTTGGCCCTTTTGTCATATCTTGTCTTTAGTCGGTCGCTTGCAAATTTCAACTTCTGCCGGACTTCCTCATGGATCACGTGCAAGCGTTGCGCCAATTTTTCTGAATAGCTATCACAAGAGGCTGGGGGTTCTTCCGGTCGTCCAAAAAGAAGATCCATTGTCAATCGAAGCTCCCTTCCAAAGACAACACTAGCTGGTGTTTTGCCAGTGGAATCATGTACTGCCGATCGATAAGCCATCAGGAACAACGGAATGTGCTGATCCCAATCTGTCTGATTGTTATCGACGACTGTCCTTAGGTACTTGTCTAGTGTCCGGTTGAAACGTTCCACTATTCCGTCTGACTGTGGGTGTAATGGAGTAGTTCTGGTTTTCTTAATTCCCAATCGGTCACACACTTCCGTGAATACTGCCGATTCGAAATTACGCCCTTGATCCGAATGCAGCTCCCTCGGTACTTCCCAAATCTGCAGAAGAAGTTGTCAACCAGAACTTCTGCTACAGTAGCGGCTTCCTGGTTTGGTATTGCGTACACTTCTGGCCATTTACTGAAGTAGTCCATTGCGACCAAGACATAGCGATTTCCGGAATTAGTTTTGGGAAAAGGTCCAGCTACATCAACGGCAATCCTCTCAAACGGAGCTCCGACATTATACTGCTTCATACATCCTCGGCTCCGAGTTTTGGGACCCTTGCTACTGAAACAGTCTGCGCAACGCCGACACCAATCTTCTACATCTGAGCGGCTTTGTAGCCAATAGAACCTTTCCCTAACTTCATTTAACGTTTGTTGATGCCAAAGTGCCCTCCACCAATTCCACTATGGGCTTCTTTCAGTACGTCACTAACTCGGTTTCTTGGCAGAACTACCTGGGGTCGTTCTTCTTTCCCATCCGGACTTTCCCATTTTCTTTTTAGTAAATCTCCATCAATAATAAGGGACTCCCATAATGCCCAATATCCCTTTAATGTTGGAGACTTAGCGGAAATCTCCTCCCAATTTGGTCTTTCTCCACGCTCTTTCCAGTTAATTATCTGTCCTAAATCGGGGTCTTCTCGTTGATCGGCAGCCAAGTTTTCCCGATCCCATGCGATGTCATTTTTCAGAGCGATCCTTCGACAAGGCTTTCCAAATTCAGCTATCTCCAGGCGTTTACAGTGATTGCAACCTTCCACACAAGGTCTTCGTGACACTGCGTCCGCGTTTCCGTGCAAACGTCCCTTTCTGTGTTCAATCTGGAAGTCATATTCTTGAAGTCTTTGCAACCATCGAGCTATTTGTCCTTCTGGATTTTTGAATTGAAATAGCCATTTCAGAGAGGCATGGTCCGTCCTTAGTCTGAATCGTTGTCCGTACAGGTATTTGTGAAACTGCTCGACTGTTTTCACTACGGCTAACAGCTCCTTCCTGGTTACGCAATAATTTCTCTCTGGCTTTGATAGTGATTTGCTGAAATAGGCGATCACTCGTTCTTCACCATCTTGGATTTGAGATAAAACTCCGCCTAAACCAATATTACTAGCATCTGCGTCCACAATAAACTCTTCCCCAGATCGTGGAAAAGCCAAAACTGGTGGAGAACAAAGGGTTACTTTCAGTTCTTCCATGGCTTCCTGACATGTTGTAGTCCATTCGAAGGGCTGGTTATTCTCCGTCAATTTGTGTAGGGGTCTGGCTATATCAGCAAATCCACGAACAAACCTTCTGTAATAGGAACACAATCCCAGAAAACTTCTTAATTCGTGCTTGTCTTTCGGAACAGGCCAATTTTTTACAGCTTCAGTTTTCTTCGGGTCGGTTTTTACTCCTTTTGACGATATAACGTGTCCCAAATATTCGACTTCTTCTTGGAAAAAGCTGCAGTTCTTCGGATTTAATTTCAGGTTTGCCCCTCTGAACTTCTTGAAGATTTCTTCAACGTTTTGCAGGTGTTCTTCAAATGTTTTGCCCATAATAATGATGTCGTCTAAATAAACAAGACAGGTTTTCCAAGTCAATCCTCGTAGAACAGTTTTCATTAATCTTTCGAAGGTTGCCGGAGCATTGCAAAGTCCAAAAGGCATGACGTTAAAATGCCACAAGCCAGTTCCAGTTGAGAAGGCAGATTTCTCTTTGTCCCGTTGATCCATCTCCACTTGCCAGTATCCACTTTTTAGATCCAAGGTGGAAAACCACTTTGCGTTAGCCAGAGTGTCTATGGTGTCATCTATTCTGGGCAAGGGATAACTGTCTTTCTTAGTAACTTCATTTAGTCTTCTATAGTCCACGCAGAATCTTGTCGACCCATCTTTCTTAGTAACAAGTACCACAGGAGAACTCCAAGGGCTGGTGGATGGCTCAATGACGCTGCGAACCGCCATGTCCTGTATAAGATTTTCCACTTCTGCCTGCTTAGCCAATGGGAGTCGTCTGGGTCTCTGCTTAATGGGCAAATAATCCCCTGTTTCAATTTTATGCCTCACTAAATGAGTTCTTCCCAAATCCGTTTCATTTAAGGCGAACACGTCCTTGTAGTCGTGAAGCAAACGGCCAAAAGTCTGTTTTTCTTGATCAGTCAAAATTGAGCTCGTCTTTTCATTAAGTGCACCAAACACTCAGGAAGGTCACTGTCGGGGTTTGGTTTTGTTTCGTGCGACTCCTTAGTCACCATAAGTACTGGTTCGGATTTGGCTATTATATCGCCTTTTTTTAATCTTTGACCACAATCTTTCAAATTGGCGACTTTTACGTATGCTTGGCCGTTTTTTCTGCTGGACTAGGGTGCGGGCTACAAGAACTCCCTTCTTCACAGCATCATCTTCCTCTTCATAACTCGGTTCTATCAGCTGAAGTTTGCTCAATTCCGTTTTTTTATCCAAATTAACTTTAACGATGGTCTCTGATCTTGCAGGTAAGTTGACATCTTCTTGCAACGTGACTTTCCTCACACGCATATCTTGTTCGGGTGTCATCATAACAATCTCGTCTTGTCCAGTCTTGATCAGTCTATTCTCCAAATCCAGCTGGAACTTGTGTTGCTCCATAAGATCTAAGCCCATTAAGACGTCATCAGTTATGTTGGCCACAAAAACGGTATGGTTGAAGACATGCCGCGCAAGCTTCACTTCAGCTTCATGGATTCCCAGAAAAGGCATTGACTCACCAGCGGCAGTTTCCAATATAAACTTTGTACCAGTGTCGCTAGTCCTGCAGTGTTTCACCATGTCCGGCCTTACGATAGTATGGCAAAAACCGGTATCAACAACCATTTGGCAATCCCGGCCGCAAATCTTACCGGTCACTATTAAGCTGGTGTTTTCGTGCTGAAGACGGGCTACTTTGATTATGGTTGGTGGGGCTTGACAGTGTTGCGTAGCCAGCTTTTGCCCCGGAAAACTGGCTACTCTTCGTTTTCCTGGTTCTGCATTCTTCTAGGTTTGCGGCACTGCGATTGAATGTGCCCCTTTTCTCCACAGTTCCAGCATTCCAATGACCGAGTAAACGTGGTGGTTTGAGCGTTTCGGTTGTTCTGACTTCTTCTGTTTAACGCTCCCATTAGTTCTTTTCGAAATGTCTCCAGCTGACGATTCAAGTCTGACTGAGTGATTGTGTGATCTGAATTGGAAGATCGGTTTCTCGGTTCCGGTGTAAGGCTTCTGACTTGACGCACTCGAGTATGTCCGCGTGATACTTGCTTGACCGCCTCAAACTCCAAAGCGTAGGCAAGAGCATCATGCAATGTTTGGCATCTCGCTAATCGTATTGCTTGCTCTGTGTCACAATCTTTAAGACCTCGTACAAAAGCCCGTACTGCCATTCGCTCTCTAATGTCTTGAGAGACCGTTGGATAGGCCAGACAAACTAATCGAGCAATGTCAGCTTCATACTGTTGAAGTGTTTCCGTGCTTCTTTGGGTCCTACTAGACAACTGAGCTTCGTATACTTGTTCTAGGTGCTTATTTCCAAATCTCATCTCTAAATGTTGGATTAAGTCCTCGTAGTTTTTGTACTGGCTCTCGTCCAAAGTCTGCAAAACCTCCAGTGCTTCTTCTCGAAGTGACAAAACCAAGGCAGTGGCTTTGTCACTTGATGTCCAATTGTTGGCCTCTGCGGCAGCCTCAAACTGTTTTTTGTAAACCTGCCATGAGGTCTTACCGTCGAAAACTGGTGGCTTAATATTTGAGCAGACACTAGAACTGGCGACTACGGTTGGCTTTGAAGACTTTTCCTGTAGTTTGTCAAATTCCTCTCGCAAGGTCTGAACGGTCTCCTCCATACCGCTTATCCTCTCATTTACCTTTTCTTCCAAAATTTCCATCCTGTTGTCCATTTCTCCTTTTATTTCATTTATTACTCGGTCTAATTTTTCATCTTGTCGTTGAAACTGGTCTTTAATTTGGTCTTGGCTTGCTTTGAACTGCTCTTGACTTATTTGGCTTGCTTTTAACTCCTCGAACTGCTCTTGACTTATTTGGCTTGCTTTCATTTCTTCGAACTTTTGGTCTTGGCTTGCTTTCATTGCTTGAATCATCTCCATAAGTTGTTTCATTCCTTCATCCATTTTGGCGCTTTGTTGTCGTGTACTCACAGGCATTCAACACACCTGCTTTTGTCGGTTTATTCTGTCTTCCTCTGGATCTCTTCTTTGATTCTCCAATCCCACTTCTGACACCAAATGTACCGTCGTACTCCTTAATGACACACTTCTTGTACAACACTGTATATTGTTTACAAAACAATAAACTGACACTGACACTTAACCTCGTTATCTGACAACTTCGACTTCACTACTACCATCAACTCAACAACTAACTAACCAGGCCTGGTTCAGCTGCTTATACAGGGTAATTCAAATTCGACCCTCACCATTGGGATCTCGGAAACTATAAGAGATACGAGAAAGTTTAAATTGGGGCAAAGTTGCGCAATGTAAAGCTCTACCAAATGCTGTTTTAAAAATTTCGATTTTCCGAGTACTTCCAAAGATATCCGAAAAAAAATGAAAATTTGATTTTTTGTTTTTATTTATTTCTAATCTTATTTGAAGAGATATTCCAAAACTAAAAGTACCTTTTCATTGCCACTTTTTCTCAGCTATTCGATGATGGATTCAAATTTGCCACACGACGTTTCGTTTTTTGGCAGCCATCATCAACTTTCTTTTTTCTTATGGGCGCCATATTGGATTTTTAGCCCACCAAATAGTACGTTTTATTCTGATTTTAGTGATGTATAATAACTTATGATTTGCTTCATAAATAACAAAATAATTCAATAAAAACTATTTTTACTTTAGTTATTGGCTTTGAGTTAATGGGCCGTTTTAAAAAATGTCATTATTTGACAGTACTTGTCAAACACGATAATTCGGACGATCATTAGAGCTTTTAGAGATTTTATCTTTGTTACCTTTCAGTGAATGAGCCGTTTTATGAAGATTACTTGGTAGTACTTGTCACACGCAATTGGCCTGAACATACTTAGTCACAAAGGTGTACACGTGACTTAAACCGGTTGTGGACCTAGTCGTTCTTTTCGTGAATAAAAAATGGTTTAAGTCACTTGCTGTATAAATAACTATTAAATTACTCTGAATGACATTCGCCTATTTACAGATGTAAACAAACAAACATCAATGTTACATCTACGGGGCGCGGTGCAAATTTAATAGAACTGTAATTTTAGTTTTTTTTTTTAAATATAAGAAGTCGAAATTTAATAAAATACTGTATAAGACACGTGACTTAAACCGGTTTACTCACTCGAATAAATATGAATGAATAAAAAATGGTTTGTCACTTACTGTATAAATAACTATAAACTTGCACTTAACATTATAAAAAATTGAAACTTGGCAAAAAATTAAGTTCCTAAAATGATGATCTTTCTCTTGGAAACATAAATAAGCCTTTTAAGTTAGAGATAATGCTAACAAATCTGTTTTTCTGATTAACCTAAATAGTTCAGCAATGCTTGTATAATAATAACATTTTCTGCGGGGGTTTCTTTTCTAGATACATTTTTAACTATGATTGACGATCTAATGATCGTCCGAATTATCGTGTTTGACAAGTACTGTCAAATAATGACATTTTTTAAAACGGCCCATTAACTCAAAGCCAATATCTAAAGTAAAAATAGTTTTTATTGAATTATTTTGTTATTTATGAAGCAAATCATAAGTTATGATACATCACTAAAATCAGAATAAAACGTACTATTTGGTGGGCTAAAAATCCAATATGGCGCCCATAAAAAAAAAGAAAGTTGATGATGACTGACAGAAAACGAAACGTCGTGTGGCAAATTTGAATCCATCATCGAATAGCTAGGAAAAAGTGGCAATGAAAAGATGCTTTTAGTTTTGGGATATCTCTTCAAATAAGGTTAGAAATAAATAAAAACAAAAAATCAAATTTTCAGTTTTTTTCGGATATCTTCGGAAGTACTCGGAAAATCAAAATTTTTAAAACAGCATTTGGTTGAGCTTTAAATTGCGCAACTTTGCCCCAATTTAAGCTTTCTCGTATCTCTTATGGTTTCTGAGATCCCAATGGTGAGGGTCGAATTTGAATTACCCTGTATAGGCTTCCATGGTTTCTAGAAAGTTCCCAAATATTCATGAAATTGACTTTCTCTCTCACACTCATTAAGTTATAACATAAATCTCTCTCTATATAAGCAACGGAGCCAGGATTTTCTAGAACACAGACAAAAGAATGTAGAACGTAAACAAAGCAACGTAACATACAGGGGTAACAACAAATAACTAAAGAAATCCTAACTAATAATCAAAAGTTCGCTTTGCAACAATATGAAAACATAAATAAAATAAAGTTTCAATTAAGTTCAAAATAAATTATATAACATATTTGTTGCAGTTTTTATTTATTTTATTTTAATCCAGTGCTTTTGCTTGGTCTAATAACCCTTGCTAAAAATAAATACAAATTTTGCTTATCCAGGTTATTTTAAATGTAAGCACGTTTTGGAATAAATAAGTATGATACATTAAACTTTGTAGCAGACAAGAAAGCAAGGACCAGTCTTCTACAATTGAAAATGTACCTGCAGTATAAAAAACAGTTTTCACAAAATGAAGGAGCATTTAAAGATTTTTGTCTCCAATTAAATCAAGAAAATTGCAGTCCAAAAAGAACTATGGAAAATTGGAAACGAGTAAATTTGTACTATGTGTTTAGCAATATTTTCAGGGTCAGGATACCTTCTTTTATAGGTTTTTGATGAATGGGAGTCCAGAGTCAAGGCAAAAGCAAGGAGAATTCACTTCGCAGAGCGAAGAGTTAACTGGGGGTGGACTTTCAGTCGTGGAGATACTGACAAATCATGAAAGAGTCTGTTGGAAGTCTTGTCAAAGATATTGATATATGGACATCCCAAAGTTATTGAATTCGGCTTTAAAAAAAAGACAAAAAGTAAACCCAGATATCAAATTAAGAAAATTCAGTGCAGAAAGTTCAGAGAATAGGGACAAGATGGCCGCCAATGATGTTTTGCTTGAGAGTCCTTCTAATGATTTTAAGTGTAAACACTGTAAAAAGGATGTTGTAAATTCAGTGAAGTGCATAAAATGTGACGAGTTATTTCACCCTAGTTGTTTGGTCCAGTCTGCGCGGGCTAAAAATGCCGTGTGTCGTCATGAACCTCAAAACCAATCCGGTGACACCTCTAACCTCAAAACTGCATCGGACCATTCGGATCCACGCATGACTTCCCTGATGACCGAAAACTGTCTATTGCGTGAGCTAGTGGAGGAAACCAAGTAAAAAAATGCAATACTAAATGAAAATTGTGATTTATTAAAGGAAAAAGTAAAAACCTTGCTTGAAACTGTAAAAATGCATGAAAATACCATACTGGAATTAAAAGCAAAAAACGACAAAGAACGTCAAGGTCAGGTAAATCCGACGCCGCCTTCCTTGTCGATATCAACAATTGTTCGAGATAGTGTCACGTTTGGGGGGTGGCGCAGGAAGAGAAACAACAAACGTAGTTCAAGTATGTCTCCTTTATTTGTATACTGGCGATGATTAACTAAATCTTACCCCCAGATTAAGAGGGCCGCTAGTACCGCTACAGGCGGGACGCCCATGGAACACTCTCTACGAGGGGGTGCGTGGGTGTGTGTGTGTGTGTGTGTGTGCGTAAGGCCTCCTGATGTGCCGCCAAGCGGAACCCGCTCGATACGAGCAGGGAACCCCTATGTCCGACAAGCCCGAAGGATTTACTTTATGCACAGCAAGCCCCCTTTGGAGTGTCGCCAAGCGAAACCCGCTCGATACGAGCAGGGAACCCCTATGACCGACACGCCCCAAAGGACTTACTTTAGGTACTGAAAGGGTCAAGAGTCCCGACGGTCACCACTGGGTTGCGTAAGGACTCTAGTCTGTTCAGCCTGGATTTCCAAGAAGGTATCGAGCCGTCCGGGCACTAGGAAGTTCGGACTGATGCTCGATAGACCGACCCAGAGACCAGTGATCTTCGATGGCTTGAGACGCCGATTAAATACTCATCTCATGACCCCAATTTGCCGGTCTCGCTGATTCGGCAGTGTACTGGGGGAGACCGGGGCCAGCCTGGGTAACGGAACATGGTGCAACTTATGTTATTCGTGACATCTCCCCCCTCTGAAGAGTGTTCGCCCCGGACACTTAACCCTAACGTAACTAAATAACCTACATGCCCCATGGCTTTATTTACACATGTGACCAATCGTAACTTAGTCTTATTACGCCCCCCTTGTTATCTCTCTTGTGGTTCTCCTGGAAACTGTTGCTCCTTCCTGGAGGGCGGCCTTACGCGGCTTCGTCTTGCCTATCTGTGCGCCAGAGCACCCGTTACTCAGTTCGCGGGTGGTGGCGCCCTCTATTGACTTTCCTCGTCCACTTTGAAGTGCGCGGGATGGTCGCTTGTTCCGTGAGTTTCTAGGTTGTGGTATCCTGGCTGTAGAGGGCGTGACGGTTGGTCAACCTATTTAAATATGTATTTTGTAAGTTTATGTTTTATTGTTTATACTTAATTGTTTAGACTATGTAAGCTTTATGAAATATACTTAGTTTGCACCCTACTTATGCAAAATGTTACCCCTACAACTTATTTTATTGTTTAACTGGTCGTCGAAGTGTAAGAGCAGAATAATGGAATCAAGTAAGTTCACTTTTTCCTCTTTCCTCTATTTTTCTCTGTGTCATTTTCCCTTTAGCTTCTCGTTACCAAGGGTTCCCTTGCACCAGACGGCGGTTAAGGGCCCGGCTGCTACGTCTCCTACACCAAGTCCGTCCTGACTTTCCACGAGTATGTTATTCTTGGATCGGGACTGCTATTTCATTTTTTCTGGCTCTTTTTTTTTTTCCTTTAAGGGAATCGTACCGGAAGTGTATATATTTAAGGTGCCGTTTGGTGACTGGCCCCCCAGCTACCCAGACACCCATGTGCTGCTTCGCGAGGGGTCTTTTTGTGGACAGATATGTCTGATCTCATTTACCCCTCGCCTTCGGCGACCAGTTATACATTTGTATTATTAATATCGGTACTAAATATATCTGTATCCTATCTAGTCGTTTGTTTGTTCTATGCTAAGTTTGAGTGACTTGACTTATTGCTCGTCCACTGTGCGCGCGTTTCCTGTCAACTGTCGTTCTAATTGATGGGCCACACCTTCGGTCAGTGTCTTGCCCAGTTCTGATGATTCGTCGATTTTCAACACGAAGGTTCTCGGTACCTGATGGCGTTCTTCTGCCGCCATGCTTGGTATCTCTACATTTTCCTGGCTTCCCTGTCTTAAACCTTCAGTTTCGGTGCTCTGACTGGGTGATTTGTGTTTTTTACGGGAGGTAAGGTAGTGTTTCAGCAGGCCGTACACTATGACGCCGATTATTATCCCTCCGATTAGCCATGTTGTCACGCCCAGCCAGTATTCCTGCGTGCCCCCCCCGGGTGCTTGGGGTGCCCCGTTTTCTGTGTGGGCTGCCTGTGCCAATGCGAGTAATGTTGGTCTTCGTAACAGTAAGTAAATTACTGCTATTGACAAGACTATGTTCCACGTGAACATGAAGGAGTGGTTGCCCTGGTGTATTTCCACGTGGGCGAGGTGTTCCTGTTTTTCCCATTCGAGGTCCATGTTTAACCTTACTTCTTTTTCTGAGGTTAGGTTGAAATGTGGCAGGTTTGTGGTCCAGTTACTGTTTAGGCATTCTGATAGGTTATGAAAGGTAGGTAAAAATGCCTGGCTGTCTGATGGTTTTAACACGAATGTTTTTAGGTTAGTCCATGCGGCTGGTAGTATGTGCCGTATGGAAGCTGGATTTTCTTCGTCTTTGCAAGGAAATCGTTTTTGGATGACAACGTCCTTGTTTACTAATAGCTGGCATTTGCATGGTAAGTTGATTTTTAATGCTCCTGGTAGTTTTAACATTTCCTCCCCGAGTTTAGTGGTGCTTTTAGGGCAGCTGATTGTCGTGTTAGCTTTTGGGTGTGTGATGAGGAATTCTTCGGACCCTGTTTCAGATATGATCATTAGGTTCGACTGGTGGCAATGCATAGGGCAATGTTCCGCTATATCTTCCACTGTGGATCCATGAAACAGTTTTCGAGCGCACGAAGGACCTTGCGTTTGGTCGCCCGAGAACCTTGGTAAGTAGCATAGCCTATCTTGAAATGGTTTGCATTCGTGTAGTGCAATGCCTGTGATTTCTTTTAGGACCGTGGTCCCCTGGTTATTTGCTACGGCCATCATCAGTGGTGAGTGCTTTAATGTGCATGTCTGGCCCTGCCATGCGAATGGGTTTGTCTGGAGTTGGAATAGCTGCCATTGGTGATTTTTAGTTACTGTTGGTACCTTGACGTGTACCACCAGCTGTTCTCCGGAGAAGGTGCACTCGCTTATTGGTATACGGAAGTATGATGCTAAGTTGGATACAGGTATGGCTAAATCGATGTTGTCTTTTCCTATCTCGTTCTTTATTTTATTTAGATCGCTCCTTAACGTCTCAGGTTGAATTAGTGACAGTGGTATATGTTTATGCCTACATTCTTGTATTGCGGATTGGCTCCGCATTCTTCTAATTAGTAAGATCATTTTCCTTGCCATCCCCAGATTTGCTTGCATGTTTGCCTCCAGAGACCCTGTCGCTAATTCCCTTCCTGCTATTTCCCTTTTTCGAACCTCGTTTAGGAATTCCTCTAATATGTGCACCCTACTTTCTGTTTTCTTGATTGCCATGTTGGTTTCTTCCTGGCAGCGTTTCTGTTCTTCAGAATGTGTACTGATCAATTTCAGCGTATTACTCATAGTACCATGTAGGGCATTTATATGTGCTTCCAGTTTGCCCTCTTCCATGGACATTGAGTCAAGTTTTTCCTGGGTTGCTACCCCGCAGCAGTAATTAAGCCCGTCCGCAATGAATCCTAGTGAGAACGTTCGTTTCTGACGTTTTGTTTTTCCAGACTCTGACCACTCCGGGTACCAGGCTGCTTTGTATTTGTCCATCTCCACATCTATCGCCCTTCCTAATTCCTCTAAGTGTTTTTTCGCTCTGCAGTATATGTGTTGGCCATTGCTCTCGCAATTATCTGCCTGTCTGAACCCTGGTTCTGTGCTCAGTTTAGGTTCTAACCATGGGATGACGTAAGTCAATGGAATAGTGCCCTCATAAAGTATTGTTTCTGGTAGTGTTTTCCATGTTGCCCCAGCTGATACTTCCACATGCTGTGTATCCGACGTGCCGGGCCTACAAGAATTGTTTTTATTACTGTCTCCGTTCCATGTAGGCCGACCGACTTGTGCTAGTCATTGTTCCTCTTCCTTGCATTCCACGTCCGAATCCCCCTCGGATATGTCTCCCAACGTCCATTCGTCATAGAATGGTAAAATCCTCCCTATGTGTACTATATCCGTTTTTTTCCCTTTTTCTTGTTTTACTTCGTAGTTAACCTCACTGAGTTTCTTTATTATTCTGTAGGGTCCGAACCATCGTAGTAGCAGTTTCTCACTTTTTCCCACCTTCCTGATAGGAATGAATATTTTCACCCTATCTCCTACCTCAAATTCACCATTTCTGTGGTATTTATCATAAATATCCTTGTCCTTCTCCTGTTTTTTGTGGATATTGTCTACAGCAATTGCCCTTAACAGTAAAGCTTTTTCTCTTAATTCGTTCGTGTTTGATTCGTCCTCAGTTTCTAAAAGGGTGGCGTCTAGTGGGAGTGTGGGGTTTCTTGCGAATATTAGTTGAAATGGGCTGAAACGTGTCGTCTCCTGTTTGGCCGTATTGTATGCAAATGTCACGAAAGGCAGATAAGTGCACCAATCTGTCTGCTCTGTGTTGCAGTATAGTGACAGCATGTCCGCCAACGTTTTGTTTAAGCGTTCAGTTAGGCCGTTGCACGAAGGGTGGTATGCCGTTGTAAAAGTGCTTTTCAGACCCATAATCTGTTGTAATTCCTTCACTAGTTCGGATTGAAATACCTTGCCTCTATCGCTGAGGATGCTTCTAGGAACGCCGTGAATTAGTATTACTCGTTCCAATAAGAATTTTGCCACAGGTCCTGCCTTCCCGTTAGGCAGGGCCGCTGTGATGGCGTATCTTGATGCGTAGTCTGTCACTACTACTATCGTTGTTTTGCCTTGGTTACTTTTCCGGAATGGTCCCAGTAGGTCTATCCCTACTTTATCAAATACTTTGCCCACTTTTATTGGTTGGAGTAAGCCCAATGGTTTGTCATTTGTTGGCCCTTTTCTCGCCTGGCAGTCCCTACAACCTTTAACGTAATTTCTGACGTCCTTAGTCATCGAATCCCAATAGTATTTGGGAGTAAGTCTGCTCAGAGTTTTTGTTACCCCCATGTGTCCGCTGGTAGGTGCGTTGTGAGCTTCCCACAAAATTTCCTCCCTAAGTGACCGGGGAATCACGAGTGCGTGTTCCAGTCCTTCCTTAGTTTGTGTTGCTCTATACAGAACGCCCTCCTTCAGCCTAAAATTCTTTATTTTTCGCCGTGTCAGTGCGTCAACGTTTGTTGATTCGGGGTTGCTTATTGCTGTTTTTAATTCTAGTATGGCCTTATCCTTATTCTGCAATTCTCCTATGTCTAACGTTGATATCGTGAAAGTGGGTATATCGTCTAATTCGTCTAATTCGACTTCGCTCCATCCTCACATAGGGGAAGTAGCCTCTAAACTAAATAAAAACTTATATCTGCTACGTCGCCTGGCGGACAGTGTCTCCCGGCCTGTACTTAGATCAGCTTATTTTGCAACATTTCATGCTCGTCTCTCGTATGCTGCACTCGTTTGGGGTCATGCATCGGGCTCTAAGCGCCTGTTTGGGCTGCAGCGGAGAGCTATCAGATTGTTGAGTGGATTGGGATATAGAGATGATTGTAGAGTACAGTTTTCGCAACTCGGCATAATGACCTGGCCATCAATATATATATTGGAGAATCTGCTGTATGTCAAGAGTAACTTTTGTTTGTTTCCTGCTCATGAGGACGTACATGCTTATCCAACTAGACATAAACGAGATTTAATACCGGCGTATTGCCGTCTGGGAAGGTGTCAGGATGGCCCTGGCTACTGGGCAGTGAAATATTTTAATGCATTGCCCATCCTAATTAGGGAACTACCTATTAATAAATTTAAAGAAAATGTTAAAAGACTATTAACTGTAAATGTATTTTATTCTAATCAAGAGTATTTTGACCACTTCAAACAAGGTGCCTAGTCTTGTGGGGGTGTTTTGGTGTTTTGTTGTTTTGTGGATTTTAACCTCGCTGTTGACTTAATATTTAATTTTAATTTTGAATTTTCTTTTGATCGTAAGTTGTGTTTGTATAGTAGACCAAGTTTGTATCCATTTGACGTATGTACATCACTGTAACTGTGATTTTTAAACATGAATAGATTATTTGAATTTGAATTTGAATTTGAATTTGAATCCTGCCACCGGGTTTCGTGATAGGCAGTCCGCATCTTGGTGCTTACTGCCTTTTTTATAGACTACCGTGTAGTCAAATTCTGCCAACTTAAGAGCCCAACGTGCTAATCTTCTTGAGTGATCTTTTACATTGTGTATCCAGCATAATGCGTGGTGATCTGTTACGATTTTTACAGGGTGTCCATAAATTAGATGCCTTAGGTAGGTCATTCCCCAGACTGCCGCTAATAGCTCCAGCTCGCTAATCGAATAGTTCTTCTCTGCTTTTGACAAGGCCCGGCTTATATATGCTATCGGGTGGTCTTGGCCATCACTGCCTTCTTGGAGCAGAATTGCCCCTATTCCATCTATACAGGCGTCCGTGTGCATTGTACATCCTACATTTGGATTGTAATGTTTTAATACTGGGGATGACGTGAGTTTCTCTTTCAGCAGCTCAAATGCTTTCACTTGATCTTCACCCCAGCAGAATTTGTTCTTTTTTGTGGCCTCATGTAAGGGCCGTGCCAATACCGCGTAATCCTTTATAAATTTCCTATAAAAATTGCATAATCCTAAAAAGCTTTGTAGGTCCTTTGTTTTCTTGGGTATGGGGAATTGCTTAATCCCTGCAAGTTTTTCCTCCTCTGGGCTTATTCCTTCTTTGCTTACTGTGTAGCCCAAAATCCTTATCTTTTCCTGTAAATATTCACATTTACTCGGTTTTAAGGTTAGATTGGCTTCTCTCATTTTCTGGAATACTTTTTGTAATTTTGCTAAGTGTTCCTCTAAGTTCTCTGAATAAATAATAATATCATCTAGATATATTAGTATGTCCTTCCACTTTAAGTCCCTAAATATTTTATCTGCAAGTTGTTGGAAGGTTGCTGGTGCATTGCATAGACCAAAGCTTAACACGTTGAATTCGTATGATCCATGTCCCTGTGCCGTGAAAGCGGTGTATTGTTTGGATGACTCTTCTATAGGTATCTGCCAGTACCCTGAGAACATGTCCAAAGTTGTAAAGTACTTGGCATTTCCCATGTATGTGAGAATGTCATCGATTTGTGGTATCGGGTAACATGATTTTTTGGTGACTGGGTTTATAGTTCTTTTGTAATCCACGCAGAACCTCGTGGTACCATCTTTTTTTTTCACCAGTACAACGGGGCTCGCCCATGGCGAGTGGCATGGTCTTATTACTCCGCAATCGAGCATTTCTTTTATTTGTGTGTCAATGATTTCTCGCTCGGATTGTGACACTCTATACGGGCGGCATTTTACTGGTTTATCTTCTGTCACTTCTATTTTGTGTTCTATAAGTTGTGTTTTGCCCATATATTTTGGTGACTTGCAAAACACATCCTCATATTCAACTAGTAGACTCTCTAGTTCCTTTTTGAACTGCTTTTCCGTAATGTGGTCCAGTTTATGATCTTCCAATGTCACCACTTCTTCGTCTATTCTCTGAGTTGTACAGAGTGCCGTTGTGCTCAAACCACTGGGCTCTTCTAGCCGTGCCACCGTTGTGTCTTTGTAAATAACCCTTCTAGTTGGCCCTAGGTTCTTGAGGGTCAGTGATATAGCGTCTTTGGCTCTTTCTAGGTTGCACAGTAGGTTGTTGCGTACTAGCCATCCCTCATTTTGTACTACCAACATTTCTGTAGACAAGGGTATTTCTGGTGACGTTTTGATGGTTTTTTCTTCTCCTGGCTTCAGGGTGTAATCTTCATTGGCCTTCAGCTTAATTATCACGTGGTCATCGTTTTTTATGTAGTTCGGCAGGGTGTTCCAGGAGCTGGTTTCTTGTGTCTTGATTTTTCTTGGTCGGGGTTCTTTATTTTTTGAAACCAGCACCGTCACACTAGTTTCCCTGAATGTCTCATACAGAAGGTCTTTAAGCTTTTTCCAATCTGACTCGCTGTTTGCGGATGTCAATCTAGGTATAGCCACCTTACTTATTTTATTTTGTACTGCCCAATCTTTCAATTTCCTACAGCACTGTTGTAGCGTATGAGTAGGTATGTATTCGTTTCCTTCCTCTTTTACTATCATCTGTAGGGTATGTCTGTTTTTCTTAAACAAACTGACCACGCTCCCTACGGGTAGTTTTTCTGTGTTGTGATCTGCCAAATGGTCCCTGATGGCTTTTCCTACTCCTCTATCTCTACTGGGAGCCGAAGAGACTGCAAAGGCCCATGCAGTGCTGCTTGGAAGACTGAAGATGGACCCCGGCATTTCCTGGACCACCTCTGTCCAGTTTCGTGTTATGCCTGGTTTTTTGGGTGCAGGATTTCGCTTTCCCCCGAGCGTTAATACTAAGTCCTGATTTAGGGTGAGTGTGTTAGATATTAAGCAAATTGCTGCCTGCATTTCCCTTAAGAATTCCACTCCCAAAATGAGGGGTTGTGGTGTATTCTCTAATATTGTTGCTCTAATTTCCAATTTTCTCATGTAGTTCCCTCTGAGCTCCAGTGATGCCATTGTTTCGCCTAGACTTTTTACTTTTTGGCCGGCTGCTGTTACAAGCAACGTGGGTGGGCCTCCGGTTCTACGTTTCTTGTCAACTAGGAGATGGCTTATCACATTTAGTTCTGCGCCCGTGTCGATGATTGCTGGTACGTAACAGTCATTTACAACAGTATTAATATACAGTATTTTGTAGCACGTCGGGCCCCGAGTGGAGAGGGTGACGGGGCTTAGTTTTGCCACCCCCTGGAGTTTGGGTGTTGCTGTCTACTTCTGCAAACAGCAGCAAAGTGGCCTATTTTGCCGCAGTTGTAGCATCTAGGCCTATTATCGTACGTTCTAGTGGGTTGCTGCTGTCTTCCAGGATTTCCAGCCTGGGGAGTGCCATAGACTCTCCTGGGTGGTGGAGGGGTTCTAACCTGGCGGGAATTGTAAAAGGGTGGCTGTCTTTGCTCTGTTGACCCATAGTCTTTCCTAGGCGGCGGCGGGGTTCTGTACGAGCGGGTATTGTCAAATGGGGGTTGTCTTTGCGCTATTGGCCCATAGGCCCCTTCTTCTGTCTGGCGCTGTGGTCTGAAGGTAAGTGGCGCTGAGCACTCTTCAGGGGCGTTATCAATAGTAGCGCAAAGCTTTTTGACCTCGTCCAAATTTCTGGGTGGGTTATTGGGAAAATTCGTCAGCCAGTAGTATTTGGCTTTTGGTATGTCTCTTAACCCATTCTGAAAAATATCTAGGAATTCGTCGAGGTCCAGGTTTTCCCTGTATTCCTCGTATAGTACCCGTAGATCGTAAAAGAAATTTTTTGTTTGTTCTAGGTCCCTCTGTTTCCTTTGCTTCACCTTTGCCAGCAGATGGCGACTGTGGTTACCGTCGCTAAACTCTGTTTTAAACGCCTGACAGATGTGTAGCCAATTGCTTTCGGGGTTTGCTGCCTTATACTCTCTATACCAAATGTTTGCAGCACCCTGCAGGTACGAATGGAAGTATAGGATTTTTAGGGCATCATTCCAACTATTTGCCACCGCCGTTCGTTCATACGTTCCGATAAATTGGGGTGCTGAATCGCTACCAGGGTTGAACGTCGGTGGGCTGATAAACTGAGGTAATGCGGGTGTTTTCTCCCCTGCCTCTACAGCCGAAATGGTAATGTCCGCCATTTCCCTTGATCTCCTAATGCCTTCAAATGGTTTATCTCTTTTTTCAGGTTGTACCTGTGTTCCTGCCTCTATTACTGTATTTTCCAGATCGTTTTCTGGTTCTTGTGGCTGCTCGATGTCTTCCCTTCTTGTATTTACAAGCGTAAGGGTTAGGTAATCTGTTTCTTTCATCCAAGGGTCTCCTACGCTTGAACTCCTGTGCCTTGGTTGAAAGGGGCTGCTAGGATTTGCTGATCTCAAGTTGTACGCTTTTCTCATTCCTGTTAGGGCGTACGGCTCGGTTTGGCCACAGATATGGAGATCAGTAGCCCCGGGATTCAACAAGGCGCCTCCACCATGTCACGTTTGGGGGGTGGCGCAGGAAGAGAAACAACAAACGTAGTTCAAGTATGTCTCCTTTATTTGTATACTGGCGATGATTAACTAAATCTTACCCCCAGATTAAGAGGGCCGCTAGTACCGCTACAGGCGGGACGCCCATGGAACACTCTCTACGAGGGGGTGCGTGGGGGTGTGTGTGTGTGTGTGTGTGCGTAAGGCCTCCTGATGTGCCGCCAAGCGGAACCCGCTCGATACGAGCAGGGAACCCCTATGTCCGACAAGCCCGAAGGATTTACTTTATGCACAGCAAGCCCCCTTTGGAGTGTCGCCAAGCGAAACCCGCTCGATACGAGCAGGGAACCCCTATGACCGACACGCCCCAAAGGACTTACTTTAGGTACTGAAAGGGTCAAGAGTCCCGACGGTCACCACTGGGTTGCGTAAGGACTCTAGTCTGTTCAGCCTGGATTTCCAAGAAGGTATCGAGCCGTCCGGGCACTAGGAAGTTCGGACTGATGCTCGATAGACCGACCCAGAGACCAGTGATCTTCGATGGCTTGAGACGCCGATTAAATACTCATCTCATGACCCCAATTTGCCGGTCTCGCTGATTCGGCAGTGTACTGGGGGAGACCGGGGCCAGCCTGGGTAACGGAACATGGTGCAACTTATGTTATTCGTGACAATAGTAATAAACATAAACAACCACGGGTCCAAAGGAAGGAGTTTCAAAGAAGGCTTGGCATTCTTAATATTTTAAAGAACAAATATCCTGAATGCAATAAAATTTACTCCGAAATGAAGATCGAATATAGCAAACTTTTGAGAGAAGCAAAGAGTGGTTTTATATAAATAAGATATCTCATTCTGACAATAAAAGCAAAACAACATGGAATATTGTTAACGATCTGACGGGAAATCAAAAAAAGAAGGATTGTCCTCTGCCCCAGCGCGATTTACAAGATTTGACAAATTACTTTAATGCAATGTTTATAAACGCTGCTCAGGAAGCCCTAAGTAACAGAGGCCGTTATCAACCAGACACAAACTCTCATTCGCACATTAATGTAAACGTGAACTCCATTTATCTATCTATGATGGATGAGAGTGAACTTATACGTATTTCCAAAAACCTAAAATTAAAGCGTTGTGCTGGTGATGATGAAGTCCCACTGTTTATTCTTAAAAGATGCATAGAGGTGATAACAGAGCCACTCGTTCACATAATAAATACTTCTTTCATTGAGGGTATATACCCGACTGCCCTAAAAACAGCCACTGTTATACCATTATTTAAAAAGGGCAATACAAATATGCTCGAAAATTACCGACCCATTAGCATATTGACTTCTTTTTCAAAGCTCTTTGAACGAGCTTTTTACAATAGAATTGTTAATTTTTTCGGATCTAATAAATTACTTTCTAGCTTTCAGCATGGTTTTCTGCGGCGTAGATCTGTGGAGACAGCAATTTTTGA
This sequence comes from Ips typographus, assembly GCF_016097725.1. NCBI lineage: Eukaryota > Metazoa > Arthropoda > Insecta > Coleoptera > Curculionidae > Ips > Ips typographus. Next base: position 696,165 of record NC_138432.1, read on the forward strand.
GTTGACCTCTGAGATTTCAGAGGCTCTGGAGGAGGGAAATCTTTGTGCAGGGCTCTTCCTCGATTTGTCCAAGGCGTTCGACTGCCTTAACCATAGAAGTCTACTTTGTAAACTTAATAGATACGGTATTAGGGGATGTGCTTTCTCGTGGGTAGAGTCCTATCTCAAAGGTCGTACTCAGTATGTGACATATAAAGGACAAAAAATCGGAGAGCCTTCAATTCAAATTAGGTGTACCCCAGGGCAGTATACTGGGTTCTCTTCTTTTCATTATTTATTTGAACGATCTGCCACATGCTCTTCATAATGATAACTGCTTAATAAACTATGCAGATGATACTAAGTTGATCATAAAAGAAGCAAGTCTATCAAAATTGGTATTGCGGATAGAAGAACAATATGACTTAATAAAGAAGTGGTTTGATAGTAACGGCTTAATTTTAAATTCGGACAAATCACAGTGTGTTTTCTTCCGGACTCAACAAATTAAGGTTAATGTGCCTTCTGAACTTGTGTTCGATCCTAACATATTGACGGTGACGAGCGAGAGTAGATTTCTTGGTGTGATCACTGATTCATCACTTAATTCTCACAAGTGGTCTGCTCATGTTGAGGGTCTGTGTAAAAAGCTTAACACTGTCTGCTATAGTCTCCGAATTATAACTAAATACCTTCATTTGGATGTGTCAAAATTGGTATACAACGGTGTTTTCCTATTGTTTTTACGTTATGGCATAATTTTCTGGGGCAGTGGAACAAATCTGGATAAAGCTTTTATTATTCAGAAATTGGCTATAAGAATAATATTCAAAATGCAATACCGAGAATCGTGCCGCGGTGTTTTTAGAAGAACCGCCCCAGCATTATACATTTATGACTGTGTTGTTTTTTTAAGGAAGCATCCTGAAAAGTTTCTCCGTTTTGAAATAACACATGGTTTTGACACGAGAAATAAATTATACAGCTACAATTATCCTAGACATCATCTGACCTTGAGTGAGAAAAACTGTACCTACTCTTGTCTTATGTTATACAATAGGCTGCCTGTATCATTAAAAACAGTGACCATACTCTTTGGGTGAGTATATGAATTTTATCGGCCCCACCAGTGCATGCTCATGAAGTGTAATTCAATGTTTTGTTGTTTTAAATTTGTTGTAATGTTCGATTTTAAGGTATATTACATAATTGACAATAACATACTAAATTTCAGTGTAACGCGGTTCTATTGATTGATTTTTAATGATTTGTATTGTATCCATTTTTAAATTTTAGTGTGCATTTGCACTTTAATTCTGTATGACCTGTTTCAAACTTTGTGTACTTTAAGAATATTATAAAGAATATAAATCTGTTAGTATTGCATTACAAAAGTTGTTAAACATAATTTTATAGTTAAACAATTATTATATTGGTAAAAAAGAAAATTATTGTTCACCTCTTCCACATTTCTGAAATAATTTTGTATTATGTCTATTACAATTCGCCCTTGCTGCAAATTATTTATCGTTTCATGATCCTCCACATTTTCATCACCTTCATTATAATTATTCAATATTTCTAAACAAAAAACAAGGATTAATCGTGTTTGGCTTAAGATTTTTCTAATAAAGTTGCATAGCATTGTAGTCGTCTAAATTTTCATTCCTTAAAATACAAAGGTTATGTAAAATAGCACAGGAATAAATTATATTGGCTGCCTTCTCTGGTGAGCATGTTCGATGTTTTAAAAGAGAGCATATCATTTTGTGGATGGAGAATAGGAGTTAACAGCCAAGGCTCAAGAGGGTATCCAGGATCACCTATAACAGAGTCTAATTAGCACATGTAATATGATTGTATTTGAAAAAAAGGCAAAGCAAAACTAAAGCTTTCTTTTGTTAAGATACCTAGTAAATAAGTCAACTCATTTCTATGTTCTCTAAAATTTCTTGCTAAATGTGTGCGAACAATTGATGTCTGCCAAATTGCAGAGTCGTGCACAGATAGGAAAGCGGGCGTTAATGTTCAAAATTTTTAATAATGCATTGCAAATCTGTATACGTGTAAAAAATAATACATGTTTTTAAAAATGATGATCTTTCCACTGACTTATTATTGTTTAAACTGGAAATTTATTATATACTCACTATTTGCACATTCAAACTGTAGAACTGCTTTCGACAATAAAATACCCCTGGCATTTCTGGATCTTGGGTTTTTGGAGAACTATTGCAATCTGCGTGCAGTCAATGCAACCTATTATACCAGGAAATGCACCCTTCTCAGTAAATCTTAAAGATAAATTAGCTGTTTACTTTTTTTAAAATTCATAAAACTAAAAAAATGTAATTTTTAATGGTGACCTACAAAAGCTTTTTCCTATTTTTTTCCTCTGCTGATTCAGGAAACTTAATCACATGTCCAAGAACATCTATTATTATGTTGGTAACCTCATTTATGCATCTGCTCACAGAACTTTGATCCATACTTATTAAGTAATCTTGTCCTATTCCTTTTTGGTAAGATCCTTGACTTAGAAAGTGCAGTGTTGTAATCACCTAAAAATATTATACTTCACTAATGTCCCTGATGATGAGCTAGTTCAATACACTTGAAATGAGTTCAGTAAACGTTGATTTTTGTTAATTTGAAATACTTACGCGTAGAGGTATGGGAATAGCAGTGGTCCTCTCATTTTCCCACATATAAGGACCTATTTCCTGTAGCAGCCAATGCGCCAATCCTCTACACAACCTGTAAAGCCTCTTAAAAGACTCTTCGGGAAGGGATACGGAATCACTATTGTCCCTTAAATATTTCTTACTTCTATTCATAACACCTCTAAAAGAACATCATAATAAATGTTTATGCAAATAGTTTTTTTTACAGATTCTTGAACTTAATTGAGCAAACAGTATTACAGAAGTGCAACTATATAATTAATAAATTACTTACCTTTGGATCATGTCCTCTAGCAATTCTATAAATACCACCACATCCATTTTTAAAACCAAACACTTCTTTCTTGTTTGGGTTGAAGAATGTAAACAAATTTTATAGATTAGATTTCTGTTGAAATCATTGCTTCAAGGCATTTATCGTGCAACATTTATGTTTACGATAACCATCTCAACCTTGACTTGCAATTTATGTCAATGTTTGTCTTTAGCGTATATCAATACGAAGATTTTGCAAGGCAACTTGACTAAATTTCAATACATTGAGATACATGTCAATCAATTGGAGCCTACATCATACTGAATCGCCATTTTTATTGAAAAGGTCTGTCAACTGTCAACTTTACGTCATTTTTCTTGCGTTTCAAACTTGAAATGAAGTCGATGGATTTACGGCATAAGGCTGATTGTCTCATATAAGAGGTTTCTAGAACTAATATTTAAACTCACCACTTTATTAAAAAATATGATTACTATTTCTGTCATAACTACAGTTATGTGTATGGAGTATCCAGCCACGATGACAGAAAACACACAGACGGTGAAGTGTGTGACATTTGACAGTTGGCGGACAGTAACACGTTTTTCAATGATGAGCAGTTATGAACATTCTGCATTTTTCTGTTAGTACAAAACAATGTGTGTAGCCTGTACAAAAATCATAATTTTTATTTCCAAGTGGAATTTGTTGTGTTATCAATAAACTGTTGTGAAAGAATTAATATCCCTGTGTATCCTTAATCAGAAACAACTCAGCTGGCGATCAAGTTGGTTGAACCCTAGGTACAAAACACGTGACAATTAGCACAGAAATCGAACCCTAGTTCAGCAAGACGCCACAATTGGTGCCGAAACCTAAGCTCTCCCAAGTCCTAAATATCATAAGAGACCAGAGACACACAAAATGATGATTAATGAGGATAATTCCGACAACACAAGCATGGTTGAGCCGCCAAATCGTATAATGCAACAACCACTGGACAACAACGTTTCCCTAAAACTCACCGCCTTTTGGACCTCCAAGCCAGCAGCATGGTTTGGTAGGGCTGAAGCGCAATTCCGTGCAGCCAACATCACCCGATCTATTACAAAATTTGACGCGGTTGTCAGCGTATTAGCAGAGGACCAATGCAACATTGTTTTAGACTTACTTACCAACACCCCTCAGGAAAACGACGATCCTTATCAACAGTTAAAGGAGAGGTTGCTCAAAGAAAACAGCCTGAGCGATACCAAACGTTTTAAGACACTGCTGAACGAAATGTCATTGGGTGACAGGAAACCCTCCACCTTACTTCGGGAAATGAGACTCCTAGCACCTGAAATGGATGAAACCTTCCTAAAAAATGTATGGATGGAGAGACTGCCTAGCCACACGAGGGGCATACTAAGTGCCACCAAAGGCAACTTAATGGAACTTGGGGTAACTGCCGACGCTATTGCTGAACACACCAGTTCGTCCTACCTTAATGAGGCCACTTTACGTCCGCCAGTCAAAGAACAACGCCCCCAGGTAATTACAATGGAGGATTTCGATAAGCTGGTAAAAAGAATTGAGAAACTGGAGTCCACATCTAGGCGTAGACAGCATTCTCAAACTAGAGAGGAAAAGAAGTATCCCATGTGCAGATTCCATTACAAGTATGGTGAAAAAGCCCGTAAGTGCGAAGAACCTTGTAACTTTACCCCTGGGGTGAGTACCAATCAAAAAAACTAAATACGTTGTCAGATGTCACCTCGGATACCAGAAACAAATCGGCATCTGACAACCAAACTATTAATAGGCTGTATATACATGATAAACGCAACAACTTGTCATTTCTTATTGATACAGACGCAGACGTTTCTGTTATTCCAAAAACTTTTGTGTTTAACTACCAAAACTTAAAGCCCACTAATTTCACACTGTACACCGCAACCGGCACACCCATCCACACCTATGGAAAAAAGCCATTGTTTTTAAACTTAGGATTAAGGCGAGAACTTAAGTGGGATTTTTACATTTGCGACGTGACAAAACCACTCCTGGGTGCAGATTTCCTCAGACATTATCAGTTGTTAGTTGACGTGGCCAACAATGAGCTAATTGACAACACAACTCACATCAGGTCCAGGATTAATCAGATCACAATAAATAAAGATGACCACTCTATTTCTTTATCATGTTTTGTAACTTCACAGGTCAGCACTACTTGGCAAGCAATTCTGCAGCGTTATCAAGAGAAAACCAACACCCCAGAAGCTAACATGCCAACTGTGACCGCAGAACATTTAATCGAGACGTTTCCTGCCATTGTACCAATCACAAGTCGCCCTAGACGATTACCTCCTGAAAAATACTTGTCAGCCAAAAAGAAATTTGAACAGATGGTCGCTGAAGGCATCTGTCAACCGTCCAAATCACCTTGGGCATCACCTTTACATCTTGCCCCTAAAAAGAATGGACAATGGAGGCCATGTGGTGACTACCGGAAACTTAATGCTGTAACTGTGCCAGACAGGTATCCTGTTCCAAACATGTTAGACTGTGTGTACATTCTTAATAAAGCTAATTTTTTTACTACATTGGACATCGTGCGAGCTTATAATCAGATTCCAGTTGCCAGTGAATCCATTCCAAAAACAGCAGTAACAACTCCATTTGGGCTATACGAATTTTTAAAGATGCCATTTGGGTTACGAAATGCCGGACAGACGTTCCAGAGATTCATCGACCAAGTGTTAAGGGGACTGGACTTCGTTTTTGTGTACATCGATGACATTCTGATTGCTTCAGAGACCTTCGAACAACATCAGGAACATGTTTCACTCGTATTAGACAAACTAGCTGTTCATCACATAAACATTAACATTCAAAAGTGCCACTTTGGTAAAAAGGAAGTTGATTTTTTGGGTTTCAGAATCACAAATACCGGAATTTCACCACTTCCAGAGAAAACCACTGCCTTACGAGAATACAAGAAACCTACTAACATTCAAGAACTTCGACGTTTCTTAGGACTCATAAACTTTTATAGGCGACACATTCCTAATGCAGCTGAGCTACAAGCTCCTCTTCATGACGTTCTCCACAACAAGACAAAAAAGAACGATAAAACTCCGATAGATTGGACTAATAGTATGGAAAATGCTTTTCAAAGTTGCAAAGAAAGTCTGACTTCAACCGCAAGTTTAGCTTACCCAGACAATTCAGAATTAGCGTTAATTTGCGACGCATCAGAAACCAGTATTGGAGCTGACTTACAGCAGAGTGATAAGCGACCCTTAGGATTTTTCTCAAAGAACTCAGCGTTTCAGAAGTCAAATACAGCACATACGACCGCGAACTTCTCGCTATATATGCTGCTGTGATACACTTTAGAAATCTACTTAGAGGGCAGAGAAGTAACTATCTATACTGATCATAAACCATTGATTTATGCTTTTCATACAAAACATAGCAGTAACTCCAGAGAAACAACACGGCGTGCTAGACAGTTAGAGTTCATCAGTCAATTTACTACAACCATTAGTACTTAAAAGGGGAAGAGAACGAAGCAGCAGACGCACTGTCTCGAGTCCAAGAAATTTCATATACAGCTTCTTTAAACTATGAAGAGATCGCAAAGGCACAGCTTGACGACGAAGAACTTAAACAATACCAACAGCAGCTTGACATGAAATTTGAAAACCTAAAATTTCCAGCGCTAAAACTTAGCCTAACTTGCGAAACATCCACTGGAAAATTTCGACCTTACGTACCGAAAGGATTTCGGAAACAAGTATTCGACTCAATCCATGGGTTGGCACATGCAGGCATCCGGGAAACACGCAGGTTAGTGACAGAAAAGTTTTTTGGCCATCAATGAATAAGGACGTACATTTGTGGGCTAAAACATGTATATCTTGCCAAAGGTCAAAAGTACATAAACACACAAAAACTGAATTGTCAACAGTACCCACACCTAAAGCTAGATTTTCATGTGTACACCTTGACATTGTTGGACCCTTACCAGTATGTGAAGCTTTAGATACTGCATAACCTTAATTGACCGTTATTCACATTGGCCAGAAGTTATTCCTGTAGCAGACATTCGAACTGAGACAGTGTTCGATCAATTTTTATGCATTGGATTTCCAGATTTGGTTCACCAGAGATTATCAAAACTGACCGTGGAACTCAGTTCGAGAGTGCTTTATTTACCAGTTTTTATACTTTGTTGGGCATCAGAAGAGTTAGGACTACAGCTTACCACCCACAAAGCAATGGAAAAATAGAACGTTTCCATAGAACGTTAAAAACTGCCATCACAGCTCACAACAAACCGGATTGGTTATCAGCACTCCCTGCAGTACTCCTTGGATTAAGGACAGCTTTAAGGGATGACGCCAAATATTCCTCAGCCGAAATTTTGTATGGAGAAGGACTACGATTACCATCTGAGATGTTTTCACCGAATCAAAATTCACCACCTTTAAGCCTATTCATGCAAAACTTGAAGGAGAATTTGAGTTTTATGCAACCAGCTCCTACAAAATGGAACTCAAAACAAAAACCGTTTGTTAGCCCTGACCTAAAGACTGCGACCCACATTTTTCTGCGTGAAGATATGGTGCGTAGACCTCTATCAGCACCTTATACCGGACCACACGAAGTTATTGCACGGAATGACAAAACCATACACATTCGCGTGAATGGACATGTGACCAAGGTTAGCCTAGACCGAGTCAAGCCAGCATACATCTTGCAAGAAGACCAAGCAGCGGCAGTTCGTCATGACCATGACTATTCCTTCCACAATCAGAACATCTTGTCTAGCAAGAAAACCGTCCGTTTCCAGGACAACAGTGACGACGTCACTGGAGGAGGGGTATATGGAGTATCCAGCCACGATGACAGAAAACACACAGACGGTGAAGTGTGTGACATTTGACAGTTGGCGGACAGTAACACGTTTTTCAATGATGAGCAGTTATGAACATTCTGCATTTTTCTGTTAGTACAAAACAATGTGTGTAGCCTGTACAAAAATCATAATTTTTATTTCCAAGTGGAATTTGTTGTGTTATCAATAAACTGTTGTGAAAGAATTAATATCCCTGTGTATCCTTAATCAGAAACAACTCAGCTGGCGATCAAGTTCGTTGAACCCTAGGTACAAAACACGTGACAATTAGCACAGAAATCGAACCCTAGTTCAGCAAGACGCCACATGTGTCATTGTTGTCATGGTCATAGACATGTGACAGTTTTATAAAAAATGACTTTTGACAGAATGAGTCAGCGAAAAGTAGTAGTTAAGAAAAATATCATGTAGTTAGTCAGCATTTATTTAATAAAGTTTAATGTTATTAAAATGTGAGTTTGTTAATCTAAATATAAATTATAATATACGACGTGATATTACATGGCGCAGTCGATGAACCTGCAGTGCTGAGAAAGTCTAGCCACAAGGAAAAGCAGAATAAAAAATTACAAGAAGTTAACACAAGTATTATACAAAGTATCCAAAATGAGTGGTGCCGTGAGAGCCCCAAAATCACTTTCACTGATGGGATGTATTAGTGATAACTGGCGAAAATTTAGACAAAATTTTGACATCTTTATGGTTGCTTCTGGAAAAGATAAGGAAAGTGAGGAAATAAAGGCTGCTATTTTCTTAAATATAATAGGTGAAGAAGCAGTAGAACTTTTTAACACTTTTCAACTACTACCAGCTGATAAAAAGGAACTGGTAAAGTGCTAGGTGCATTGAGGGCTACTGTAATCCAAAAAAGAATATTGTGTACGAGAGGTATATGTTTAATAAACGAGTTCAAAACCCAGGAGAAAAGTTTGAAGAATTCCTAACAGATGTGAAGAAACTTGCACAGTCATGTGAATTTCAGTATTTACAAGATCAGTTGATTCGAGATAAGTTGGTGATGGGTATCACTGACTTAAGTTTGCAAGAAAGATTATTGAGAATGACTTCACTAGTAGAAGTGAGATGTTAGAGCTTAAGAATGCTAGTAATAAAAAATGTGAAATTCAGGGTGATTTATTTAACGCGGTGCAAAGTGTCAAGGACTTTGTTGGACAATGGTAGTGACGTTATACCGTGTACTCAGACGCGTTCGGGTAGGTTAGTTAAACCTCCTAGTAGGTTTAAGGACTATGATTTGTCAAGAGTTTAGAAGGTAGTTTTTTTTTAGAATTTATGATTCATTTGACTATTAATTCCTTTTATAAAATGGGGAGATGTCATAACTACAGTTATGTGTCATTGTTGTCATGTTCATAGACATGTGACAGTTTTATAAAAATGACTTGACAGAATGAGTCAGCGAAAAGTAGTAGTTAAGAAAAAAAACCATGTAGTTAGTCAGCATTTTATTTAATAAAGTTTAATGTTATTAAAATGTGAGTTTATTAATCTAAATATAAATTATAATATACGACGTGATATTACAATTTCTTAGCATGCTTTTAGATAAGGCTGTAACGTTCACTTTTCGGCACTAGTAATGATCAGTTATTAACTTTGTTATTTCAATGCATTTTAGCAATTTTTAATTAATTTAACAGTGCACTCATTCACCTAATTGTCAAGAACTTACTTGTAATGTTTATAATATTATTGTATTTAGCAAATCCGGTATTGGCTCCATTTCAATTGGCGTTGCCTTTTTCTTTTTCCATCATTCCGTTGTAACCTACAGTTACTAATTAAGTCACTTATATTAAACTCTTTTCTTCGGTTTTCCTAATTTTCAATTGTAAACAAACCGCGTATATTCAATAACTCAGGTTATGGTAATAGTTTGGATGTCAGTGATCGATTTTAACGATCTCGTGTTACTCCCGGTTTTTTTTTGCTTTTGTTTAAAATTTATATGCGGGTAAACTAATAAGCGGAAAGTCCGTGTTTTGTACTGATAATTAGTTTATTAATTTTATCTACCATCTAACGTAAAGATCACAATTAAACTCGGATTAATTCTGAGAATGCGTCGTGAGAGTAACATTCGAGTTACTCGCATTTTCACGTCACATGAAACGAGCACACCTGTCATCTTGATGTCTCAGCGGTTTACGCGGTTATTTCGAAATGTGTTTAATGTTGTTTTGTAACAGATTTATATTCTTTATAATATTCTTAAAGTTACAATGTAACATATCTAAGTTTTTTCTTAACAATTCAGTTACCTGAAGTGTTTCATCTAAAAAGCTTATTATTATTAGGGTGATCGGAGCACTTGAAGAAAACATAGGTACCTAAACATTTTTTTTGCCTCTTTCAAAGTCAAAAAAGTCAAAAAGGCATTTATTTCAAAACATATTTGCGTAAGTACACAAAGTTTGAAACAGGTCATACAGAATTAAAGTGCAAATGCACATTAAAATTTAAAAATGGATACAATACAAATCATTAAAAATCAATCAATAAAACCGCGTTACACTGAAATTTAGTATGTAATTGTCAATTATGTAATATACCTTAAAATCGAACATTACAACAAATTTAAAACAACAAAACATTGAATTACACTTCATGAGCATGCACTGGTGGGGCCGATAAAATTCATATACTCACCCAAAGAGTATGGTCACTGTTTTTAATGATACAGGCAGCCTATTGTATAACATAAGACAAGAGTAGGTACAGTTTTTCTCACTCAAGGTCAGATGATGTCTAGGATAATTGTAGCTGTATAATTTATTTCTCGTGTCAAAACCATGTGTTATTTCAAAACGGAGAAACTTTTCAGGATGCTTCCTTAAAAAAACAACACACTCATAAATGTATAATGCTGGGGCGGTTCTTCTAAAAACACCGCGGCACGATTCTCGGTATTGCATTTTGAATATTATTCTTATAGCCAATTTCTGAATAATAAAAGCTTTATCCAGATTTGTTCCACTGCCCCAGAAAATTATGCCATAACGTAAAAACAATAGGAAAACACCGTTGTATACCAATTTTGACACATCCAAATGAAGGTATTTAGTTATAATTCGGAGACTATAGCAGACAGTGTTAAGCTTTTTACACAGACCCTCAACATGAGCAGACCACTTGTGAGAATTAAGTGATGAATCAGTGATCACACCAAGAAATCTACTCTCGCTCGTCACCGTCAATATGTTAGGATCGAACACAAGTTCAGAAGGCACATTAACCTTAATTTGTTGAGTCCGGAAGAAAACACACTGTGATTTGTCCGAATTTAAAATTAAGCCGTTACTATCAAACCACTTCTTTATTAAGTCATATTGTTCTTCTATCCGCAATACCAATTTTGATAGACTTGCTTCTTTTATGATCAACTTAGTATCATCTGCATAGTTTATTAAGCAGTTATCATTATGAAGAGCATGTGGCAGATCGTTCAAATAAATAATGAAAAGAAGAGAACCCAGTATACTGCCCTGGGGTACACCTAATTTGAATTGAAGGCTCTCCGATTTTTTGTCCTTTATATGTCACATACTGAGTACGACCTTTGAGATAGGACTCTACCCACGAGAAAGCACATCCCCTAATACCGTATCTATTAAGTTTACAAAGTAGACTTCTATGGTTAAGGCAGTCGAACGCCTTGGACAAATCGAGGAAGAGCCCTGCACAAAGATTTCCCTCCTCCAGAGCCTCTGAAATCTCAGAGGTCAACTCAAAAATTGCTGTCTCCACAGATCTACGCCGCAGAAAACCATGCTGAAAGCTAGAAAGTAATTTATTAGATCCGAAAAAATTAACAATTCTATTGTAAAAAGCTCGTTCAAAGAGCTTTGAAAAAGAAGTCAATATGCTAATGGGTCGGTAATTTTCGAGCATATTTGTATTGCCCTTTTTAAATAATGGTATAACAGTGGCTGTTTTTAGGGCAGTCGGGTATATACCCTCAATGAAAGAAGTATTTATTATGTGAACGAGTGGCTCTGTTATCACCTCTATGCATCTTTTAAGAATAAACAGTGGGACTTCATCATCACCAGCACAACGCTTTAATTTTAGGTTTTTGGAAATACGTATAAGTTCACTCTCATCCATCATAGATAGATAAATGGAGTTCACGTTTACATTAATGTGCGAATGAGAGTTTGTGTCTGGTTGATAACGGCCTCTGTTACTTAGGGCTTCCTGAGCAGCGTTTATAAACATTGCATTAAAGTAATTTGTCAAATCTTGTAAATCGCGCTGGGGCAGAGGACAATCCTTCTTTTTTTGATTTCCCGTCAGATCGTTAACAATATTCCATGTTGTTTTGCTTTTATTGTCAGAATGAGATATCTTATTTATATAAAACCACTCTTTGCTTCTCTCAAAAGTTTGCTATATTCGATCTTCATTTCGGAGTAAATTTTATTGCATTCAGGATATTTGTTCTTTAAAATATTAAGAATGCCAAGCCTTCTTTGAAACTCCTTCCTTTGGACCCGTGGTTGTTTATGTTTATTACTATCTCGAACAATTGTTGATATCGACAAGGAAGGCGGCGTCGGATTTACCTGACCTTGACGTTCTTTGTCGTTTTTTGCTTTTAATTCCAGTATGGTATTTTCATGCATTTTTACAGTTTCAAGCAAGGTTTTTACTTTTTCCTTTAATAAATCACAATTTTCATTTAGTATTGCATTTTTTTACTTGGTTTCCTCCACTAGCTCACGCAATAGACAGTTTTCGGTCATCAGGGAAGTCATGCGTGGGTCCGAATGGTCCGATGCAGTTTTGAGGTTAGAGGTGTCACCGGATTGGTTTTGAGGTTCATGACGACACACGGCATTTTTAGCCCGCGCAGACTGGACCAAACAACTAGGGTGAAATAACTCGTCACATTTTATGCACTTCACTGAATTTACAACATCCTTTTTACAGTGTTTACACTTAAAATCATTAGAAGCACTCTCAAGCAAAACATCATTGGCGGCCATCTTGTCCCTATTCTCTGAACTTTCTGCACTGAATTTTCTTAATTTGATATCTGGGTTTACTTTTTGTCCTTTTTTTAAAGCCGAATTCAATAACTTTGGGATGTCCATATATCAATATCTTTGACAAGACTTCCAACAGACTCTTTCAAGATTTGTCAGTACCCCCAGTTAACTCTTCGCTCTGCGAAGTGAATTCTCCTTGCTTTTGCCTTGACTCAGGACTCCCATTCATCAAAAACCTATAATAGAAGGTATCCTGACCCTGAAAATATTGCTAAACACATAGTACTGTAACAGACCGACCGCCCCGTTGGGAAGAGGAGAAGAGTGACAGTGACAGTGACAGTGAGAGAGAGAGAGAGAACGAGAAGTGAGTGACTAGAATGTGGTTAGATTAGATGACTAAGCTTTTTTTGGATTCTGTGAAAAATAATATAATAATTTTCGAGTTAAGACCTGTGTGTGCTTTTCCTTGTCCAGAACTACTAATTGCTTCTTACCGAACCCCTTAAACCAGTCGAGGGTGATAAACCCCAGGCTACAAATGGCGCCCTAACTTGTGGCAAGAAGCATTCCCTGAGGTTTTGTGACTTGGAAATACTTTGAATGTGAAAGGACACTGTGCGCGGTTCCTACAACATTCCTGGATTAACCTGTCTGAGATTGACACTGTCTTTCAGTTCATCTTAGATCTGTACATTCGTTTATGTACCAATATTGTGAAAGGACACTGTGAGCAGTTCCTACAACATTCCTGGATTAACCTGTCTGAGATTGACACTGTCTTTTAGTTCATCTTAGATCTGTACATTTGTTGATGTACCAATATAGAATTTGCAAGTTTTTGGACTTCCTTGAAGCAGTGCAACAATTACAGGTTGTATTTAACTAGACTAGTGTGTAATATAACCTATTAAGTGACAAACAGGGCAAGTTGTGTTACTTTGCATGTTTATGGTTGCTGAAGACATTATATAAAGTACTTGCTAAGTTGTGGACCTTTCGCGTTCGCGTTTATTTTAGTCAATCAGGGCTGAACTGAGTAGGTTCTATTGGCTAAACGTTTCGTTTCGTTCATCATGTCCGATGAGGAGGTTCCACCTATGGTCACCCAGGTCATAATGACCCCAGACATGTTGCATACCCTTCTACAAGAACTACGAGTTGATCATACACCTACCGCAGTCTCAAACCATGGCAATTTTTCCCAATGCACATCTAGATTTTCAGGAGGCAGGGATGATGTTAGTGCATTTATTGATGGTGTCTCTGTGTACAAAGAATGTTTAAATGTATCAGATGAGAATGCACTTAAGGGATTATCTATGCTTTTACAAGGTGATGCTGCTACATGGTGGCAAGGAATTAAAAGTAATGTGACATCTTTTGATGAAGCTTTAGAGGCATTAAGACACTCATATGGTAATGTCAAGCCAGCTTATCAAATTTACAGAGAACTGTTCTCCTGTGAGCAAAAAGCTGATGAAACCACAGACTAATTCATTAGTAAAGCAAGAGCATTGTTAGCTAAACTTCCAAAAAGCCATCCTCTACCAGAAGCTGCCCAATTGGACATGGTTTTTGGCTTGTTAAGTCCTCAAGTAAGAGAAAGGCTTAACCGTGACAGTTGTCGAACCTTCAAGGATTTAATAGAAGCTGCTCGAAAAGTGGAACTGGCCATCAATGAACGAAAAGGGTTTAGTACCACTAAGTCAGAGTCAGAAATGAGGAAACAGAAGCTGCAGTGCGCATATTGCAGAAACTACGGACACTCCAAAGCTGATTGTCGAAAACTGGCAAACTTAAGTGTTAATGAAGCTCCAAGAAGCCCAAATCAAACCGATTCGACATCAAAGCCACCTGAAACAAGGTCATCTTCGCTTGTCTGCTATGGATGTGGGAAAGTTGGACATGTTCGAACTATGTGTCCAACTCATAAAGGCCCTCGAACTTCTGCAAGTTCACTTGAAGCTGAGTTTTTCTGCCAAACGTTTAATCGTGAGCCATGCAGACGCCCAATGTTGGAAATTCAGATACTAAAAGCCAAAGGTTATGCATTAGTTGATACTGGAGCTAAGTCGAATATAGCAAGTGCATCACTGAGAGCCTTATTTATAAAACATGGTCTGCCTTACAACCGCCAAACTTTGTCTATGACACTAGCAGATGGTATTGAGCGTCTTATAGAAGCTTGTATATTTCCTGACGTGATTGTCAGGATTGGTCAAAGGGATATAGCCACTACTTTCATATCTGTTGAAGACCATCACAAAAGTAGAACACTTTTAGGCGTTGAGTTTATCCAACAAGCTGGAATAGTTTTGGATACGCCAGGAAATAAATGGTTCTTCAAGGATAAACCCTGGCAAGAAGAGGACATAATACTGGAACAGGAAATTGTCCTAACCACCTCTAGAGCAAGCAACTTGGAAAGAACTGATATTGCGGAGATCAGTGCACCAGAAATTTCAGAATTTGACCTTCGAACAGATGAAGGAAAAACAATAAGTAAAGAAGAACAAAGACAACTTAACACATTGTTAAACAGATATTCTGATTTGTTCTCACTTGAGGCAGGAAGTGAATCCACTCCTTTTGCTGAGCATGCAATAAAATTGACAGATGATGTTCCAATTTCTGTTCCACCCTATAGGATGTCTGAACCAAAGAAAGAAATCTTACAAAAAGAACTGGACAAACTTCTGGAAAAGGGATTTATTGAGGAATGTGAATCTGCTTATTCATCCCCGGTCGTTTTGGTGCCGAAAAAGAACGGCGAAACTAGGTTGTGTGTCGATTACCAACGACTTAATGCCATTACCCAACCAGACAGATACCCACTACCAAGACTTGATGATCTTTTGCACAAAGCCAAACAAACACCATTTATGACAACTTTGGATCTAAAATCAGGTTATCACCAGATAAGTGTTAGACCAGCTGATCGAGATAAAACCGCATTCATCACACCGTTTGGACTGTTTCGTTACAATGTGATGCCATTCGGACTGCGCAATGCCCCTTCGACATTCCAACGCATGATTGACCGGTTTCGTAGTGGACTACAACAGCTGACTATATTAGCTTATCTAGATGATCTGATAATATTGTCAGAAACATTTAACGAACATCTTCAAGCCCTTCAACTGGTGTTTGAACGACTTAGACTGTTTAAATTGCACTTAAACAGGACCAAGTGTTCTTTTGCGTGTGAACAAGCAAATTACCTGGGACATGTCATCACACCGCAAGGTATTTTACCTAGTCAAGAGAAAACCTCAGCAATCCAGGATATGAGACCCCCTCAAAATGTCAAACAGCTGCTGACCTTTCTACAGACCTGTTCATGGTTCAGAAGATTTATTAACAATTTTGCAGAAGTTGCTAGACCACTGACAGAACTGACAAAGAAAACAGCTAAGTGGAAATGGGACAAACGACAGCAGGAGGCTTTTGAAACCTTAAAGGAGTCGTTGATAAGTCAGCCGATTTTGCGACAAGCAGACCCCACAATGCCTTACATATTGAGAACTGATGCCAGCGCTTACGCAATAGGGGCAGTTTTACTCCAGGGGGAGGGGCCTGATGAGCGCCCAGTGGAGTACGCGAGCAGATTATTGACCTCAGCCGAACGCAACTATGCTACAACTGAAAGAGAAGCTCTTGCGGTAGTTTGGTCTGTGGAGAAGTTTAGAGGTTACCTAGAGTCGTCAGAAGTTGTAATTAAGAGTGATCATCAACCTTTAAGGTGGTTGTTATCTTTAAAATCGCCTAGTGGACGCTTGGCAAGATGGGCACTAACACTCCAAGCTTACGATCTTCGAATTGAGTACGTACCAGGACGAAGCAACGTAATTGCCGATACATTGTCAAGACCAACCATAGATGCAACAGAAACAAATCTTGTCGCTGTTGACATGCCAACAGAGAGTGCGGCCAAGATCAGACAAGCCCAATTAAGCGACCCAGATGTAAGAAAGATAATACAGTGTTTTGAGTCACCTGAACCAAATGAAGTAGACTATAAAAGATGGACTGAGAGAGGGTACCATATGGTAAACGGAATCTTATATAGATATGACCCAGAACTAGACGAAGAAGAAGGCCAACAGATTGTACCTCAAAGCGAAGTACCCACTATCTTGAAAGAATATCATAATACACCTCTAGCAGGACATGGAGGGAAAGAGCGCACAATCGACAGAATTCTGAAGCGATATTATTGGCCAAGTTTGCGTCGAGACGTAAAACACTACGTGACTCGTTGTATAGATTGTCAGCGATACAAACCCAGCAATCTGAAGCCTAGCGGACTGTTACAAACCCCAGCATCTAATCAACGATTTGAGGTTCTAGCTATGGATCTCTTTGGCCCGTTACCCGAGACAGCTGAAGGAGATCGATGGATTTTCATAATCGAAGATGTGGCCACGCGTTGGGTAGAATTGTTCTCACTAAAGTCTGCCACTGCAGAGGCATGTGCGAAAACTTTAATTGACGAGGTGATCTTGAGATATGGTGTGCCACGACGAGTTGTCAGCGATAATGGCACTCAGTTTGTCTCAGCTGTGATGCAGCAAACAGCTCATTGCTTAGGCTTTGACCAAAGCCTAATACCTGCTTACCATCCAGAGTCGAATCCTGTAGAGCGGCGTAACAGGGACTTGAAAACACAAATTGCCATATTTGTCCAAACAGAACACACCAAATGGAACCAAGTACTACCTATGGTGCGATTTGCCCTAAACACTGCCGTTTGTCAAACGACTGGATATACCCCTTCCTACTTGACCTTTGGACGAAAATTAAGATCGCCGGATGATGTCCATAGAGATATGAGGAGTATTGTGACGTCAGAGAATTTTGTGTCCGAAGTTACCCCACACCTACAAGCCATGTCAAAAGTATTACGGCAAGCACGAGAGCGTCAAGAATTAAACCTAGACAGAAATAAGGCCTATATTGGTCAGCATCGAAGAGACGAAACATTTAAGGAAGGAGACGAAGTTTTAGTGGATGTCCACGCCTTGAGCCAAGCGAGGAATTGCTATACATCCAAATTTGCACCGCGACGCGATGGACCCTACCTTATCGTGAAACAATGTAGTCCAACTACATTCCAAATTGCGAGTATGGATGAGCCGGAAATTGTATTGGGGAAGTACCATGCATCAAGCTTAAGGAAGTTTACCCAACCCGAAGAACCCAATCCTAAGCCATTAAAACCAATACGAGGACGAGGCCGACCTAAACTAGACCGACACAGAGAACCACCTGAAATTGAGACTAGAAGAGTTGAAATGACAGAAGACTCAAACCACCTTACAGAGCGAGAATATGAGGCGGAAGGAGAGATAGACCGAACAAGAAACCAGAGAGAGGAGAATATATGTGAAGGAGAAAGTAGGAAAGGCACCCGGAAAAGGAAGAAAGCTACTAGGTGTCCCTGTTGTCCAAATGAAGTTTCCTCTTGCAACACAGACGAGGACGTAACTTGTGTTGCAAAGGGGGAGTATGTAACAGACCGACCGCCCCGTTGGGAAGAGGAGAAGAGTGACAGTGACAGTGACAGTGAGAGAGAGAGAGAGAACGAGAAGTGAGTGACTAGAATGTGGTTAGATTAGATGACTAAGCTTTTTTTGGATTCTGTGAAAAATAATATAATAATTTTCGAGTTAAGACCTGTGTGTGCTTTTCCTTGTCCAGAACTACTAATTGCTTCTTACCGAACCCCTTAAACCAGTCGAGGGTGATAAACCCCAGGCTACAGTACAAATTTACTCGTTTCCAATTTTCCATAGTTCTTTTTGGACTGCAATTTTCTTGATTTAATTGGAGACAAAAATCTTTAAATGCTCCTTCATTTTGTGAAAACTGTTTTTTATACTGCAGGTACATTTTCAATTGGAGAAGACTGGTCCTTGCTTTCTTGTCTGCTACAAAGTTTAATGTAACAGTCTGTATCATACTTATTTATTCCAAAACGTGCTTACATTTAAAATAACCTGGATAAGCAAAATTTTTATTTATTTTTAGCAAGGGTTATTAGACCAAGCAAAAGCACTGGATTAAAATAAAATAAATAAAAACTGCAACAAATATGTTATATAATTTATTTTGAACTTAATTGAAACTTTATTTTATTTATGTTTTCATATTTTATTTAATGCTGGATATTAAACAAAAATTTTATTCTACTACTAACATTAAATCACAAAAACTTATAAAACTCACCAGCCACTGCAATACCTAGTAATTCGGGTATTTCTTGGATTCCACCAGGGAAAATATAAAGTCCAGTTAAATTGACACATTTTTTTTCTACATCAGATAGTTCCGCATTATTCCGAATTTTTGCTTTTATGTGGGATTTCCATTCAATGAAGGCCTAAAATTTCATAGTCTATTTTACTAATAGGCTCTATAATATAAATGAATCAGACAGATACAATACAATACAGGTACATGTGAAATTGCAATAAAGTCTTAACTACGATGTAAATTATATACCTTTTTCCATTGTTCACCAGTTTTTTGGGTACCTCCAATAGAATTTATAGCCTTTGCAGCTTTTTCCCAAGATTGTCTTTTTAAATCTGGGGTACCTTTTCCCCACTTTAAAACCTCAGAACTTTCTACCTCAGTTAGAAGTTGAATATATTGCTGTCTTGCGGCTTTCTTAGACATATCTAAAATTGACTTAAAAATTAAGTTTGGTACTTTATCCTAATTTTGAATTAAGTACTTACCGTTGCCGGAAAAAAAATCTGTAAAGTTGGTTTTCGTTAGTATTTTAAAAGGTGGGGTCAACGGGTTTAACATGAAATTAGAGGAAATTAACTGTAAAAAACTTGTATTAAGGGAAACTACTACAGCGTTATTATGCACTTTTTATAAGCGGGAACTTAGTCGACTGTCAACAGTGTCAACCTACTTCTTAAAATCTAAGGTTAGAGCGTACTCCTCTCTGCGCGTAGGAGGGCGCTTTTTTTTTTTTTTTTTTTTTTTTTTCTTTCTCCATGGGTCTGTCGGCTGTCAGCTCCAGATAGCACGTAAGCCTAATGGCTTATTGTACTGTCCCCATGTTTGTGGTACTTTAGTTACACCAGTCCATTATCCCTGTTTCCCGTACGAGGTGAAGAAGGTCCTTGCTTGGTGCTCTTTGTATCTCTTTCAGTACTAACTTAGTTTTCCCGAAGATTGTTTGTCGCCTTTGACCAAGTGCTTCACATTCACATATGATGTGTTCAAACGTTTCGATTTCCTCCCCGCATAGTCTGCAGTCCAGGTTATCATCGAATAGTTTCATGGTGAACAGGTGTTGTCTCACAGGTCCATGCCCTGTGAGAAGCGCTGTTAGGTCTTTCAGTTCTTTCCTGCTGTACTTTAGCAGTTCTTGAGCCTTATTTTTATTTGGTCCTGCAATAGCTTGCTTCCTATGCTTATTTCCTGGGTACGTCTTCCAGCGTTCCAGGTGTTTTGTGGAGGGCGCTTAGATTACACACATAATAAAAGTATATGCTACAGTCTCCCCCTTTGCACCACGTCAAACGTCCGCGGATGTGGGGCAACACGAGAATAGTTCAAACACTAGTCTTCGACACAACACGGGCACCTCCTCCTCTTCGTCAAAGTCCTCTTGCGGCGGCCCTCAGTCTCTTGGTGCCTGAGTGGAGTGTCTGGTCGTCTACAAAGCTCTGATTCTGAAGAAGCCAACTCTTCATGGGTATCCTCTTGTATTGGATCTTTGCTGTTAGTACTTAGACTTGCGGGTTGTTGACCAGGTGGTCGCCCTCTTTTTCGTAAAGGTATCATTGGGGTTGGTCTGTTACCTTCAGCTTCCTTGTACGGTGTGAACGCAGACACATGGTACTTCCCCAAGGGAACGTCTGGTCTCTCTTCGGAAGCCACAATGTAAGTGGTTGGGGTCACAACTTTCATTATCTGATATGGTCCATCTCGTTTCGGAGTGAGTTTTGCTGTAAATTTATGGCTGGCATTGGACAAATTATGTGAGGTAATTAAGACCTTGTCGCCAACATCATAACTTTGGTCTCGGCGATTTTGATTCTTCGCTTCAGTCCTGGCATCTTGCGTTTTCTCGTGAGTCTCTCGAGCTTTCTGAAGGGTAGAACTGAGGTTAAGCAAGTAAGGAGTGATTTGACACACGAAATTATCATTTTCAATGATTGCGCGCATGTTACGGGTCACGCCATCGGTAGTTCGCAGTTCTCTTCCAAATGTTAGATATGCTGCAGTGTAGCTGGTGGATTGACACACAGTAGTATTCATGGCAAATCTTACGGCTGCGAGATGTTCTGACCAGGCTGTGTGCTCCTTGGAAGTTAGGATGGCCAGACGGGTTTTCAGGTCGCGGTTCTTTCTTTCGACGAGATTAGCCTCTGGTGTCACTTGCTGCATAAGGGCTCCGACGAACTGTACGCCGTTATCACTGATAACCTTCCTAGGTACACCATACCTTAAAATCACCTCGTCTATCAAGCAACGAGCGCATGCCTCTGCAGTAGCTGCCTTCAAGGGGAAAATCTCCGTCCTCGCTGTATCTTCCACAATAAAAATCCAGCGATAGCCTTCTGTAGTCTCTGGTAGCGGTCCGAAAAGATCGACTGCTATTACTTCAAACCGTCGAGCTTGTACTGGGGTTTGCAACAGACCGGCAGGCTTTAAGTTGGAAGCTTTAAAACGCTGACATTCGATGCATTTACTTACATGTTCGGTTATAGTTTTACGCATTCCAATCCAGAAATATCGTTTTGCGATGCGTTGGAAGGTTCCTTCTATGCCATAGTGTCCAGCGGTGGCTGTGTCATGGTATTCCTGCAAAACCTTAGTTATTTGAGAAGTTGGTATTACTATCTGGGGTTCTTCTTGGTCAACTTCCGGATTATAATGGTAAAGGACGCCATTTGATAAGATATAACCGCGGTCAGCCCACTTCTTAAAATCGACAGAAGTTGAAACAGCTTCTAAACCATCGACAATCTTTTTCAAATCAGGGTCTTATAGTTGTTCAGCTCGTATTTCTGCGGCTGTTCGTGTAGGTAAAGTGACACTAACAAGGTTACTTGTTCCCTCTGTCTCTTCTCTAGGTGGTCGAGACAGGGTATCAGCAATCACGTTCTTTTTACCTGGTATGTAATCAATACGCAGATCATAGGACTGTAGGCTTAATGCCCATCGAGCTAATCGTCCTGTAGGTGTCTTTAGTGACATCAACCATTTCAGCGGTTGATGGTCGCTCTGAACGTAGACTCTAGAGCCTTCAATATAGCCTCTGAACTTACTGACTGCCCAGACAACAGCAAGCGCCTCTCTCTCTGTGGTAGTATAATTTTGTTCCGCAGAAGTGAGTAACCTGGAGGCATACTCCACGGGTCGCTCATCCTCAGCCTTCCCCTGAAGTAGACATGCTCCGAGTGCGTAGTTACTGGCATCTGTCCGTAAAATGTATGGCAACGTTGGATCAGCCTGTCTCAATATAGGGGCGGAGCTTAACAGGGTCTTAAGCTGGTGAAAAGCGTCGGATTGGGCGTGTTGTATCTATGTACATTTTCTAGTTTCAACTGTCATCTGTTAGCTGAAAAATTTTGTTTTGAAAAGTAATGTCAACGTGTAACTATAACCTAAAAAAGGGAGATTATTGGGTTAAGTAAAAAATAGGCACATGTTCTTGATATCTTTTAGGGTTTTAATCCCAATCTAAAGTTTAGTTCTAACACCGAATAAAGTTGAATTCGAGTAAAGGGTGTTATATTTTTTCCCGATCCAGAGTGCAAGAGACAACTCCAAGGGCAAAACGGGTAGTTTTGTTCGAGGGCAACATTAGTGGCGACCGTGACAGGACTCTTGTGACTTTGGTTGGAGTTGGACAGTTTTGTAGTGTATTTTTTGAGCTTTTGGGGACATAGTATGGAGCAGCTAAGGAAGAATAGAAAAATTCTGCGTACTATGTTTACAAAGAGTGCCAATGATTTGGAAGAGCTACTAACTGGTGAAGAGGTGAACTTAGATGTTCGAGTGGCCTTCGACATGTTGAATAATAAAGCTGAGAAGCTAAAAGCTCTCAATGAGGAAATATATGATCTACTGTTGAGCGAAGATACTGAAGAGGACCTCATAATGACGGAGTTAGAAGCATGTGATAACTACATGAAGAGATTCTCCTTATTAAGTTTACGTTACGAATCCCTCATGCAGAAAGATAGAAATGGATACCATGCAGCTTCAGGAAACCCGGAAACCAATAGTGTTGCACCGTTACAAGGTAAACATAAGTTTAAGTTGCCTGTTATTGAATTTAAGACATTTTCCGGTAATATCAAGGAATGGTTACCATTTTGGTCACAATTTCGCAAAGTTCATGAAGACCCTGACATTGATTGCAATGATAAAATTGAATACCTTATTCAGGCTACTGTTCCTGGCAGTAGAGCCAGGTTACTAGTAGAAAGTTTCCCTGCTGTTAAAGAAAATTATCCTAAGATCGTTGAGTCACTAAAATCTCGTTTTGGCAGGGAAGATTTGCAAATAGAGGTGTATATACGTGGTCTGCTGCAGCTTATTATTAACAATGCTACCTCTAGTAATAATATAGACGTATGTTCACTTTATGATGGCCTGGAAACACAAATTCGTGCTTTGGAGACTTTAGGCATTACCACAAGTGGATATTCAGCAGTGTTGTTTCCTTTGATTGAGTCTTGCCTACCTGAGGACTTATTAAGAGTGTGGCAGCGATCGTTTATTAGTAGTAGTATACCATCAGAGCCACCAGATGTTGAAGCAGTCAGTCTCGAGGCCAAACTAAAACATTTGCTACATTTTCTGCGAAATGAGGTTAATAATGAGCAACGCATTGTTCTTGCAGCACAGGGATTTGGTCTACGTAGTGAAACTGTGGACAATTTTCAAGAGACCCCTGTGAAAGCAAACTCCCGTCGACAGCCTAGTGCCAGTGCACTGTTGGTGCAGTCAAACCAGAAGCCAAGTCCACCACAACGAGAACCAAATAAATGTGTATTTTGCAACAGTTGTCATGACAGCCTAAACTGTTTTAAAGCCCAAGGTATGACTTTGGAGAAGAGGAAAGAGTTGTTGTCTTCCATGAGGGCTTGTTTTCGATGCTTGAAGTTGGGTCATCAGTCACGGCAGTGCCATGCCAGGGTTAAATGCATAATTTGTGGAAAGTCACATGTAACCCTTATGTGTTTCAGTCTATCAACAGGTGGAAAAGCAGTGACAGAGCTGAAAGCCGACGAAACTCCCGCGTCGACGTCCAACGATTTTTTGACTTGTACTAATGGGACGGGTTCTCATGTATTTTTGCAGACTTTGAAGGTTAACTTGAATGGTCCACATGGTTCCAAAAGCGTGAGGGTACTTATTGACACTGGTTCACATAACAGTTACATACTAAAAGCCACAGCAGACTCATTAGGATTTTCTATAAAACAGAATTTTAAAATACGCCACTGTTTGTTTGGAGGAGTGTCATCTGAACAGAACCACAATGTTTATGATATTTGTTTAAGTCAAGGAAATTACAAGTGTACTTTAGAAGCTTTATCTCAAAATGTTATTTGTACAGATGTTTTGCCTGTTTTTTATGGACCCTGGATGGACGATTTGAGGCAGAAGGACATTCCCCTCTCTGATTTTAATACTCCAGGCCCCATAGAGGTGTTGATAGGGTCGGATGTAGCTGGGAAGCTGTATACTGGACGTACCCTTAAGCTGACAACCGGTTTAGTTGCTGTGGAAATGCTACTTGGTTGGACCCTGATGGGAAAGGTACCAATTGATAGACCTTTAGGACACACTTTAAGTGCTATAAGTTTACTTATAAATGATGCTTTACTGTCCCAACTATGGGATTTAGATACTTTAGGAATTCGTGACCCTTATGAACAACGCTCTCGAAGAGAACAAGCTTCGGCGGCAGTACAGCTCTTTTTAGAATCTGTTCAAGTTACACCAAGGGGTCGTTATAAAGTAAGGCTTCCCTGGGTAGATGGACATCCGCCATTGCCTTCAAATTATGAGCTGGCACAAAAACGTTTGAAAAACACTTTGACGAAATTAATCACCAGTCAATTGAGGCAACCTTACGATGAAGTTTTCTTGGAATGGATTAAAGCTGGGATCATTGAAGAAGTTAGAGAAAACCAGGTAACTTCATTGGTTCATTATTTACCTCACAGGCCAGTCGTCAAGGAAAATAGCACTACCAGAATTAGACCAGTGTTCGACGCGTCAGCCAAAGACAAACAGGGACCCTCACTGAATCAATGTTTAGAGACTGGCCCCAACTTAATAGAGCTGATACCAGACATACTTCTTCGTTTCCGTCAACATAAAATAGGTGTGTCTGCAGATATAAGAAAAGCATTTCTACAGATTAGTATTCACGAAGCTGACCGAGACTTTCTGCGCTTTTTATGGGTCGATTCTGAAGGGAATGAAATAATTTATCGACACAAACGAGTAGTCTTTGGTATTAGAAGTAGTCCATTTTTGTTGGGGGCTACCTTAGAGTACCATATAAATCAAGGTTTGAAGGAATGTAGTCTTGAGTTTTCCAAACAAACTTTAGAAAGACTTAGTAAGAGCTTTTATGTAGATAATTGTGTTTGTAGTGTTCCAGATGAAGAAAGCTTGATTACTTTTCGACGAGAAGCCACTACATTTTTGGAGAAAGCATTATTTGACTTGAGAGGGTGGGAGTTTTCTCATCAGACGTTACCAGAAAACAGCGAACCCGTGACTGCGTTACTTGGAATGGAGTGGAACACTGACCAGGATACCTTAGGTTTGAATAAATCGCTGTCACACTGTTTTGAACAATTTCTGAATACCCCTGTAACAAAAAGAATAATGCTGTCTGTAGCTCAAAGAATATTTGATCCTATTGGGTTTACTTGTCCTACGACATTGGTTCCCAAACTGCTGTTGCAACTGACATGGGGAATGAAAATAGGTTGGGACGCTGAGGTTACTCCGGATATTTCCAAAGACTTTAAGAACTGGCTGACAGAGTCAAAACATCTTTTGGACATCAAGATTCCTCGTTGGATTCATGCAGGATTGGAAGACGCAGAAGACTGGACGCTGCATACTTTCTGTGATGCAAGTAAAACTGCTTACGCAGCTGTTGTTTTCTTGCGTGGAGTTAAACATGGTAAGGTTTTTGTTACTCTCCTAGCAGCGAAAAGCAGAATCGCTCCAGTGAAAAGAAAAGAATAACTATACCACGATTAGAACTATTAGCAGCGGTGATTGGAGCGAGGTTGTATTCTTCAGTCCAGCAAAGTTTACAGTGTAGTTATGGAAGTTTTTTCTGGACTGACTCCTCTACAGTTTTAGCTTGGATTCGACGACAGGAAGAATGGAACGTATTCGTCACCAATCGAGTCAATGAAATAAAAAATGCAACCCCCTTCGATGCGTGGAGACACGTTCCTGGCCATCTTAATCCTGCAGACCTGCCATCTCGTGGATGTTCGGCCAGTCAACTTAAAAAATCAAATTGGTGGGAGGGCCCAGAATGGCTTTATACAGCATCTGATAATTGGCCTAACCAATGTTCACTAACAAATGAACAAGAAGTTCAACGTGAACGCAAGAAAGGGCTTGTTACCTCATTATTAGCCAATAATGATTGTAGTATGACCGTAGATGATTGGCATATGACTTATTTCTCTAAGTATTGGAAAACCGTCCGAATGATAGCTTGGATATTTAGATTTTCTCATAATGCTCGATTTCCTTCCAGACGATTACAAAGTGTCTTGTCTACTGAAGAATTGAGTAAAGCAGAGACGTTTATATTTAAGCTGCTGCAACAACAGTCATTTAAAGGAAATGAAGAAAAACGACTTGGAAGTTTTGATTATTTTGTGGACAAATCGGGTATCATACGTTTGAAGTCTAGAGTGAGTCAACGCGACGATACTGACCAGTTTCGTTACCCTATTATTTTACCTGCCAAAAACCAGCTGGTTGAAAACTTGATATTTGACCTTCATATTAAATCGTGTCATGTTCGAGCACAGGGTCTATTGGGGATACTTCGAGAAAACTACTGGATCCCGGGCGGTAGGCGAGTTATCAAATCCATAATTTCTAAGTGTGTCGTGTGTAAGAGACATAACGGTAAATCGTACGTCGTGGATTCACCTGCTCTGCCGCGGGACCGTGTTCGCGAGGCTGCTACATTCGAAGTGACCGGTTTAGACTTTGCTGGACCTTTATATTTAAAAAATGGAGAAAAGGCATGGATATGCCTTTTTACTTGTGCTGTATACCGTGCGGTGCATTTGGAACTGTGTACTTCACTGTCGGTTGTTAATTTTCTTCAAGCTCTTCGTAGGTTTATCGCTAGACGAGGACGACCACGGACCATTTACAGTGATAATGGGACTAATTTCGTAGGGACAGAGACACTGTTCAGCAAGCTGGACTGGGATAAAATTACTACGGAAACCAGTATAGAACGTATTACCTGGAAATTCAACCCTCCGTCCGCACCCTGGTGGGGAGGATTTTGGGAAAGGTTAGTGGGAGCTGTTAAACAACTTCTCCGTAAGACTTTAGGACGGGCGTCGTTGAATTACGAGGAGCTAGTCACAGTATTGTGTGATTGCGAAGCAATTGTGAACTCCAGACCGTTGACGTATTTGTCAGATGATCCCGAAGAACTAATACCTCTCACTCCCATGTTCTTTTTGAGAGACCAGGCGAGCAGTAGCGTTTGTGACATTGATGCAATAGATGGTCAGTCACTTTGCAAAAGAGTTGTATATCTCAGGAAAATCCGAGAAGATCTACATCGAAGATTCCGAACTGAGTATTTAGGTCAGTTAAAGTTACTAAACTGGGGAAAACGTACAACAGAACCTAAACTTGGTGATATTGTCCTTATTGGCAATGACAATGAGAAACGCCTCGATTGGACTATGGGACGGATTTGTGAGCTGATGCCTGGCAAAGACGGACAAGTACGTTTGGTCAAAGTGTCTACTAACCGAGGAACCTTTATGCGGCCGATTCAGAGACTTTACCCTTTGGAATGTGTGCAGCAGGTTAAGGTATGTGAACCAAGTTCGTCCGAATGTGTTCCTCAAGTCGTGAAAACCACCTCCAAAAAGAATGGTACAGATGAGGCTGATCCAGAACAAGAAGTTCTGATCCCTAGACCGGCTCCAGTGATGCAGAAGATGACTAGAAGCGGGCGTGTGTCTAAGATGCCCAAAAAATACTTGTAAATTTAAATTTGATTTGTGAGTCACTTGATTGTACTTTTTAAGTGACTCAGGTGGGAGAATGTTGTATCTATGTACATTTTCTAGTTTCAACTGTCATCTGTTAGCTGAAAAATTTTGTTTTGAAAAGTAATGTCAACGTGTAACTATAACCTAAAAAAGGGAGATTATTGGGTTAAGTAAAAAATAGGCACATGTTCTTGATATCTTTTAGGGTTTTAATCCCAATCTAAAGTTTAGTTCTAACACCGAATAAAGTTGAATTCGAGTAAAGGGTGTTATATTTTTTCCCGATCCAGAGTGCAAGAGACAACTCCAAGGGCAAAACGGGTAGTTTTGTTCGAGGGCAACAGGGCGGTTTCCCACGTCCATGTAGCGTTTTTCTTTGTTAAAGCAGATAATGGTTTTGATATTTGGGCAAATCCATCTATAAATCGTCTAAACCAGGAACAAGTCTGCAAAAAGCTCAGCAATTGCTTAATGTTGTTTGGGGCTGGCATATTCATAATAGCAGATACCTTGTCATCATCGGGTTGGATTCCCTGTGGCGAGATTATATGACCTAAATACTTCACAGAAGTACAGCAAAAAGTGCATTTGTCACGGTTCAACTTCAATTTAAATAGATTTAGTCGTGAAAAAACTTTCTGAAGGTCATGCAGATGTTCGTCGAAAGTGGAAGATAGAATTATAAGGTCATCAAGGTAGGTCAAAACAGAAACGTCGATTAACCCAGCCCGAAACCTGTCCATTAGTCTTTGAAAGGTTGTTGGCGCAGTGACTAAACCGAACGGCATTCGTGTGTAACGAAATGTGCCAAATGACGTCACAAAGGCGGTTTTGTCACGATCTGAAAATCTATTCTGATCTTTCAAATCTAAGGTGGTCATATAGTTAGTTCTTTTTGCTTCATGCAACAGGTCGTCAATCCTGGGTAGTGGATATCGATCAGGTCGAGTTATGGCATTCAAACGCCGGTAGTCAACGGTTAGGCGTAATCCTCCATCCTTTTTGGGAACTAACACTACGGGAGCAGCATAAGGTGACTCGCATTCTTCAATGGTTCCATTTTCCAACAGAGTGTCGAGTTCGTGGCGAAGTTGCTTCTTCCTATCAGGGGACATTCGATAAGGAGGCACTGCTATCGGAGTGTCATCGTGCAACACAATAGAATGCTCTGCAAATGGAGTTGGTGGATTACTAGGTTCAAAATTACAACAATTTTTAAGTAATAAATTGTTCAATCGGCCATTTTTTTCTTCTGACAACGTGGTACCTTCATTTTTACGTATTTTTATCTTTGAAAAGTCCACGCTATTAAATACATGCACCCGCAAGTCCTGTTCAGTATTTAGTTGGTATACATTACCAGTACATTCGCCAAAATGAAAGGAATTTGCTGCAATATTGAAAATTATGTTGGCAGCATGAATAAAGTCTACTCCTAACAGAGTACGACTGTTAGTGTGTTCCGGTACTGCCAGTAGTTGAATAGGAACAGTTTTACCATAGAGAGTGATAGCAACTTCAAAGATTAACGCTTCTACTTTCCTTTTGACTCCATCAGCCAGTACCATCTCCAGATCATTGGCCTTGGTATATGGGTTACCATCTCCCAGTAATATTTGTGTTAGTGTACTTCCAGCAACGGTAGTCTGGGCTCCAGTATCCAGGTATGCATAGCCATGATGTCCTTCCACTTCAATTGAAACAATGGGTCGTGAAACACTAGAATGGTCACTAAAAGAACTACAAAGAAATTCAGTAGACCTTACAGAAACATTTGAAGAATTAGATACAGTTTTCTTTGCTGTACATTTAGGACAATTAGTTCGTACAAAACCAGGTGGACCACAACCATAGCAGATTGGATTTTTGTTATTGTAGTCTGGCTTGCCTGTACTGTAGTCTTCTTTCTTACTGCAGTCTGGTTCTTGGTTGCTAGGATGATGATCTTTCAGCTTACTTAGCTTACGGCACTCATCTTTTAAATGTCCCATGTTTCTGCAATACGAACACCGCTTTCTGTCTTTTGATTCTGCTTGCTTACAGTCAACGCGCACATTCAAAATGTCAAAAGTTTCTTCACATAAGCGAGCCTGAGCTAAAAGTTCCTGAAAAGTTTGTACACTAGTACGCGGTATCTTCTCACGGATTCGTTTGTGTAGTAGCCCATAAACCATATCAAGCTGGATTACTTCATTTAATGTCCCACTAGGTAACTGAGCTAAGATAGCACGAACTTTACAAATGAACATGTC
The DNA here is from genome assembly GCF_016097725.1 of Ips typographus. NCBI lineage: Eukaryota > Metazoa > Arthropoda > Insecta > Coleoptera > Curculionidae > Ips > Ips typographus. Next base: position 726,541 of record NC_138432.1, read on the forward strand.
CGTTTTTGTGTGTATGTCCTGATCTTGAGAAAAAAGTTCACGGTAAACACGGTAAGGTGGTTTACATGGGCCAAATGTAGACCTAAGTAATGATACAGCTTCGTCCCAGTCATGTAAAGTTGATTTAACACCTTGATACCATGTTTCCGCAAAACCATCAAGAAGCATAGGTAGGCCTTTAAGGGCGTTATCGTTGGTCATTTGAGTACAATCTTTGTAAATTTCAATGGCATCCAAGAATGCATTCACGTCAGCATCTTTTGAACCATCAAATCTAGAGCTACACTTAGTGAAATTACCACTCACTGCTACAGGAGTTGCTACAGGTGGTTGATTTAAAGTTAACCTGCTCATAAGAGCATCAAATCGCTCTGCAGATAATGTGATACTCATGTTTGACTGACTATTGGTCTTAGAGCGTAAATAGTAGGGGCTTCTTGGCTCAATTTTGATATAAGTACTTACAGTTGTTTATCTTGAACGCACATGTAATTTTGCACTCTGCAGCTTCGTGTTTTGTTGCACTAGAGTCCGATTGAAGAAGTCCTACACTTGTAGAAGCAAATTATCGGGGCGAACATTCACAAAAACTGAGTTCGGCGAGTCACAAAAGTGGATTGTTTCTCTACAAGTACAGCTTGATTTTCCAATAAAATCACTGATTTTCCGTGGCCTCGAGTTGGGCGCCAGTGTAACGTTGGTTTTCGTTAGTATTTTAAAAGGTGGGGTCAACGGGTTTAACATGAAATTAGAGGAAATTAACTGTAAAAAACTTGTATTAAGGAAAAACTACTACAGCGTTATTATGCACTTTTTTTTAAGCGGGAACTTAGTCGACTGTCAACACTGTCAACCTACTTCTTAAAATCTAAGGTTAGAGCGTACTCCTCTCTGCGCGTAGGAGGGCGCTTAGTTTACACACATAATAAAAGTATATGCTACAACCTCTTAATATACAAGAACTAAATTTTATTGAAAAGATGGAAATCGATAATGATCAAATTGATTTTAACAAAAGTAATGATAATTTACTGAAAGCAAATTTAAAAAATCTTCGTTTAAATCATTGCAATCCAGAGGAAAGAAAAGCAATTCGTGACCTTTGTTTAGAATATCGTGATATTTTCTACTGCGAAGAAACTCCATTGACGTTTACTAACCAAATAAGACATAAAATAAACCTAACTGATGAGACACCTATCTTTACTAAAACATATCGTTATCCTGAGATTCATAAAGCTGAAGTTAAATCTCAAATCAAAAAAATGTTATCTCAAGGAATAATACAAGATTCTGTTTCTCCATGGTCAAGTCCTATATGGATCGTCCCTAAAAAATTAGATGCATCAGGCAAAAAGAAATGGAGATTAGTCATAGATTATAGGAAACTTAACGAACACACTATCGATGATAAATATCCACTACCAAACATTGCCGATATTTTAAATAAACTAGGCAAATGTCAGTATTTTTCTACATTAGATCTCGCAAATGGTTTTCATCAGATAGAAATGGACACGAATGATATCCAAAAAACTGCTTTTTCAACAGAAAATGGACATTACGAATTCAGACGAATGCCTTTTGGTTTAAAAAATTCTCCTTCCACTTTCCAAAGGGTTATGGACAATATATTACGCGGATTACAAAATGAGGAATGTTTAGTTTATTTAGATGACATTGTAATGTTTAGTACATCTTTACAAGAACATATGAATCGACTAAAACATGTTTTTGAGAGACTTAGAAAAGCAAATTTTAAAGTACAACTTGATAAGTCAGAATTTCTCAGAAAAGAAGTTAATTACTTAGGACATGTTATAACTCCTAACGGTGTTAAACCTAATCCTGATAAAATTAAAGCAATTAAAGACTACCCTATACCAAAAACGCCAAAAGAAATAAAAAGCTTTCTTGGATTAATTGGATATTATCGAAAGTTTATCAAAAACTTTGCTCAAATCATGAAACCATTAACTCGCTGTCTTAAAAAAGATTCCAAAGTAGTACATGACTCAGATTTCATAACATCATTTAATACTTGTAAAAATATTCTTATCAATGCCCCAGTGTTACAGTATCCTGATTTTAACAAGCCGTTTATCTTAACGACAGATGCTTCGAATCTAGCTCTCGGTGCAGTTTTATCGCAAGGTAATATAGGATCAGACAAACCTATAGCTTTTGCTTCTCGTACTTTAAATGAAAACGAATCACGTTATAGTACTATCGAAAAAGAATTACTAGCCGTAGTATGGGCATGTAAATACTTTAGACCGTATCTATTTGGTAGAAAATTTACAATTTATACAGACCATAGACCTTTGATATGGTTGTTCAGATTAAAAGAACCAAACAGTAAATTAGTTAGATGGAGTTTAAAGCTGGAAGAATTCGATTATCATATAGTGTATAAACAAGGCAAACTAAATGTGAATTCAGATGCATTATCGCGAATGCCGTTAAATGCTTTAGAAAATGAATCACTTTTTAATAATCCAGGTGATATTGATGAAGATCAACAAGAAGCCCTTGAATATTTACAAAAAATAGGCGCTACTCTTGACTCCAGTGAAACTACCACTACTCAAGATATTCCAATTGAAGACCCAGTAATAACATCATTACGAGAATATACAGAACAGGCTTTATCTCATTTAAATGACGATACTTCAGAACAATCAAAAGTTCGAATAATATCGGACGTACAAATTAAACCACCTAATATAGATAAAAATGATGATAATACTCAACATTCTAATATCAATGAAACTACCAATGACGGAATTAAAATTCTTGATGAAATGATAAATAATAAAACCAATCAAATTTTAGTTTTTCCAAATGCACATCCTAAAATTGATGTTAAGCAAGAAAATTATCAACAACATAAAATCTTAACGGTACAAATTCCAAGATATAACAATGAAGAATTAATCTTGCAATTCTTAAAAGACTATACCATTCATAACAAAACGTATTGCATATATTTTCATACAGCTGATTTCTATTTGAAATTTAATGAAATATATTTAAAACATTTTTCTGAAAAAGGACCCAATCTAATACGATGTACCAAACTGGTTAATACGATAACAGACCCTGAAGAACAAATTTTGTTAGGAAAAAACCACCATGAAGGAAAAGTTAATCATAGAGGTATTAACGAAACGATCGAACGATTAAAACGAAATTATTATTGGATTAATATGAAGGCTACAATATCTCAATTTATTAACTCTTGTGATATTTGTCAACATCATGCAAGAAAAAATCCATATTCTCCTTTAATGATTACGGAAACTGCCTCTAAACCATTTCAAATTGTTCATATTCATGTATTCTTTTACAATAATAAAATCTACTTGACTCTAGTAGATTCTTTCTCAAAGTATGCCTCAGCTCTAGAAATACCTAGCAAAAATGCTATAAGCATTAGTAAAGCATTAATAAAATATTTTTCGTTTTGCGGAATACCAGAGAAAATAATTATTGATAATGGTACAGAATTCAATAATGACTTAGTCAAAGAAATTTTGAATTTACATAAAATCAAAATTCATTTTACAACACCTCTTCATCACGAATCTAACAGTGTTGTAGAACGTTTTCACTCTACTGTCATTGAACACTTCAGACTTTTAAAGGAATCCTTTCCAAATGATACTGACAATTTAATGATATATGCTATAATAGCGTATAATAGTTCCATACACAGTGCAACGAATTATACCCCATTCGAACTAATACATGGTCATACAAATACTCGCGACCCTAATGATATATTCATTCTTAAAGAGTTTTATAATGACTATGCAGAAACTCATAAGAAAAAATTAGAACTAATCTATGATAAAGTAAAGCAAACTCTTGAAAATAAAAAGGAAAAGATAGTTCAAAAGTTTAATACTAATGGTGATGAAAATAATGACTTTAAAATCGGACAAACCGTATTTAAACAAAACCCTCAAACTCGTGCAAAGAAAAGTAAAAGTTTATTGGCCCATATACTATAACTGAAAAACTAGAAAGAAATCGCGTTGAAATAACTAGTAAAAACAATCCAAATAAAAAAGAAATAATTCATATTAAGGAATTAAAACAGAATCTTCAACGTCGTCTTCGCGGAAATAAATTCCCCCAAATTCTATGATATGAAAGATAATCCGGGATTACTACCGCTAAAACTCGGAAATGCTCAAAATGCTATTGACTCATGGAGTTTCGTACAAATATTTGATATAACTAGTCTAACTGAGAACTTTTACAACTTACAAGGACAATATGTACGTATAAAAAAAGCTTTTGAAAATAATACACAAATAACTGATAGTTATAAAAAACGTTTATCAACTCTTATAACATAGCAACATTTCTACAAAATCGGATTTTAGAACAAATCAATCAGTTAAATCCAATTGTGAACAATAGAAAGAAAAAAGGACTAATAAATGCTATAGAGTCAATTATAAAAACTATTACAGGCAATCTTGATCAAGAAGATGCAGAAAGGTATGAGAAAGCGATAGGAAAACTATCTACCAATCAATCAAAGTTGAAAACGTCGGTAAAAGATCAAATAACGCTGTTCCAAAAAGCAATTGACGTATTTAAAGCAAGTATGCAGAATTTAACACAAAATCAATTACTGTTAAAATCAAGAATAGATCATATTGAAGACGTTTTTTATGCATTGGAAGCCCAAGCTATCGGAACTTACTATTTTTTCTACACAGAAATGGTAATCTCTCAATTAACTACTGAATTTCAAGCTATCTATAATATATTTGAAAGAATTGAAACTGCAATTACATTTTCAAAGATGAATATTCTACATAATTCAATAATTCAACCAAATAAATTATTAAATGAAATTCAGTATATCTCTAAATACTTAACTACCACAGAACTTCCATTTGAACCAAACAAGGTTAATATCTTAATGTTTGAAAAAATATCAAGAGCTACAGTAGTGAAAACAAAATAATATTTATTATCGAAATACCTACTGTACAAAGTCAAATGTACAATTTCTACCATCTGTATCTGATGCCGGTAATGAAGGATAATTCTTATCAATTAATAATACCAAAATCTAAATATCTAATGATAAATGAGCAAAATCACTTTTTCTCTAACGAAAATTGTTTCGAAATAATTCCTGAAGAATTTATCTGCCATGAAGCTATCACTGTAAAATCACAGGAAAAATCACCATGTGAAGTTCAATTATTGAAAATGATCACAAATGTGTCTAATTGCCAACCAATTCCTAGCCGAATATTGCCGCTGTAAGTAAAAGTGTTGAAGAAGACCCGAATTTATCCATTCCTCGGCGTGCGCAACATTTGGGCCTGTCTTACGGCACGCTATGGCGTATTTTGCATTTGGATTTGCATCTCCATCCTTATAAGGTTCAGTTGACACAAGAACTGAAGCCCGCTGACCATGGAATGCGTAGAACATATGCCGATTGGGTGCTTGAACAACAACGTTTGGATGACGATTTTTCGCATCGAATTTTCTTCAGCGACGAAGCACATTTTTCACTCGGTGGCTATGTAAACAAGCAAAATTGTCGCATATGGGGCAGTGAAAATCCTCATGTAACTGTTGAGAGACCATTACATCCACAAAAAGTCACTGTTTGGTGCGCCATTTGGTCTGGAGGAGTGATAGGCCCGTACTTCTTTGAAAATGAAGAAGGCGTGACTCAAACTGTCAATTCTCATCGCTACAGCCAAATGATTGCCGATTTTTTTTGGCCTGAAATTAATGATATGGATTTGGAAGAGATGTGGTTCCAGCAAGACGGTGCAACAAGCCACACAACACGACCAGTTTTGGCTTTATTGCAAGAAAAATTCGAAGGACGTGTAATTTCTCGTTTCGGTGATGTCAATTGGCCACCAAGGTCGTGCGATTTATCGCCTTTGGATTTTTTTTTATGGGGTTATGCGAAGGATCGTGTTTATGCCGACAATCCCCAAACTATTGAAGCTCTGAAAACCAACATACGTCAAGTTATGGGTGAGATATTGCCTGAAATGTGCCGGCGAGTCGTGGAAAATTACCTCACAAGGATCGAGTCCTGTAAGAAGTCACGTGGAGGACATTTAAATGATGTTGTATTCCATACATAATGGCAAGGTCTAAGCATTATATTGAAATAAAAATTTGATCAAAATTCTAAATGGAAGTGTGTTTTATTTACGTTTACTTTCGGAACCACAAAATGGATAACCCATTATACTAATTTTAATTTTACTTTTTGTCATATACAGGTTTCTGAAAAGCAAATATTATGCCACTAAGAAGCAAAAGGAAACCTCGGAAGAAGTGATCATGATGGCCAGTCATTCTAAGCAACAAAATTCTGAAGTTAACCCCAGAATTTTACTTAAATTTCGACTTCTTATATTAACAAAAAACTAAAATTACAGTTCTATTAAACTTGCACCGCCCTAAGCTCTTCCAGTGAATAAACCGGTTTAAGTCACGTGTACACCTTCGTGACTCTTCAGGCCAGTTACGTGTGACAAGTACTACCAAGTAATCTTTATAAAACGTCTCATTAACTCAAAGCTAACTAAGGTAAAATTAGTTTTTATTGAATTATTTTGTTATTTATGAAGCAAATCATAAGTACATCACTAAAATCAGAATAAAACGTACTATTTGGTGGGCTAAAAGTCCAATATGGCGCCCATAAGAAAAAAGAAAGTTGATGATGGCTGCCAAAAAACCAAAGGTCGTGTAGCAAATTTGAATCCATCGCCGAATAGCTGGGAAAAAGTGGCAATAAAAAGATGCTTTTAGTTTTGGGATATCTTTTCAAATAAGGTTAGAAATAAATAAAAATAAAAAATTAATTTTTCAGTTTTTTTTGGATATCTTCGGAAGTACCCGAAAAGTCGAAAGTTTTAAAACGGCATTTGGTTGAGCTTTGAATTGCGCAACTTTGCCCCAACTTAAACTTTCTCATTTCTCTTATAGTTTCCGAGATCCCAATGGTGAGGGTCAAATTTGAATTACCCTGTATATTATTTACAGAAATGGAATAGCTTGAACAATCACATTATCTAAAAATTCAGAAGAATTTACTTGATTTTAAAAACACTGCAACTGCACAAAGGTGTTTGCTTTATAATCATAGTACTCATAAGATAGAAGATGTTTCATACAAGTGGTGTCTTGAGTTCATCATTTGTAACTGCAAACTACCTCATTATTACTATTACTTTAAACATGCTTTTAGATAACACTAAATATAATACATATTGATTTGACGTTCAATAATGCAATTTACCAAAGTAAATAATGATGATTATTGTTGAGATTATTGTGTTAATGTAAAACAATAATGAAAACTGCAATGCTTTTCATTTTAATGTCAATTTCAGTAAAAATAGTTAACTAACACTAAAACTTGCTCTTTTATGCACTGTTCTATTGTAGTACTTCTTGGTGGGTCATTTGAGCCTTGTTTAAGTCAATTTTTATATAGAAGTTATGCTTTCTCACCCACATGAAAAAGTAGTAAAGTATTCAGCATATACCAGATACAGATGAGAGAGAGATAGGCCTAATTTGTTACTTGAACTATACTTAAAAAATGCCAGACAAGAAAAATGTGTAATAATGATGCAGCAGCAGGGTTAAATACATAGGTTAAGTATGAAATTGGCATTGTAATCTTACATGGACCAGCAGGCTCTATGTCCTTGATTCCTGATTTTAGTGTATAATTTTCAACTATTATTGAAATATTGTATTAAAATTAAAAACATAACTATTTTAGCTGCATGGGAATCTGTTTGACATAACAAAATAAAAACAAAAGCAAAGTGACAATAGGGTTCTTGAACATTTTTTTTTTTTTGCTTTAATCGGCACTATAGGGGTCAAATACAAAGCTTTAACATTCCCTTTTTTTTTTAATTTCCGTTTAATGCCAATAATCGACATATAACAATTATGCGTTTGAAACGCCCGCCGAATCGTGTGACGTAGATAACCCGTATGAGACAACGTTGCCAAAATTCAGTGCAGTACAATTTTGAGAATTCTGGACTTCGACTTTGACTTTGTACTAGTGATAGTATTATTCTCTATGCTCGGTGCTGAAGTGAAGTGGAGCTAGAGCAGATTGGCGTAATGGCGTATTCGTAATATTCGTATTGTCAATTTGTCCTTTATTGTCGTGTCTCTTAGTTGTTTGTTGTGTGTTTCCTCTGTGTTCCTTTTGAAATTGAGTTATTATACGGTTACTGTTAATTTTCCTGTTATTATCAAGTGACAATTATCGTATTATACCTTGTATCTAAACATGAGTGGAGAATATAAGTGGTGTTTGATGTCGTCCTGCAGCAACACTTCCATCAAAACACCAACCAAAGAATTTTTTCAAATCCCTTCAAATAGAAGCACAAGATTGTTGTGGATAGCGGCAACTGGACGTGATTCGCAACAAATTGCCAGAAAGTCTTTATACATCTGTGAAGATCACTTTGACGTAAGTACATTTTAGGTAATATACTTAGTTTAATCCTTGGTTGAATCTAATTTAAACTGATACTATTAAAGGCCCCTACTCCTACCAGAAATTTTGTAGAAATATTTTTACTCTATGTTGTACTTTATTGTAGCTGCCAAACGATATGGAGAACTACATGGAGTGGAAAATGATGAAATGCAGAAAAAAAATGAAAAAAACTGCCATCCCGCGATGCAACCTTCCACAGAGTTTATCCATCTCCTCATGTGATGTTTTGGCTTCTAATTCAACGAGTAGTGCACTCACAAACACACAACAAGAGGAAGAAGTTCCAAGAAAAGTGGCAAAATTTCAAGAAGCAAGTGAAGTAGTTCCAGTAAGTTGTACTACTTTTCAAAGTACATCAGCTTGCTTAACTGTTTGTGATCAAAACACACCGCCACTTGCATCCCAGTTACAGACGGTTCATAAAAGTGAGCAAGTTTTATATAAACCTCACTATAAGAGCAAAGCTGTTCAAGTTGCACCACATTGTGTGAATAAGTTGAATTCACCTATAAAAATTTTGACAAGAGAACAAGCTACTTCTCCAATCAAACATTTAGAAGAGAAGCCAAATAAACGGAAAGTTAGTGGTAAACCTAGAAAATTGCACTTTTCCCCCAGTTTGTCACAGCCTTCATCAAGTACATCTTCACCTCCAAACATTTCCACATCGGAAGAAATTCCAACAAGTGAGAGTGACGCTTATTTGATAAGGGAAGAAAATATTTCTGAGTTGGCATTGCAATCAACTATGGTTAAAATAAATAGGCATCCCAAGATGTACTTAGGTATTTCAAAGGAGTTGATGTGGTTCATTGAGGAGGTCAAAAAACAAACTGCCTTAAAAGAAATAAATATACATATCACTTTGATGAAAATCAAAACCGGACGTACATTTATTCAACTTGCAGATGACTTTGGACTAAGTGAAAGTTCAGTAAGCAAGATATTCAAAGAAGGAGTAGTTTTGATGGGTCCCTTATTAAAAAAACTAATTGTATGGCCTTCTAGTGAGTCAATAAAAGCTCAACTTCCTCTACCATTTAGAGCGCGGTTTGGAAGTGTAGAGAGCATTATTGACTGCTTTGAAATAGAAATTCATAAACCTGTAGATCCTGTTAAACAAGCACTGACATGGTCAGAATATAAAAAGGCAAATACTTTAAAGTATTTGATTTCTTGTACGCCAGATGGAATAATAAACTTTATTTCAAAAGGATTTGGTGGCCGTACCACAGATCAATGTGTTTTAGAAAACAGTGGCTATTTAGAAGTTTTAAAACCTGGAGTAGTTGTGATGGCGGACCGGGGGTTTAAAAACATTGAGAAACTACTCCTTGAAAAAAATTGTACCTTAGTGCGTCCGCCCAGTGTTTCCAGCGATGCTAAGCTGTCAAAGGAGGAAGTGATGGCCACAAAAAGAATTGCTAGCTTAAGAATACATATTGAACGTGTCATTCGCCGAGTGAGGGAGTTTAACTTTTTAAGGCCACATTCTTGTTTACATTCTAAGTTAATTCCCTTAACTGACCATGTTGTAAACATAGCTTGTGGATTAGTAAATTTACAAGATCCTTTAATAAAAGGATAATCATTAGTTTTGTTACACATTACTGTGATATTACCTAAATTTATATAAACATGTGTCTTGTTGTAGTGGATAGCACTGTGTCTTTTGTACACGTAATGTTATATTTGATAGATTATGTAGTTTTTATGCTAAATAAATATTATTAATTTTTTTCTTTTTCTAGTTATTCAAATAGAATAATTTAATTTTCAAAAATGATTTTTTTATTTGCAGCAAGGAAGTGGTTCTAATGTTTCCAGGTTAGCCAATTTACTACTACAATATAATTTTATTTTGTATTATTAAACTAACAACCCCAAACCCTTTAATAGCTTTAATAAAAAAGAAAACAAAATTAAGATCTCTACAAATGTATTTACAAAAATATCAGAAAGAGAAAAATCAGAAATACATACATACTCTAAAGTCAACAAAACTAACCAGCTAATGTTTTTTAAAACTACTAAGTAAAAAGGGAAATACATTCTCTTTCCAAAATGCTTCTGCTGCTTCTATTAAATTTTCAGTGAATTCTTGATCGTAGTCCACATACAACAAACTCACTTTTCCATTAGTTTCAAAAAATGGGTCTGCAACACAAAAGATACCCTTTTGTTTTCCAAAAAGGTGCATTTGCAACTGTATTTGTGCTTTACATTTATTCACAATTTCTCCATTCTTAATGTACAAACACACTGTTTTTTCTTTTGAAGGACACTTTATTTCCAACACATATTGTTCAGAGATTCCATCTGGTGATGCCCCTAGAAGTGGATGTCCTGGTGATATTAGCAAGCCTGTTGCTTTAAAGTTGATGTTTGTCAGTTTCTCAACTGTCTGCAAAACTTTCTTTTCCAATAGTTTTCCTCTTTTCATAGCATTGGTCTCTTTAATTTTAATTCCACCAGTTACAGATTCTATAAGTGAACCAGGGGCTGTTTTGCATTTCGCAAATTCATAGATTTTTGATGCAGTAACTCGAGCATATCTTAAGTCATGCCACAACTTTGAATCTGACTGCTCAGTTGTCATTATGCAGGCTTTTTGACATACATCAATTGACATTTGTGTACTTGCAAAGTTGCAAAATGCATCTGCATCATTATTACCACTTTTCTGTAAAAAAAGTACCACCAATTTATGGATACTAAGTTGCTTTTCAGTTGGTTCTTCTGAGTAGTGTTTGAGCAGCTGCATTTGAGATCCTGTTTCCTTAGCCTTCTGAATAACTGAAGACAAGAACTCATCAGGATTTGATTTTGGATTTACTTTTCCAGCTGAGGCACCAAAATCATCAAGTGTGATGAATTTAATGCTTGATCCAACAGAGGCCAATGTTGATTTTTTCCAGTAACATTTTACTTCTGTTGGTGATGGTTCTTCACTTCGTCTGTGCAGCCACATTAGGAAAGCAATCATATGTTTACAGCCTCCTAATAAACAAAATTAAATTATAAATAAATACTTGATAAAACATTAAGTAAAAATACCGGAAGATGCAGCACAGTCATGACAATCACAGCTAATAACTTTTTCTGCTTGCTCATCCAGAGTGATGGTTTGACTGTAAGATTTCCCTCTTACTTTGTGCTCTGGACATATTTTTCCTTTGACTGTACATATGTTAGCTTCCCGCTTTATTTGCACATACCCTATCGCAGAATCACCATAATTTTGCCTCCCAGCACTAAAACCAATATTGTTATTATTATGTTATTTTACAAAGTGCACCTTTCTACACATAACTGAATTATTTATTTTATTGTATTATTACCTTTCAGCTTTAACCCCACGAATTTCAGCACAGTGAAAAACATCACTTTCTGCAAAAAAATTAGCCACCATAACAGCATCCACTGTAGGTAGATTCCGTGAATCGGCTTTCACAAACCCTAACTCGGTCATGTTTAAAAAAAAATTAAAACAGTTGAACTCAACAGCACTAAACTCTTTCAAATTCAAAACAAAACCAAATTACCAAACACGAGACACAAACCGCAAAACGGCAAGGGCATGTCAAATGTCAGTACTCATTACTGTCAAAAAAATAGTATAATTTTATGTTGCAACGTTGTCGGATTGTGTTCTAATTCTTAATAATTTGTGTTTTTCATAGAATTGTAATATTTACGAGTTTTTCAATTTATGGTAAATAGTTTTATTTCTCTTTTGTACTAAAGGAAAAGACGTAGTTTTATAACTGACATCTCAGATATAAAAACCTCATAATATACCCACCCACACATACTTGTTTGAGTTTCTGTTAACTGCATTTTCTAATAAATATGGCAACATAGCTCAAACCTGAAATTATTTTGAAATTGTACTAACTGTATGCGGTGTGAATAGGCAACGTTTTACGGGTCTGTTACGTCAGGCCCATCATAATTGATTTTGCGCGGGAATAAAGTATGAAAATTTGTAGGATTTTCATTTCAAGATATCTTCACTATAACATAAAAAAGAAAATTAATATTTTGGGGTGGGGTTATTTTAATGACGTACTACTCCCTAAAATACAAAATGTCTATAAATATTTTCTGTGCAAGAACCCTATTTCGAACTAGTTGACATAACAAGAGATGCAAGATGGCTTAATCAGCTGAATTTGTTTCCTCAAAGTGATAAGCCGCGTGACGTCACAGTAGGGTGTTCCGGCTGCACAATATGCACTTAAAACCTTTTATATTATTTTTTACGTTGAACAGTAGAGACTAGAAATCTATTTTCACAGAATGTACACACTACTTTCCATCTGAGACATACCATATTTATAGAAAATGGTAAGCTCAAATAATCAAAATATAAAAAAAATGAACTTCATTAAGTATTGGATTGTTAAAATAGTATATTCTATATTAAGAGCGGAAAGTATATATTTGCCGCTTGCACATGAAATTTGCAGCTTGAGGCGAAGCCGAACGCTGCAATCATGTAAAAGCGGCAAAAGTACTTTTGGCTCGAAATATAGACGATATTTTTTCGACGACTGCTGTGGGGTGGATTAGAAGGACAACTCACATCATTTTCGTCGCTCGAACTCATTGTCACCGATAAATCACTTTGACGGAATGTGGTTATTTCAAACAGGTATGTCAAGCGTTGTTATGGAAACGCCGAAAAAAGTTGGTGAGTAGATTGTTAGTAGAAAGCGAAAACGCTCTAGAGCAGAAAATCTCTCTTTCTGCTCGCGCGCGGCAAATAACCCCTTTCTGCTTCTAAATGGAAGCGTACATGAGGTACTTTCAAAGTAAGTCGTCGAAAAAAAACATTGCAGCTGCACAAATACAGGGTGTTACAAATTAGATGCATTAGCATTGCTATCTCAGAAAGTATAGTCGATAGAGCTTTGGTTAAATGGAGACAAAGTTGCGCATTTTATGGCCAAATAATTTGGTAAAAAAAAATTAAAACAATTTTTATTACCTCCGGAGATATCCAACAAAAACAATGAATAAAATTTCTATTTTATTTTTTCACCACTTTATTATTGATTATTTTGGAAAATCAATTGCACCTTCTGGAGGCAATAATTTATGCTATTTAAGAAAATAATGTTTGTATTTAGCTACAACGTTTCGTTTTTTAGATAGCATCATCAACTTAATATTTTAAAATACGGACCGGGACTTTTGATTTCGTTTTTTTAGTAGCTACCAACCTCCCAAAAGTAATGATGTGCCCTACTTATTAAAAAATTATACCTAGTGTACTTAGGTATTTGTTTTTTTTCAAATATGCATGAAAAGTACCATAAGAAACTCTCTCTCTTTTTCGAAGGAGCAATGAACTTAATTATTAAATTAATTAAAACTAAATTATCTACTCATTATGACAACATATCAATTTCAATTGCTTAATTTTTTAAAAAATCTTAAAATACCAAGTACATAATACGAGTACACTAGGTATAGTTTTTTGACAAGTGTGACACATTATTAGTTCCACAAGGTCTGTGGCTACTAAAAAATTAAATAAAAAGTTGAGGTCCATATTTGATAATTTGAAGTTGATGTTGGTATCTAAAAAAGTAATGTTTGAGCTGAAAACTAAAACTAGTTTCTTGAAGAGCATAAAAAAGTGCCTCCAGAAGATGCCATTGATTAAAGTGGTAAATAAATAAAATAGAAATTTGAGTTTTCCGGTTTTTGTCCGATATATCCGGATGTAATGAAACTTTTATGAATTTTTTTTTAACAAATTATTTAGCAATAAAATGCGCAACCTTGCCTCCATTTAACTAAAGCTCTATCAACACTTTCTGAGATAGCAATGCCAATGCATCGAGTTTGCTTTACAATCATGGTATAGTCTTTACGAAGTCAGTTGAAACAACTAAAAAAACTAAACTAGTCGGTGTCTTTGTTGATCATGGGCGGCGTGAAATAAAATTATTGAGGCACTAATGAATTTTTTAATAAAGTTTTAATTATTGTCCAATTTAGTTAATTCAATTGTAACAAAATATTAAATATTTATACATATACAATACATGAAATTAAAAATAAAAAAAAAACTTTAAGAAACTAATAAGTATTTACATTTGTTTTAATGTCAGTTCAGTTATTAGTCACTTTGATCACTTTCAGATTCCGAGCTGGATTCACCAGGATTGATTACTACGGGGGTGACTGGGGGTAAAATACAATATTCATTTTCTTTTTTTTTAACGTGTGATACGCAGTTCTTCCATATACCGGATTTATCCACTTCCTCCACTACTAATCTTATATTTTCCACTATTGATGCACTTAACCGAGGTGATTGATTTATCTTTTTTAATTTTGTTTTCACTGCAGCCCAAATCATTTCTATAGGGTTAAATACACAATAGTAAGGAGGCAGCCGTAATATAGTATGCCCATGCGACTCAAAAAGCATGTCAACACGGTATTCTTTTTTGAAATTTTGTTGCTTAATTTTATGTAACATGTCCTTTTTTGTCAATTTTTGCGATGTTGTCATACCTTCCTTTGCATGAAGGAAATTATATCTGCTTTTTTCGTACCGGTGTTTGGAATCTTGCAATGCAGTCGGGAGTGATATGAAGCATTGTCCATAACAACTATTGAGTTAGGCTTAATGTTAGGCAAAAGCTGTTGTGTTGCCCAGCTTTCAAACAAATCATGATAGTCAGCACATGAATTTTTTATATTTTTTGCCGATAGCAGTAAGGCATTAGGCACAAAACCGTCTTCTGATCCTGCATGCAGAATTATAATTCGCTTTCCCCTAGAACATGGGACACTTAAATTACAATTTTTGCTGCCGTCGTTCCAGCCATTTTGAATAACATCATGTGTATCAAACCAAGTTTCATCCAAATATATTATATTTCTGCCTTCGTCTCGGTACTTCTTTATGTGGCGCAAGTAATCTTGTCGTAGTTGAACAATACGAGACGACTCCATGATTATCATCCTTTTGTCTAATTTTTTGTAACTAAAACCTATTTCCATTAATATATTTCTTAGGCTTTCTAGAGACTTATAGTTGTAAGTTGGAAATTCCGTCAACTTGTTTCTAATCATTTCTAAGGTAGGAACCTTGTAAAATTCTCCTTATAAAATTCGTAAACAATCCTCCGTATGTCTTCTTTGGTGCCTAAATCAACGTTTTTCAATTTTTGGCCTATTCGTTTGCGCTTAATTGTATGATAAACCACCTCTCCAGATTTAATCACTCTATCAACTGTGGAACAGCTTAGTTTTGTAAGTTTACAAATTCTTTTTACAATCTGCCAGTCAGTAGAATCACATTCACTTTTTAGACACGAATATATATTTAAAATAATCCGTTGAGATTGAACGTGTAAGTCTTTATTCTTGAACTCCATATGCAAAGAGTCTGAAAAACATAAATTCATATACATAATTTATTTGATTCCCAGCCTGTCAAATCTAAAATAACAAATTTACCTCGATTATCTGTCTGGTCGTCACTAACATCAAAAGGCCTCCAAAACGCCATGTTAAGAGTTAACTCAAATATATATCCAATAAGGAAATTAACACGAAAGTAATCACACAAACAAATCATAACATGAAATATAAACGTTAAGAAAAAAATTACTTATACTTCAGAGAGCGATAGAAAATTGAAAAATAATATGAGTTTGCATTATAAACTATTTCGAGAAAAGCTTCGTTAAAGAAATACAGGGAGTTAAAGTTTTATATATTTTTTAGTTTTTGCTTTATAGTTCTTACAGTTTTAACTATAAACACCGGACTGCACTGCCTTTGCCACCTGTACGGAAGCCAGGATTATCTTAAAAAACATCTGAAGAAACTGAAAATAGATTTTAAGCCGCCGACCAATAAGAACTGTCGGGTGACCAATTAAACGGCCTTATGTTGCTTACGCTTAAAATTATTGGTGACACTCACACATCAAGTCCACGTTGACTCGCTGCAAATTTCTACGGGGGACAATCACATACAAATTTGCTCGTTTTTTCCTATGCTTTATGTGGTGTGTTGATCGAACCCCGTATTTTGATCTGTCCCAACTGATTTCGTATAAACTATACTAGATAAGCAAATGTTGTATCATGTAAGTAATTTTATAGCCATCATTTGATCTGAACAATTGACACTTATATGAATTAGATTATGACTGTTCCTTCAAACATGCATTTAGATAACACAGTGAATACATACAGTGCTTTTGTAACATGCATACTGCCTAAGTCCAATAAAATTAAAAAGTCTAACTTTTCACAAAAATTCTCAGACCTCTATGTTTGTAATTTTATTAACAGCTGCTTTTGTTATATGAATTTGGAATTATACAGGGCCCAAAAACTGCGTATTTAAAATATTTTTGATCTTTTAAATGGCAACACTACTTTATTATTGTATAATTTGGAATCTAGAAACAAACAATTCTAAGTATTGTTCCATGCAACTTGTACCACAATTGTTCTGTAAATATTGATAATTTGAAACCAATAATTTTCCATAAATCAGATTAACATCCCCAACAATGATTGATAACATTTAAAAAAAAAAAATGTAAAAAGATTATAAACCGTCTTGGTTATTGTAACAGCCCATAGAGTTCATTTTAAAAAGATGATTTTAATTTTTTTCTATTTTTTTAAGTAAAAGTTGTGGGACCTATAATTTTTAAAAGTGTTTGACATTTGTTTAAAAACAATTGAATAACAGTATGGAGTATGTTGCATGAAATAAGAATTGTTTGTAGAATCCTCGGTAGAATCCAAAACCTCCTATAAAAACAAGGTTCCAAGTGTTTTTGGAAAAAGTACAGCCCACTTTATAGAGTGGGTGTACCAGTGGAGAAATTTAGTTCAAGTATTAGTATTCACTGTAAAAATTGAAGGTGATTATAAATGATAAGTGTATGGAGGTTATTACATAACATATAGACTAACAAGTGCCAGTACATAAATAGTAAATATTAAATAAAAAGTTGTAGATTGTAACTGCAAACCTTTTTCTTTAAGCAGGAACCCAAAACAAAAATAAAAAAGTTAATAAAATCATGTCCTTAAAAACTGTCATTTTTGTGATAATATTCATCTGTCAATGCCAGGTTAACCATACAACAGGTGTGAAAAAAGCAAGAAGATTTAATTTTGGTATTAGCCCTAAAAAGATTTGGTTTTTAAGTGAATTCAATTATTACTGATAGTAAATTTGAATTATTTTTTTACAAACTCCTTTGGTCATAAGCATTGATTCTATTCTTAGTGCTAATATTAATACTATTACTAAAATTAAATTTTGTTATATAAACTAGACTTAAGCCCCTTCCATTTCATCAAATTTATGCAGTACCTACTGTACAAAGACACTGTACAATATTAACTCAAAGTTGAGCAATGCAGTGTATAATGATAATTGTTAAACATAAAACAATAATGAAAACTGCATTGGTTTTCATTTGAATGTTAATTTAAATAAAATCAATATACCTACTGACCTTAAAACATGCTTTTTTATTCACTCTTCTAATGTAAATAGCCCCCTGCACACAATTTCACTCTTCAACTTGATTGATATGTTGCAATCTTCTTAGTGGGTAATTTGTTCCTCGCTTAGGTCAATTTCTTCATAAAAGTTGGAGGATGGAGTTGACAGGATACAGATCTGTGAAATAGGCCCAATTTGTTAGTTGAACCACCCTTAAAAAATGGTCAGACTAGACAAATTTTTAGTAATGTATATGTTAGCAATCATATCAAGGTGGCGAGCCCATCGTGAGAACTTCACACGGGCTCGTGATACTTGAGGGCGTCTTTTATCAACCACTCTTGGATGGCGACATATTTATTGTTGTAAAAGGACGTCTTTGGGAATTTGCTAGGCTAAGTTATTTTAAGTGTCCTGAGAATTATTATTGTAACAGATAAGAGATAGGCGTATGTAATAAAATACTTGTAAGAACTGGTGTGAAGGCAGCAAGCCGGATTCCAGCAAGCCGGAGCCGAAGATGCCCGATTGGTCAGTGGCGGCGATTTATTTTTTTCTATTGGCAAATACATTCAAAAATTTGAATATTTCTAATTACTTACATGTTATAGTACTTATAATCATCTGAAACAATACACATTAAAGCAATACAATTATGTTGTATTAAGTTACCACCTTTAAACTCAATTTTTATTAAAAATGCACATTCAACAGACTGATAAATAGTAAACAAATCTACGAATATAAAATACTCGAATACTCCAAGAAAGAAAAATGACAGCAAATACAACGTTGCCACATTTACTTATAGGCGCTTTCTCAAAAATTGTAGTACGGACATTGAAAATTGAACATAATGAATACGAATACTAAGCATATATTTTGATGGTTTTTCTTGGTTTCTGGACAAACTGTCCCGCCTCCCACATTGTCTTTCTGGCCTATAATAGTGTATATTAGTAGGTACATTTGGGTACCAATCACTTGTCCTTGCATGCCGTAGGGACTTTGAAAATTGAACATAATGAATACGAATACTAAGCATATATTTTGATGGTTTTTCTTGGTTTCTGGACAAACTGTCCCGCCTCCCACATTGTCTTTCTGGCCTATAATAGTGACTATTAGTAGGTACATTTGGGTACCAACCACTTGTCCTTGCATGCCGTAGGGACTTTGAAAATTGAACATAATGAATACGAATACTAAGCATATATTTTGATGGTTTTTCTTGGTTTCTGGACAAATTGTCCCGCCTCCCACATTGTCTTTCTGGCCTATAATAGTGACTATTAGTAGGTACATTTGGGTACCAACCACGTGTCCTAGCATGCCGTAGGGACTTTGAAAATTGAACATCATGAATACGAATACTAAGCATATACAGGGTGTCCGGAAAATACGTGTACAACGTTTGACGACAGACTCCTGACGTCAAAATATGTCGATCTAAGCCGACTTAGTTATATCCAAAATTGTCTCGTTTAGCCGGTAGAGGGCGTCAAAAATTTGTAAAAATATTGGTTTTTTACTAAATTACGTGAAAACCTGCTAATGGATTTTAATGAATTTTAGTATGTAGACTAATACTATAAAATGACGTTTTCTAGTAGTATAGTCACCGGCTGTAAATAAGTGGAAGTGTTATAAAAGTGATATAATACGTCAACATTTCTCCTCATTTTTTATATGATCGGCGTTATGACAACCCAGATATTTTTGTCGAGTGACCGGAAGTATTTTGAAGCTATTTTACCTCTTTAATATTTCCCGGTGGATGAGCTGTTTCGCCAGAAAAAAAAAATTTACAATTACCTGCATACATCAAAGTAGGTATAATAAAGTTGAAATTATTTATTGTAAGAAACTAAGTAAACCAAAAACATTACTTAAGCAAATGTGTAAAATGACCGCCATCTTGCTGAATACACTTATCAATACTCTCTAAGAAATGAAATTGTACCCAATATTTTTACAAGTTTTTGACGCCCTCTACCGGCTAAACGAGACAATTTTGGATATAACTAAGTCGGCTTAGATCGACATATTTTGACGTCAGGAGTCTGTCGTCAAACGTTGTACACGTATTTTCCGGACACCCTGTATTTTGATGGTTTTTCTTGGTTTCTGGACAAACTGTCCCGCCTCCCACATTGTCTTTCTGGCCTATAATAGTGTATATTAGTAGGTACATTTGGGTACCAACCACTTGCCCTTGCATGCCGTAGGGACTTTGAAAATTGAACATAATGAATACGAATACTAAGCATATATTTTAATGGTTTTTCTTGGTTTCTGGACAAACTGTCCCGCCTCCCACATTGTCTTTCTGGCCCATAATAGTGATTATTAGTAGGTACATTTTGGTACCAATCACTTGTCCTTGCATGCCGTAGGGACTTTGAAAATTGTACATAATGAATACGAATACTAAACATATATTGTTGGTTTTTCTTGGTTTCTGGACAAACTGTCCCGCCTCCCACATTGTCTTTCTGGCCTTTAATAGTGACTATTAGTAGGTACATTTTGGTACCAATCACTTGTCCTTGCATGCCATAGGGACTTTGAAAATTGGACATAATGAATACGAATACTAAGCGTATATTGTTGGTTTTTGGTTTTTGGGATAGAAACTTCCAGTTATTGTTACATTACCCATAGTAGAGCCATGTTTAAGAATAATTAGATTTTTTTCAAGTATAGCGTCTAATCGCAAAATGTATTTTGCAAATGTATGTGGTTTAACAAGTTCAAACTGAAAATTTCCACTCTGGCGCCATATAACAGACGTGTACGTGCCTAGAACAGGGAGCGGTAAATCGGGGGATGTCAAAACAGTTTTTTTAGAGGCGATTTGGGTAATTCGGAGAGTGATCGGATCACCCTTCTGTCATTCCTCCGCGATCTCATTATGATCTCATCATTTTGTGTTAGTACGTTGTAAAAAGCGTATGTATACACGATTTTCGATCCGCAATTTATACAGTCCATATATTTTTATATTTTTTTTGGTTGTTTATTATTTCTGATGTGCAATTAGTACTATTTGTTAATTGCTTTACTTATTAATTGCATTTTTATATAAATAAAGTAATAAACGTGAAAAATACCAAGTTTATATACTTAAGAGGGTAAGTACCTATATTATTTTAATGTTATCCAAAATGAGTAAATGTAATATTGACAAAATTGTATTTAGCGTACTAGCAATTTGCCCTAATATGTCAAGCACAGATTTGTTAAAATTAACAGAGAAAAGTGCTATTTTGAAACAAATTCTAAAAGAAAATAAATATTTAAAATTTAAGTATCCAAGTGTGATCGTTCGATATCTGCAACGAAATAAGGAATATGTAATAGGAAATTTTGAGAAACTCAAAAAAAGTTTTTTGCTAGACAAAGTTTCCATTATGGATGAAAAAAACCGTTTCTAAAAGTTGTTTGGTAATTAAAGAGGTACAAAGTAGAGGTATATCTAACGAAAATCTTTTAAAAGAGTTAAAATCTGATTCCTTTATTCAAATGTTATGTTCCAAATTAGGTTGGAAGTGTAACAAAAATAATAAAAGGCTTATTTTCTATGCCTGTTTCACTTATTTGCAAACACCAATAGCGCCACTAGAAAATAAAAATTGTCAATTATTGCATGGTGATAATGTAGACGTTGCTCTAGAAAACGATGCTGAAATCAATTTATCTTTATTGCCGTTAAATTATCTTAAAGATGTTCAAAGTAAATTAGAATTGTCGCCGGCTGTCATTACTAGTGAACAATTATTACAGTCGCCTAAAAGCTACAGCACTTCTAATAGTAATAGTATGAGTTTAACTCCATTTAATGTAGTAAACCGTAGTTCCGTAAAAAGAAATATTTTTAATAACATAACACCTGAAAAAATAGATTTTCCTAGTTCGCTTATTGATGTCTCTCCAGAGGGCAGCAGTATCATTTTACCACTAGGAGCAAAAAATATTTCCCATCTTAAAAAGCCATCTTATAATAAATGTAAACATTTAGAGGGCTCTTTTTCAATTGCAGAAAATGACTGGGGTTTAATTTTTAAAGATAGCAAATTAAACTCTAGAATGTATCCCTCTTATTTAAGGAACAAAATTACTAAAGTAGTAAATAACACTTGCCTTTTTGTTTTTAAAAGCAAAAAGCAATGTAAAGATGGTAGTATCAAATTATATGCTGTTTGTAGACACAATAATTATAATTTTTGTAAATTCTTTGTGATACATATTGATAAATTATTGAATGTTAGCGTCTACAGTTCATCAAAGGATTTCAGTCATACAAAACAAATTACCGGCTACGTAAGGGGTATAGAAAGATCCGCAATGCAACAAAAATCGTTGACAAATAAACCTTCTGTCTTAAAAAGACGATCACTTTTAAAAGCTGACACTGATTTTGTAAATAAAAGTAGAAATTTGGAAAACATTAAGTCTGACGCTACTATCCGAAAAATTAGATCAGAAATTTTTTTCGATCGAGGCAAAGACGACTTATATGACATGTTTTTTATGCAACGCGACCATCCAGAGTACATTCAAGAAGTGTCTTCACCATTTTGCGTAAAATTATTTAGCAAAGAACAAATATGTCTTTGTGAGAAACAAATTGTAGGTGAAGAATTTCCAATTCTTTATTTTGATGCCACAGGCAGTGTAGTACGAGCGCCAAATATTTTAAAAAACTGTAAGAGGATTTATTTGTACAGTGGTGTAATTCATTTGCAAAATACAAATAGGGTTGTATCTGTCTTAGACATGATCTCCGCAAAACACTTTACTACTACTATTTTTAAGTTTTTGTTCGATTTCAAATGCTACAGCATGGAATTACGTAAATGGCCATTATTTGGTGCAGTAGTGACCAACTTCAGTTTTGCAAGCATGCATGCTGTAAGCAGAGCCTTCAATGACATGATTAACGAATGTTATGATATTTGTCAACCTGGTAGCATTAAAGTAGTAAGTCCATCATTTGTTTTATTATATCTCTGCTGTGCTCATTTTATGAAAATGGTTTCTAGAGATTTAAAAAAAATTGTTAATAATGATCATATAGAAAAATTTTTAAAAATTTATTTGCAAAATGTATTATGTTAACAACACTTAATGATGTTACTTTGTGGTTCGAATGTATTTGCATTCTGGTTTTATCCCAATACGAAAATCAACATGTACAAACTGCTTACGAAAAGCTATGCAAACTCGAAAGCTGTGCTACGGAAAATGATGTCATAAGTAATGAGGAATCAGTAAGTAATGTAATTAAAGTGGAAGAAGAATTGTTGTCTTCTGATAACGCATTACACAAAGGTAGCCCATTTAATGTACTGTTTCATTCTAAATTTGAAGAAGCTGTCATACCGTCAGATAGTGAAGGTAAGAAAAATGAGTTTTATTTTCCAGAGTGGGCTAATGTAATTACTTTAAAATACATGCCTTTTCTTCCTTTATGGTCAGGAATAATGATTTCCAAAAAATACTCATTAAATAGATTGAGTAATTGTTATGTTGAAACACATTTTGGCAATTTAAAAACGAACGTTCTCGCAGGTTACCGTAATCTAAAATGTAGTAGGTTTGTGAGAAAGTCTAGAGAACTAACTTTGGCCGCTTATAAAGAAATGATATGCGGAATATCTAAATCGAACCTCGCTCGGCCACCTCTTATCAAAGACCCTTTAATCAACGAGTTATATTAGTCAAGAAAGTTGGAAGCGAAAAAAGGCTACCGTTTTAACGCATTTTTCTGGTAATTATTTAAAACACTTTCAAAACCACTCACTATCCAATGACAAAATAAAACGTCAATCAAATGGTCCAATTAATAGCGAAAATTGCCTATATTGTGGTCTTGGTGGATTGGATGTCACTGTGTCATGGCATCAATGCGATATGTGTAACGGATCGGTGCACGATCTATGTATAACAGAATACAAAAATATTTCTAATACCGAAAACTATTTTTGCAAACAGTGTTTTTCATATGATGTGTGCATTATTTGTAATTGTGGAGCATTGACCACCACCGCTTATTGGGTTCAGTGCGATCTATGTGACAGGTGGGTACACCAAATTTGTAATCCATCGTTGGACCCAAATCAGTCGTACAGTTGCTTTCTTTGCACAAGAACAGTAAAAAGTATAATTTTAAGAAAAAAGATTCAAGACTTTCTCACTGTTTTGAATTTAACCAATGTACAACGAAAACGTGTAGAAGAAAAAACTAAAAATCAGAGAAAATCTCAATTTTGGTTAGAGGAGCGACGAAAGCACTTAACTTGTTCTAATTTTGGTAAAATTATAAAAGCTAAAGACAATATATCAAAAATCAAGCTAGCTAACGTAATGTTATCTTTCAAAGATATCAGTCATGTCGATTCAGTTAGGCATGGCAAAGAAGAAGAAAATGCCCTTCGAGAGTATAGTATGAGGTCTGGCAATGTGGTGTTGAAAAGTGGTTTAATCATTCACAACAAATATCCATATCTAGCTGGTTCTCCGGATGGTTTGGTGGGCAATGACGGAATAGTTGAGGTAAAATGTCCCTACAGTATTCGAAATGAGAAAATTACTTTTACAAAATTGAAATACCTTGTAACGCGCCTTTACGTACCGGTCCTGGTACGGTTTTTGCCACACCTAGGGGTAGGTGCTTTGAAACTCGGGCGCCACCTTAGTTTTATTTGAAGAAGCGTAACTAAGGAACTCGCTTCGTATACCTGGGGAGCTTTTACACAGTCGAAGACAGAGTTCACGTTTATCTGTGAATGGATGAAGGGAGTGGGACAAAAATAAGGAAACACAGGGTTGTCAGCAAAACTAAACAAGTCGTGTTAACCATGAAAAATAACAGTTATTCATAACCTATCTTACTTAAAAACTCTATCAGAACCAAACAAACGGAGAACACACAGCCTCGTGTTCAAATCAATAAACGGTACAGTCGGACCTGGAGATCCCAACTAAATTAATACGGTAACTTTGAAACGGAAAACAAGCGGACAACACAACCCAGTGTTCAGAACGGGGAACGGTACGGAGAACTAGGACGGTTTCGAAAGGGTAAACAGACGGTTACGGTATGCATGACAGATTCGGACGGTATGAAAACTGTGCCCTGGGGGTACAGACGGGGTCAAAGAATCGGCATCAAGAGGTCGGCCATCCGAGTTGACCAGTTGGGGGTTAAAACGGCCGGAGCTGACAGTCCGAAGAAATCAGTTCGGAAAGACCTGGGTGAGATCAGGTCTGGTTAATTTCGGAGCCGTAGCCTTCGAAGTTAACCGGCAGTGTTATAACATCCAGTACCGGCGGTCCGAAGGAAACGGTTCAGAAATACCTAGGCGATAGTGAGATTGTAGCCTCCGGAGTTGACCAGCAGTGTTATAACATCCGGTACTGGCAGTCCAGAGGAAACAACTCAAATCGCCGAGAGGTTTTCCGAGTCGTGGCCCTCGAAGTTAACCAGCAGTGTTATAACATCCTGTACTGGCGGTCCGAAGGAAACGATTCCGAAATACCTTCACCTTGAAAGCTTGCCCCCAGGAACGATAAAATTTACCGTTCAGCTGGCTGAAGCGTCGGTCGGTTCAGTGGTCCGGAAAGAACCGAACTCCCAGATGAACTCCGAGATCAACTCAACTGAACAATGTATCGCGCGGCGCATCACCTGTTTACCAGCTCGCGAGTCGCGACGGCGCGATGTTGCTTCGTTTACGCTACCGCGGCTGCGCGCTGAACCTTTATCGATCGCGGCGGTGCGTTCACCATTCTGTCGCGAAGACGCAATGTACCTTAAGCGTGTGAGGCTGCGCATTGTTTTCTTTAATCTAATTCTACATATTAACAAAAAATTAGTAACTTCGTTACATTTCCCCCTTTCTTACCAAAAAAAAATAAAACTTTGTTTTATTTTTTTTTAAAACCTTAAACCTTAAACCTTAAACCTACACTACTTATCCTAACACAAACACTAAACTACGATTTGTCTCTAATATCTTCTTAGTCTGCATATCCTCCATATCCCATTGTCAGGAAACTACATCGGCAGTGGGGTAGTTTTCCCATATCACATTGAACACCACGGGACCTCTTTGCAGGCCTTTGGGTATGACTTGCGGAGCGCTTCTTCGGCGGTGATGAAGTTCTTCCATTGTCGGTGCGGTTTCTCGGCGGCGGTAAAGTTTTTGTCTTTAGTTGAGGCTCCTGTTGGTAGCATCTACAGTCCTTGGACAGTTGACCTATGCGTCCACATCTCGAGCAGAACAGAACTGGTGGCTTTGTACAAAAAGCTCGGTGGTGGCCTACTTCTCCACATCTCCAGCATAAACCTTGCTGAACGGACAGAAATCTCGGCTCTTGTATCCTCATAGTCGTCGGTTCGGTAAAACCTGTGGAATCATGTTTGGCGGTATTAACCGCAAAAAGCAAATCGGGCAAACGGACATCCCATTTTCGGTGGTCGGTTTCACAAAATTGAGCAATCATGGTTTTTAAAGTTTTATTTGTTCTTTCGACAGGATTAGCCTGGGGTGTATACGGAGGTGTAAAACGATGTGTTACCCCTAGATCTGAGAGCAAATCTTTGAAAACATGACTAGTGAACTGGGTACCATTATCAGAAATGATTATGTTTGGACAGCCAAAACGAGTGACGATTTCCTCGTAGAAAGATTGACTTACTGCTCGCGCGGTTGCTTTCCTAATGGCCCTACATTGCACCCACTTGGTAAAACGATCCTGAAAGACTACCAGGTAATTATTACCTTTGGCGGACCGCGGTAACGGTCCAACTAAATCAGTACTGACAGTTTCCCAAGGGCGGTTGTTTCGGGACGGTTGCATAAATCCAGGAGCGGCTTGTTGCGAACTCTTGAAACGTTGACATGACGAACAGTTTCGTATATACTTGGCAATCTCCCTAAACATGCCGGGCCAATAATATCGCTTGGCTACTCTAACGGTTGTTTTCGCTATTCCTAAATGTCCAGCAGTCGGTGCATCATGATTCTCTTCTAAAACAGTACGGCGTGCGGCTTTCGGAACACATAACTTCCAAGAATCAGTCGAGTCGGTATCGGACATATTATTCAGGTCCCAGAAATGTCGGTATAAACGTCCCTCTTTCACGCAATAATCGGGAAAAGCAGAAGGATTTGCTTCAACGGCAGCTTTCTTAGCTTTGTACCAAGAGCATTCTTCAAAATCTTCCAGAAGGGTTACTTCTGCGCAAGATTGTTGCTCTAAATTTGTCGGTAACGGTTCTCGGGACAGCGCATCAGCTACTTTATTTAACACTTCTTTTCGGTACTTAATGTCGAAATCATATTGCTGAAGGTATATACTCCAACGTGCTAAACGGCCGGCAGGACTTTTAAGAGCGTGTAGCCAACATAGGGATTGATGGTCAGTAACAACGGTAAAATGATATCCTTCCAAATAAGGTCTCATTTTCTCAATGCCCCATACAATTGCTAAACACTCTTTTTCAGTAACGGAAAACTTCTTTTCCGTAGCGGTCAAACTTCGGCTTGCATAAGCTATGACGTGGTCACCATCTGAACTATGCTGAATCAAAGCAGCACCTAACCCATTATCTGAGGCATCTGTTTGCAACACAAACGGACGAGAAAAATCTGGACAAGCCAGAACTGGGGCTTCGGTTAGACAAGTCTTCAGCGTATCAAATGCTTGTTGCTGTTCAACAGTCCATGTCCATTTGACACCTTTCTTTAACAGTCGGTTCAAGGGAGCGGCGATTTTCGAAAAATCCTTGACAAAACGGCGGTACCAGGAAGCTACGCCAAGAAATCGACGTATCCCTTTTACATTGGTCGGCGGCGGCAGGTTCTGAATTGCGGTTACTTTCTCTGGGATTTCGGTAATGGTCGGTATACTTTCGGTAAAGGACGGGACAGAAACGGACGGTGAATTTTCGGTGACAATAGGGACGGAAACGGATGGTACGGTAACACACGGTACAGAAACAATCGGTAAACTTTCGGCAGTAAGCTTCGAGGATTGCTGGTCGGTTCGTCGTCTACTCCTCGGGGTAAAACGACGCCTATCTAGTTTCCCTGTTGGTGACAAGTACATTGTCGTGTCTGTACACCTTGTCGCCCACATCTGGAGCAGAATAACCTAGGTGGTCGTGTACATTCCGTGCGGTAATGACCTATTTCTCCACAGCGCCAACAGGTCGTGACACTGTTCTCAACGGGAAAATTTCTGGTTTGTTCGGTTGTTTCTTGACGGTTATTTCTTTCGGTCATTGAGAGTCTTTGTTCTCGGGACTCTCGGTGATGTTGTCGCGGTAACGGTCTGATCGGTCTCTCTGTTTCGGCTTCTCTTTGCAAAAATGATGAACGGGGCGGAACACTACAAGCTTGAGTATGTTGTAATTCGTTCAATAAACTTTCAGTCTCTCGAGCTTGTTGAGACAACGTGAAGACATCATAAAAATCCGTACGTCGGATCATTTGTCGGAACTGCGGTAACAGATTTCGGTATAACCATCTCACTTCTTGCTCTGGACTTATGTCTCCATGGCGTCGGATCAAAGTCTGAAGTTCTGTGATGTAATCATTAACGGTTTCATCAGAACGATGCAAACGGCGACTAATCTGGGCTTCCAAGTCGTCGATATAATTCAACGGAAAATAAAATGAGCGAAAATCGGATGCAAATTGTTTCCATGTACTCCAACGGTGACGGTTGTTACGAAACCAAAGTGCAGGTTTACCTCGTAATAAAATCGGCAGTTGAGGCAACAGTAGATCAGGATTAATTCCTCGAGAATCACATATCTCCAAAAGTCGTTCCAGGAAGGCAACCGGGTCATCTTGTTCACTAAAGAAAATTTGCCAGTCCTCGACTTTTAAATACACCGGGCTATACGAGTGTTGACTCGGTTCTACGGCTGACTTGCAATTTGGAAACGGTAGCGGTGAATACCTCGGTACTTCGGTGTGATTTACTTCAGGATAGAATGCGGTTTGAATAGCGGAGGGTTGCAATGTAGTTTGGAAAGCAGCGGTAGCGGAAGGGTTAACGGATAGGTTCGGTAAATAGGACCAAATTGACGGTATACCACAAAAGGTTGTAAATGTCACGGTTGTGGTAGGAGGAAGCGTAAGAGAAGGGGTTGTCGGAGCGGTAGATACGGTGACGATACTGGGGAGTGCAGAAGGAGTCAACTTAACGGTCTGCGGTACATCTTCATCTTTCAGATAAGCAATCAATCGCTTTCTCAAAGTATCAACGGTACCAGTTGTGCTTAAACCCAACTTCGAAAGTTCCACAATAAGCCCATCCTTCTTGAGCTGGTTTATGTACGTAATTTGAGAATCGAGAACGGAAAGGACGGACACAGGCAAGCCTGAAGTGGTGGTCGGCAATTCCTGTTCGGTATTCATCGTAGACAGAGATCGGCTTTCGGTAAAAACGGAAAAACGGAAAAATTCAGAAAAACGGTCACTCACTCAAATCAGAAAAACGGTCTGTCACTAAAATCAGAAAAACGGTCACTCACTCAAATCAGAAAAACGGTCACTCATTAAAATCAGAAAAACGGTCCGACTCAAATCAGAAAAACGGTCCCTGCTCTTGGGCGCCAATTTGTAACGCCCCCTTTACGTACCGGTCCTGATACGGTTTTTGCCACACCTAGGGGTAGGTGCTTTGAAACTCGGGCGCCACCTTAGTTTTATTTGAAGAAGCGTAACTAAGGAACTCGCTTCGTATACCTGGGGAGCTTTTACACAGTCGAAGACAGAGTTCACGTTTATCTGTGAATGGATGAAGGGAGTGGGACAAAAATAAGGAAACACGGGGTAGTCAGCAAAATTAAACAAGTCGTGTTAACCATGAAAAATAACAAACATTCATATCCTTACTTAAAACTCTAGCACAAATGAACAAACAGAGAACAACACAGCCTCGTGTTCATATTAATAAACGGTACAGTCGGACCTGGAGATCCCAACTAAATTCATACGGTAACTTTGAAACGGAAAACAAACGGACAACACAACCTAGTGTTCAGAACGGGGAACGGTGCGGGAAACTAAGACGGTATCGAAACGGTTTTCCCAGCCAGGGTAAACAGACGGTTACGGTATGAATGACGGATTCGGACGGTATGAAAACTGTGCTCTGGGGGCACAGACGGGGTCAAAGAATCGGCCGGAGCTGACAGTCCGAAGAAATCAGTTCGGAATGACCTGGGTGAGATCAGGTTTGGTTACAGGATTTCGGAGCCGTGGCCTTCGAAGTTAACCGGCAGTGTTATAACATCCAGTACCGGCGGTCCGAAGGAAACGGTTCGGAAATACCTAGGTGATAGTGAGATTGTAGCCTCCGGAGTTGACCAGCAGTGTTATAACATCCGGTACTGGCAGTCCAGAGGAAACAACTCAAATCACCGAGTGGTTTTCGGAGTCGTGGCCCTCGAAGTTAACCAGCAGTGTAACATCCTGGTGTCCCTCCCATAGTGTGACATCCTGTACTGGCGGTCCGAAGGAAACGATTCCGAAATACCTACACCTTCAAACTTGCCCCCAGCAACAATAAGATTTACCGTTCAGCTGGCTGAAGCGTCGGTCGGTAGTGGTCCGGGATGAACCGAACTCCCAGATGAACTCCGAGATGAACTCCGAGATCAACTCAACTGAACAATGTATCGCGCGGCGCATTACCTGTTTACCAGCTCGCGAGTCGCGACGGCGCGATGTTGCTTCGTTTACGCTACCGCGGCTGCGCGCTGAACCTTTATCGATCGCGGCGGTGCGTTCACCATTCTGTCGCGAAGACGCAATGTACCTTAAGCGTGTGAGGCTGCGCATTGTTTTCTTTAATCTAATTCTACATATTAACAAAAAATTAGTAACTTCGTTACAACCTCAATTCGACTAATGGTCAACTAAATAAAACCAATTTATATTATTATCAGGTACAAGGATTAATGGAGGTTTCGAATCGCAGTTTCAAATATTATTTACCCGCCATGCTTACACCAAACGAAACGTATTCGGAAGATGAAAGGAACTGGCTTCGTTCCTTTTCATCAGATATTAGCGATGCTAGCGCCGCTAAAAAACATAATTTAGATCAAGATGATCTAACTAAAACTGAATCCAAAAGCTTCCAAATTTTGGAAAATGGATTAATAAATGATCCCAATTATTACAAGAAAATCGGAAAAACGACTACATATTACATTGCTACATTTAAAAAGTTCAATGTTAAAGTTGCACAAGTTAACTGTGTAGAATTTGAAAGCCTTTTTGGAGAGGGTTGGTTATATGATAACATAATTAATATTGGGTTACATATTTGCAACAAGAATGAAAAAATTCAAACAATGGATATAACCTTAGTGGAAGTCGTTTTAGCTGGATTCTTCGATCATGACTTTTTGAACGATTTTCGAATAACTGCCCCTATATTGGTGTTCCCAGTGAATGTAAATCAAAATCATTGGTGTCTCGCTATCGCAGATTTTGGAAAAGCTACGTTCGGTTTTATAGATCCACAAACACAAAGGCGTAATATGGCTTTAAATCAAAGTGAACGTTATTTCAAAAAGTTTAAACAATTTTTTAACTTTTACAATAACAAATTTAACACTTCATTTGATTTAAATTTGAAAATAGTTACTTATGACCACGCCGTTCAGACAGATTCTTATAATTGCGGTGTATACGTAATCTATTTCTTTAAACAATTTTCGCAAGGAAAAACGTTAACACTCGAAACAAATATTAATGATTTTCGAGATGACATCAAATACATGTTTCTGTCTGAATCAGAAAATATGCAACATATCTGTCCATTGTGTTGTCGTTGCGTCAAAGAAAACCACGAATACAATAAATGTAATTATTGCAAAAGAGCATTTTGTATTTCTGGTTTAGAAAGAAACAAAATGTCGTTTCAGAATTGTTGTTATTTTTCCAAAATTTACCTTAAAGAAATAAAATAAATGCAAAAATGATACTGATCGAAATACAAATGTTGGATCAAGTCTATTGCACTCATTGTAAAATAAAAAGGTGCAATATACAATTCAGTAAGACATTATAAGAACATTATGCTATTTCCATAGCTATATATACAAAAGGATACTTCCTTAACAGAAAAAAAGCGCAAATGTTATAATGGCATTTTAGACATTCAGAGCCTTATACATTAAAATCATTGATTTCAATTTAATCATCATTGAAAGTAATTATCTTAAATCCGTAATGAAAATATATTTATTTCCTTTTTAATTATAAATTTATACAAATAAAAAATTAAATATAGTCAATGATTTTATAGTATCTTAGTTGTGTCCGTCAATCATCCATACGGTGGCGTAGCATTCAAATGTACCTAATAAATGTGTTCAGTAAAGAAATTTTGGCCCCCACATTCTCTCTTTTCTCATTGCTTTAACTGTTATATAAAAGGAAAAGACAATTTATGATAATTGCTTCATTCAAATTAATTTACCTTTATTATTATTTACTATAAACAACGAACAAAGGGAAATATTTTTACTAATTTTAAAAAATTCTCAATTATTTTCTTGAAATGAATGGCGGGCCAATGTTCTTCATTGACATAGCTACACCACCGTGCTTCCATAACAATTAGGTACAAAAAAACACCCTTTTAACAGAGGGGTCCTATAAGATGTGCGCAATCAATAATCGTGTCAAAAATAAAAGTTACAATGGCGTTATAAAGGCTTAAAGACCATTTTAACAGGGACCCCCTAATAACCATAATTTGTGCAATAAACAAAATTGTGCAAATAGTTACAATGGTGTTTTAAGGGCTTTATGCTCTTCTATATCTAACATTCACAAAATCAAAAATGCCCATTATTGAAACAATAAAGATAATATAAAAATACATAAAAATTGCGCAATCAATTTTTTCTAGGTTTTTTTTTTATTAGCGACCTTGTTTCCTATTTGCACACAGAGTGTGTTGAAGAATACTGCATCACAGGTGAGTTTATATTACTATTATGTGTAGGTAACTATTATTATGTTGTATAGCTTTTTGCATCATATGTAAATTTAGTGCAATTGTGAAAAAATTTACATATAATAATAAAAGCGTTGCGATTTTAATTAATTCATTAATATGTTACAGCTTCCATTACAACGGAATGAAGCAAAGAAACAAATGGAACAACTTGATACGTTCAGCACAGTCTTTCAATCGAGTTGATAGCCACATAAGATCTCCTGTCTTTGAGTTTGACTAATTTGCTGCAGTTAGGTAAATGCTTTCCAGTCATGTTTTGTCTGCTATTGAATACGAATTTAAAAGTACGTTTTCCTATAATTTTACATTTTCTATTTATGTGATGCAGCCAGCATAAGCAGGAAAGGCACCCAGTAATATATCTTTCTCAGAGTCATCTTCTTTAACAGTTTGTGGTACATCTACTCGTGTTTCATATGTAAGTATACCAGGGTCCAGCATAAGGATACATTTATTAATTGATAAATGTCTAATGAAGCAACGTGATACCTACTGAGGATCTCATGGTACCTTAAATACAAAAGATAAACAAGGAAAATCCGAAGTAAGTATATACTTTTTTGTTTCTGATCAGTATCTACAATATGAAGACTACAAATTTCATTCTCATTGAAATCTTTTTATTCTATAGGAAACGTGGGTATATTGCAAGTCTACTTTGTCGCAATACAGTATTTCAGAAGAAGGTAAGGGTTTACAAAATAATGTTAACATTCGTTATATTTTATAAAATGCTTAGGTTTCTGATGATATGGTGGACACGTTTTGCTTTGGCAACAATCATTTATACGATCAGAAGAAAAAGCCCAACAGCTGCAGTCTTATGGTTTGGTTTCTTATGGAAAGAAATAACACTAGAAAAGTACAAGTGCACTAGGAAATAATAGAAAAAGGAGATTTTATGTGGCATTCCGGAGAAAACCGTTATCTCGCTGCTAGTACGAGTCATTCTCAAATTGCAAGGAAGATTAATGCTGAATTTGTTGTACCCGATTTTAAAGTGATTTTTTAATGTTGTGTTAACTATTTATATAGTTTTATCTTAACCCTATGTTATGTGTTTTTGTAAATATTTTTGAAAAGCAATAATACGCCAATACTGTTTGTCATAAACTTTTTTTAACTAGTCATCAACGTACAGGGTGATTGATTGAATTTTGACCACCCCCTTAACTTTCTTAATTTTGATTTTAGCAAAAAACGTTAAATACAAAACCAGTAGATATTTAGGTCTACTTTATTTTTAGAAAAACAGTTATTATACAGGGTGTCCCAAATTTGAGTAATAAACCAAACTTATGTTTTTTTAAATACGATGACCAACTTTTTATCCGATATTTGAATTCTACGTCAAATTCTAGGCCTAATTGATGTAAAATGTCTGTATCGATATTCAACTGTTTCCGCAGCAGCGTCGTTGATTGGTTGAATTTTGACCACCCCCTTAACTTCTTTAATTTTGATTTTAGCAAAAAACGTTAAATACAAAACTAGTAGATATTTAGGTCTACTTTACTCTTAGATAAAGAGTTATTATACATGGTGTCCCAAATTGACGAAAAATAACGCAATAACGTGACGCAAATATTGTTCGTTCAATTGAGCGTCTCAGTACGGTCTCATGGCAGGAGGTCTATGCGACTGTGGGTGTCGAGGCAAAGTATGAATGTTTTTTCGAAATGCTGTTTTACTGGTTTGAAACGGCCTTCCCTTTAGTGGTTGATATTCATAAATACAAACCAAAAAGCTGGATCAGTAAAGAAATTAGAGACTTCTCGGGTCATCTGAAGGACTTATATGTTTGGTACAAGCAGACTAATGACACAGATGTATACTATCGATATAAACAGGAGCGGAAACAGTACAGAAACTTGCTAGCTAGTACAAAGAAAGCGCTTTTTGATAATCAGATCTCAAACTCTAATAACAAATCGAAATCAGCATGGAATATTTTTAATCAAATTACAAATAAAATTAAGTGTCAACGCAATTTAACTCTTGAACTTGATAATAATGTGGTCACTGATCTTGAGGAGATATCTAACCTATTTAATATACACTTCACTGAGGTGGATGATGATCGAGAATTTGTTTCACCTCTGGATGATGCACGTCAATACCCCACAATATCTTTAGAACCAACAGATCAGGAAGAGATTTTCAGGCTATTGATGAACTTGCCAAATAAGTTTTCGGCCGGATTTGATGAAATTCCTGTAAAGATTCTTAAGTACGTAGCGCAGTTCATTTCCCAACCATTATCTGATATAATTAATGAGTCTTTCTGTGAGGGCCATTTTCCGGATTGCTTGAAGAATGCTAACGTAGTCCCAATATACAGTGTGGAACAGCCAAATGGAATAAATTCGATAACGAATAAATGAGAGCGTGTTGCGAAAAACGCTTGGACACGTCGATTTGTATTTTTAAATGCGCATCTAAAAATGCAAATCGACGTGTCCAAGCGTTTTTCGCAACACGCTCTCATTTATTCGTTATCGAATTTATTCCATTTGGCTGTTCCACACTGTATAAAAAGGGTGATCCCTCAAACATAAAAAATTAAAGACCGGTGTCTCTTCTGCCCTCTCTTTCCAAAGTCTTCGAACGAGCAATTTATAATAGGCTATATAAATATTTTGATACTTTTGGTATTCTTTCAAAACACCAATATGGATTCCTACCTCGTAGGTGAAAGTTTTAGACTTTTTAGCTGCATAGTTTTCACTTTTTCGCTTTAAAAAGGCTTGCACCTTTTTATACGATAGAATATTTATACTGTCTTTAATATTTAGCTCAGCTTTAAGCATGGAATATTGCGCCCACATTGTAGAACTCTTTAATGATTTACTTAAATGGACAAAATAGGCCAATACAACATTTTCGGTAAAATTGACCGCTTGGTGTTCTCTGGCCCAAGTGGTGAATTTATTGTACGCTCGTTCATACATTTCGCGGGACCTGCCAGGAATCAAATTTTTTAGCGTATTTGACGCTATTGCTCCTAAAGCAGGTGGTGTACAACTTATTTTATCACTATCACTCATTTCGGCTATTTAGGTCGTTTTACGGCTTCACTGAAACTTTATTTGACAATACAACAACGCAATTAGTAGTATTAGTACAAGGTGTTTGAATTTTGAATTAGTGTGCCACGGACATCACGATTTTTGACAGATGACACAGTGAAAGCGTAATAAGGTAAGATATTTAGGATGTGTATCGTTTAACCGATTAATTCGGACTGGTAAATACCAGGTGTCTGAACATGGGAAAACGGTTTTGATTTTTTTGCGCCTGTACGGCTGATTTGATTGAAAAATCGTATTAATGAAAGTTGTATTACCTATCACGGACTAGTTTTCTGTATTTTTTTCGGATCTCTAACTTGAGCCCTTTCGTCGTAAAACACGAACAAAAATGCGAAAATTTTAACTTTTTACCTGCACTGTATAAGCGGTTGCCGAGCAACCGTACCCGCAACAATAATCTGTTTACCCGTTGCCCGACAACCGCCTATACAGTGCAGGCCAAAAGTTTAAATTTTCTCATTTTGGTTTGTGTTTTACGACGAAAGGGCTCAAGTTAGAGATCCGAAAAAAATACAGAAATCTAGTCCGTGATAGGTACTACAACTTTCATTAATACGATTTTTCAATCAAATCAACCGTACAGGCGCAAAAAAATCAAAACCGTTTTCCCATGTTAATCTCCTATGTCCAGGGTGCTCTTGGACACCTGGTATACATATATAACGGTTACTGAAAAAATATCATTCTCATAGAACAACGGAGATTTGAAGCCAGAAAACCAGAGCAAATGGCCGATAAAATTTTTGAAAGCCTATTTTCAAGAACCGCGTTCCGTGTAAATTCGGAGCGCGTAACCGTAATCGACAGATGACGCTAGACAACTTTGGATCAGTTTTTGTCTTTTTGTGTCAGTCCCTTTGTTTATGTTGATTTTGAATTTGATCACAAATTTAGCCCTGACACCTTCAGGAAAACTGTATTTCAGTATAAGAACATGAAAGGATTGTATTGCAGAGCCAAGCCTGACAAGCCAATAAAAGCAAAGCAAGTGTTGCATTAATTTCATCTGCTTTTTTCTAAATGTAACGCTTTTAGTCTGGATCAAGTTCTGAACATTATTTTTTACCTCCTAGGATATGAAATAACCTTTCTACGCCGGCAGTACAGGTACACAAAAGGCTTATTTTAGACCGCTTGAAAAAAAAAAATTATCGCAAAAAAAATAACCAACGGAATAGATTAAGCCTAAAAACTAACAGAAAATTGGCTTCTTTGCACCAATAATGAAAGGTCATCCATTAATAGCTATCATTATTCTGATGTTCTTATATTGGAGAATGACCGACTGTGTTTACAGAATATTGTGCAGTTTCTAGCGTCATACAGCGACCGACTTCCGGTGGTTTCACTGTGAACACATACAAAAATAACAGTTATTCTAAGCTCCTGTCGGCTTTGCGGCGATACCATTGGGTAGAACTTGTAGACTAAAGGTCACGCCATACTGATTTGATTTGATGGGATGCGCTGGCAATACTCGTTAGCAATTATTTCATTAAAATTATAAGGTGCAACGTGCTCCTGATTGGGTGTTGACATTTTTATGTGTTTTATTCACAATGAGTGATAAGTACATATAAGTTTTCTTTAGTTCTATGGTTCCTCTGCGCACCTGAAATACTCTATTGCCCAAAATAATATCTCAAGTAATTATTTTTATGGTCAAAATGTTGTGGTTCCAGTATGAAACCGGTAGGGTTTATGGCATTTTTTTTCTTTAGATAACCGCAGAAGACCTAGCGAAAATAGATTCGGATGCTGTATTTACCTTTATAGATGAAGTTCCAAGTGATTTTGAACCAGACATAGTGATGGAGATGATGGAAGGGTCAATGAAAGTGTTATTTTGGAAAATAATGCTGTTAGATTTGTTTGACCATGAGGCGATGCCTGTTGATATTCTAGAACCTGGTGGCCTAGAAGAGGTAGAAGATGATATATGGGAAGAAGAGGATAACCTTACTCTTGCGGAAATTCGACAAAATGAGATCGCAAAATCCACTGTGTGGACTAATTCAAGTACTAATTGCCTAAAGGTAATGAAATCTTTCAATGAAATTAGTGGGCCTAATATACCAAATGACGTGCAGTCACCAGTAGAGATATTTCTTCACCTTTTTCCAAACAGTCTAATCGAGAATATTGTATTCTAAACAAATCTATACGCCTTACAGAAGTATGGCAATACATCATTATTCAAATCAACAACCGTTCCTGAAATAAAGGCATTTATAGCTATAAATATCATGATGGGAATCAAGAAGCTGCCAAGTTACCGAGATTATTGGTCTTCCCAATTTGCACTGAGGGATCATTTTATAAGTCAATCTCTCTCAAGAGATAGGTTCATTTGGCTTTTAGGAAATCTTCACCTCAACGACAATGTTAAAATACCAATAAAACCACCTATGTGTATATGTATAAGTTAGAAATGTCTACTGTTAAGTGACTTATGACAAATGTCAAACATCATAAGTCTAGTCAAGATTAAGTTGTTAGACAGAAGTAATGATTTGCCGCCTTTTCACTTCTTGTTCGGGTTAACATGTTTTTAACCACGTCTTTAGTTTTCTTTGAGATTTATTTAAATAAAAATAAAGTTACATCTTCTGAAGTGCTGTTTTCTATTTTTCACTCATTAGTATTGAGGGCGTAATTCACTTAACCGTGAAGCAACGACAGGTTATGGGCACAGACCCTCAAAATTACTAAGGAGGAAAGCACATTGTATCAGAGGTTTAACCTTTGTAAATTGGTACACAGTTTAGCTGGAACCTGATTGTTCAACATAGCTTGGAGTAGTAATGGTAGTGAGAAGTTTTGTATTCAACCATTTGATGGCAAAAACTTTGATCATTGGAAATTCCGTATGGAAATTATATTAGATAGCCATGATGTTAAAAAGTGTATTGAAGAAGAGGCTGCTGATCAACCCACAGAAGAATTCCTTAAGCTTGACCGAAAATGCAAAAGAATAATCGTTCAGTGTGTGGCAAACAGTCACTTGGAATATATTAAAGATAAAACTACTGCTTTTCAAATGTGGGAGGCTCTAAAGGCTGTATTTCAAAGAAAAGGAGTTGCAGGACAGTTATATCTCAGAAAGAAACTACTGACTATGAAGTTGGAGTCAGGTAATAGTTTAGAGTCTCATTTTATTAAGTTTGAAGAAGTTGTAAGGGAGTTAAAGTCTGTTGGAGCAAAACTTGATGAAACAGATATTGTGTGTCACTTACTACTGACACTGCCAAAAAGTCTGGACCCAATTGTGACAGCCTTGGAGACTCTTGATTCAAATAAACTTACCTTGGAGTTTGTAAAGGGGAGGTTGCTTGACCATAAAATGAAGTGTAAAAGCAGTACTGCTGAAGCATTTGGTAACTCTGCTGCTTTTTATGCAGGAGATAATCCCCAGGATACACATGGCAACAATGACAGGAGGAATACCTCCTGGAATGGACCCATATCGAGGCAAAAAGTTTTTCATTCAATCAAGTGCAATAAATGTGGAAAAATGGGCCATACAAGAAAGTACTGCAGAGTAAAGGACCTATCGAGACGACATGCAAATCAGGCTGGCTCCAGTTTTGACCCTGATGCTGATGATGACCAGTCACCTATTGCATTTTTAACAAATGCTTGTACTGAGGAGCAGAAAGAGGCAAACAGCTGTGGTGAAAACTGCATAAGTTGGATTGTGGACAGTGGGGCGACTGACCATATGATTAATGATGAAAAATACTTTGATTCTGTAAGTACACTTAAAATTGTTTAATTATTTATATTATTTAAATTATTTTAATTATTTAAACATTAATATTACCTTTAAAAGTGGTCAATCTGGCCAAATTAAGAATGTCTATTTTTGCCCTGATTTAAGACATAATTTGTTATCTACCTCAAAGCTTGAAAAAGCTGGTTTAAAGATTGTTTTTGAAAATGGTTCTGTATCTATTTCTAAAGATAACAAGGTTTTAGCTATAGGTAAAAGAGTAGGGAGTTTGTATACAATAAATTTCAACTTAGAATTGAAAAATGCAAATGTTTGTTGTTCAACTAATGATATTAGCTTGTGGCATTCTAGGTTAGGGCATTTAAGCATGTGGTGGTTCGGTGTTCGGTATTCACGCAACGTGGCAACAGTGCGCGTAAACGTTAAAAACAAGGACGGCGTGCGGCGGACGGTAGGGGATTCGCGTAGAAACATCGCGGTGGCGAGGTCGCTAAACAAACAGATTGCCATCTTTAAGTTTTTGATTTTAAAAACGTAATAAAACGAAGTAAAAATTGTTCAGACAGTTTTTCCCAAAACCCTACAACCCTGAGGAGGAAGAGCACCACTGCAAATTGGCACCCAACTAGTGGCAAGGAGGAATTCACGCTGCAGCAAATAGGAATAAATCCTGGTGTCTGGAGTTTCGACGGTTAGAAGCAAAACTACGAACCTATACCTGCAAGACGACTTGGGTGAGCTTGTTCGAACTTTTTTTTGCCGAACGCTGCATGTGATTTTACGTCGATTTTATTTACGGGGCGTTACAAGTGTTACAACGGGATCAAATAGTCACCGTTTTAGTTCCTGAACTGTTTAATCTGTACATCGCCGTTTATAGACTAAAACTAAACGATCTGTGTCGGCTGATAAAGGACTACGGCGTATTGTAGCTGTATAACTCCGAAAAACACGCCATTGTTATTGATTGTTTAGCTAAGCATTATGGCGCCTCCTAAGAAGCCAACAGCCGATTCGGCAGATGTTTCTTTTGATATAGAGACTGAATTAAAACAAATAACGACTGGTATTGCTAAAATGCAAGCTTTTGTTAAACAATTAGCTTTTGAAGTCAGGGAAATCAAAACTAAACAGGAGCAGGCTGCTGAAAATAGGGAAGTTTCCGTAGAACCCGCGGTGGAAAATGTGAGTACACGTCAATCCGCATCAGTTTTACCTTCAACAATGTCTGCCAATGTAGATAGATCATACATTGCAAATTTTAAAGAACTGGGGGGTAATAATCTTATGTTTTATCCTAATACAAAGATGCACCCGATGTTATTTTTGAAGAAACTTAATAAAATGTTTTGTGATGCCGGCGTACCCGACGACAATAAGGTGGGTCTTGCAATTAGTTGTTTACGAGGTATTGCGGCTGATTGGGCGCTTATTAAAGAAGACTTGTTCTCTTGCTACCAAGATTTTGAAACTGCTTTTATTGATAAGTTCTGGGGGGTGAAAAAACAAAGAAATTTGGTTCTAGAATTGAATTATGGACAATTCGAAGGTAACTGCAGGGCTGATTATTTTCTTAATTTATTTAGTCAGGCTAGATTTTTGTCGCAGCCTTTACCAACAGGTAAATTAATAGACATGTTGATAAAACATTTTCCGGTCGAAATACAGAGGGGAATTATTACGAACGGCCTTCATAGTATTGATGAAGTTGAATCTTTTTTACGAAAGATAGATGAAACTTTTGAGAGCTCGCAGGTAGATTCCAGGCCTCGTTATCGTCCTCCAGGAAATCGTGGCAACTTTTCAGGTTCAACTACGCACGGTCACGTGATGAAGAACGCACAACTGGTGCAGATCAAACCCGGGGTTCAGGTAATGTAAGACACATCTTCTTTCAACGGGATTCTTCAGATCTTTTAACTGACTCAGACAGCGAGCCAGAGGACAACAATGTTGTCTCTCCGGTTATGATTGGCAAATTCGGGTCGCGAAATATAGAAATTCTGTTAGATAGTGGTTCGGATATTTGTGCTATATCTGAGTCATTTTATGAGGAGCTCAGAGCCGAACACTCAGAAACATCTATTCCTTTGCTACCCGTAACTAATGTATCTATCGCGGTTGCTGTAGGGGGTAATAAACAACGAATTAAAAGGCAAGTCAGCTTGCCTATTGAAATAGCAGGGTTGAAAATGGATGTAGCATGTTTAGTTGTTTCAAAACTAAATAGTAATCTCTTATTCGGCTCGAATTGGATGTTTAAATATCGGGTTCGTCTTGATTTCGAAAAGTCATTGTTACATTTTCGAGAAGATTCTAATGAGTACGCCTGTGAGATCAGTTTTAAAATAAGTGAGAGTGACTTCCAAATCAATCTTTGTCAAGCGGGTCCGACAAGTTCAGACTTTTCTCCCCAAATCGGTACAAAATCGGATCAAATAAGACACAGTTACTCAGATGCGCAGCTGAAAAGTGCGGCACAAGACGCTGAAACCGGAATACAAAACCAGAAGGCGCTTTATGAAATTTTAAAACGGAATCAAACGGTTTTTTCAGAATCCCCCGGTCGTGTCCTAGGTTACGAACATGCTATTGAATTAAACACATATGAGGCTTTCAACGCTTCCACGTACCCTATTCCATTTAAATACCGTTGCGAAGTAGATGCACAGGTGGAGGAAATGTTAAGTAGTGGCATTATAAAATTAGAAAAAAGCGAACATATATCACCTTTAGTTTATGTCACGAAAAAAGATAAAAGTGTGAGAGTGTGTTTAGACGCACGTACTCTAAACAGCAAAATGAAAAAGGATTTTGTGGCTCCTCCTAATCCAAGGATAAAAAATCGATCCTACGCGTATTAACAGCATTGTAAATTATCCGATACAGCGTAATATAAAAGAGCTAAGGGCTTTTTTGGGATTAATTAACTATGAACACCGATTTTGTCCTAATTTTTCACGTCAAATAGAACCTTTGCTGTCGTTGCTAAGAAAAAATAGAAGTTGGAGCTGGAAAACTGAGCAACAAGCTGCTTTCGAATCTGTTAAACATTCATTTTTAGATAATGTTTTCCTAGCACATCCAAACTTTGACTTAACCTTTTTCCTGCAGGCGGA
Source organism: Ips typographus (assembly GCF_016097725.1). Classification (NCBI taxonomy): domain Eukaryota; kingdom Metazoa; phylum Arthropoda; class Insecta; order Coleoptera; family Curculionidae; genus Ips; species Ips typographus. Next base: position 769,600 of record NC_138432.1, read on the forward strand.
CAGTTCCAACTTTGCTGTCGGTGGTTATTTGTATCAAATGAGTGAACAAGGCGAAAAAAGAGTAATAGCTTATGCGAGCTCAGTTCTCAAAGGTAGTCAACTGAATTATACTACAACGGAAAAAGAACTATTTGCCATTCTTTACTGTCTCCGACAATGGCGTACGTTGATCTTAGGTCGAGATTTAGTAATTAGAAGTGATCATAAAGCCTTAAGTTTCTTACTTACATGCAAATTAAAGACGGCACGATTGACTCGTTGGACTTTATTTATACAGGAGTATGATTTTCGCATAGAGTATTATAAAGGGTCAGAGAATGTTATCGCAGACACCTTATCTCGATATCCGCCAAAATCGCAAATACTAGCCCGACCTGTTCAAGCAAAGAATGTAAATATTTCAGTTCTTAAACTTTTTGGAGATTTCCAGACTCTTAAGAGGGAATTGCGTTCTTTGGTTGAAGATCAAAAGAAAGAAAACTGGATAAAAACCCGTTTAGATTTTTTGACAAAATTCAGTTGGGAAGTTAAAGTAGTAACCTCAAAAGAGCTATCTATCTGTCAGTGGTTTACGGTTCATGAGGGTTTATTGTTTAAGAAAGGAAGTCGCGAGTCCCCTGATTATAAACTCTGCGTTCCACAAGAACAGATAACTTCATTAGTTCTAAAGCATCACACATCCATAGGTCATTTTGGCAAATCCAAACTTTTTCTCTACATGCGACAATTGTTTTACTGGCCCAAAATGCAGAAACAAATCCGACAGTTAGTAGCATCTTGCGATTTGTGTCAAAAAGCTAAAAGTTCTCCAAGCTGTCATGGAAATCTCAATCCAATATTGGTTGAAGAGCCAGGCAAGCTAGTTTGCCTGGATCTTGTAGGCCCTTTACCTTAAGGTAGAGGAAAGGTGACCCAATTGTTGGTAGTCGTCGACGCATTTTCTAAATATGTCAGTCTGTATCCTTTACGGCGGGCTACTACCAGAACAATCCTGAATAAATTGCGCGAGTGTTACTTTGTCGAAGTACAAAAACCGCAAACTATTTTAAGTGATAATGGAACGCAGTTTAGTAGCAACAAATGGAAAACTGAATTAAATGAGCTGGGAGTTAAGGTCGCCTTTACATCTGTGTATTTTCCTCAGGGAAATATCACTGAACGGTATAACAAGGATATTATTCGGCTTTGAAAAGTACACTAAGTGGCCCAATGTACTGAATTTCGTTAAAGACTGCTTAAATAATTCGATAAATCTGAACACCGGGTTCTCACCGGCTTTGCTGCAAAGAGGTAGGGAAATCGAAAACCCGTTGTTAAGGTTGATAAAATTTCCTGAGTGCGAGAGGGAACCTAAATCTATGCGCGAGCTATGGAAAGTGGCCTACGAAACTCTTAGTTCACGAGCAAGGAAAAGAATAAAAAAAGATTCGGCTAAAGAAAAACCTATTTCCTTTAAACCAGGCGATGCTGTCTTAGTAAAATCTCATCATCAATCTTCTGCAGAGAACAAGTTGATAAAAAAATTCTTCTTATTGTATGAAGCTCCATTTTATGTCGTTCGATGTGCAGGTAATAATTCTTATATTATAGGTGATGAGTTAGGAAACAAAACCATATAAGAAACTCTGTTACGTACGAAATAGAGTTTTCGTCCGTTAACTCGTTTGATTTGTGTTTTTAATGTACATGGGCCTATAGTTACACTAGTAGACCGATTCCGATCGCTTAAATCCTCCAATTGCACTTTGTGCACATTTTGTTGTAAATGTGGGTGCGTGACCTGATAAGTTATCAGGTGCCGTAGTCACGTGATTGGTTTCGATTTTTGTCGGGGAAGCGTCGGTTTGTGGTCGTGTTTCTTTGTGTCAGGTGCCATGTGCCTATTTAATCACCCCACTTTTTGATATCGGTCTCTTTACCACTACAGCACTCGAACTGCCGACATCTGACCTTTTTTCTGAGCGGTGTGGCGCGTGTGTGTCATAAGTTTTTTAATCCGTGATCATCTGGCCGAATTACAGGTAAATTGGTTTTATTGTTAGTTCTTTTGAATTATTTTGTATCGGCCCAATTTTCCAACACAGCGTTGTGTTCGGCCCAACCGGATATTCGGAGATTTTTCCAACCGGAGATTTAAAGACACTTTCCAACCGGAAATCTAAGGGCTTTTTGACCGGAAATCTGAGGGTTTTCTGACCAGAGATCCAGAGATTTTTCCGACCGGAGAACATTTCAATCGGGGATTGAATCAGCCTGACCGGGACTGCTTTGTCCAGAGTTTTCCGGACCAGCCCACGTGTTGGGAAAGCCGATCACCGGCCACAGAGGTTTAGAAAGGTCAGAGTCGAACCACCACGATTCCTCACTTGATCACTAGTTTTATTTAATTTCATTTTATTTTATTTTTATTTTTTTTTAGGTTAATATTAGTTTGCTCTAAACAACTTCAACACTTGTCACCACCTCTGGTCACCTTTTTGGTTGCCGGAACAAGTGTTGAAGCTGTTTGTTCGTTTTCCCTGGTGTTCTGCTGTTTTCTGCCCTAGGTACCTGTCACCAGTCTCTGGACCCCATTTCCTGCCTGGAAATCAGCGGTGGCCACTACTGACTACTGGGAAGAGGATACTGGAGGTTCCAGGACCCAAACATCGTCTTTGACAACTGGTAAGGGCAGTCAATTACAGTTTGGCACTGGGAAAACTTTTCCTGTTTTTTTTTTTAATTTATTTCAAATTTAACTTTTTTTTTTTTGTTTTCAACTTTCTTGTGGCAACTTTTGTAAATTTTATAAATATTTTGTAAATTTTTGTAAGTGTTGTAGTTATTTTAATTTGTAATATACACGTGTACATATACAACGAGTGGTTCGTTTGATTTCCTGCAGTATATCCAAGTGTGTTCATCTATAGCTAGTTATGAACTCATGCAATTAATCCACGACCTTGAGCTATCTAATTGAAGAATGTTGTAATCTCATTAACGTGAGGTTGCATCATTACAACTCACAGCTTATCAATCCCCAGAATAATGTTTTCTATTTGTAATTAGAATTTAAGAATCCGATGTTTTTGTGATTTAGTTTTAAGGGTTCCATGATTATGTATTAGGATAAGTAGAGATAAAACCGAACATGTACTTAAATCCTTGTCCTTAGAATTTAAGTGGGGGGTACTGTGGTGGTTCGGTGTTCGGTATTCACGCAACGTGGCAACAGTGCGCGTAGACGTTAAAAACAAGGACAGTATAGCAGGACATAGCAGCAGCACAAAGATGTTTTCTTTAGAATCATAGTACTTGATACGTAGATATTCAGCCTTATGCCGTAAATCCATTGACTTAATATCAATATTGAAATAATTTCAATGAAAATTGACCACTATTTAAATTTTTGGTCACATAGATATGCACTAAGGACAATTGATTAAAAAAACTGTAGGTAACAATTGATTGATAAAATTTCAAGCTTTACTATGGCAACATTGCATTTGTGTTATGGCCAGACCAAACCAGACGGAGCAGTACCGACCTAACCTCACAAATTATGTAAATTGGAAACGGATTTTGATGTGCTGTGTGCGTTGGAGATTGAGCACGTGACCATGTGGGAAACGGATGGTCGTCACTATCAATAAAACACCACTATTTTGTTTTTTCAATAAACCGAATTGCATTTATTCATTGCTTGTTGATAGTCTGCCTTTAATGGAACATTTCCAGCATGCTTAAGACTAAATACACCGCCGTGATATGAGAAAAACCGAAAAACTAGGAACTAGCACGATAACCGACAACCATTTTGTTCACTTGCCCGACACTGTCTCTATTCTCAAATAACGGGGAAAAATGTGCAATGTCAAATAAAAAATAACCTAAGTCGTCTGTCATTATTATCTTGCCCAACACGGACAGATACTTCCCCCAATAGCAAGCTGTCGTCACAATGACGTCGCCAGAAGGTGATTTTGAGTCGAAAATACTAGCAGCCCATTTACACAAGACAAACTATCTTTTAACTTAAAGTAGTATCTAATAAAATCTGGCACTTTTTGTTTACTTTCTGGCCAGCCAGTATTACAGTAATTTACAACTGTTTGTAACTCTAAATCATTTTCTAATTCTTCTTTGAATTGAGCCTTACGCGAATCTGACATTGGAATATTTTTTTCTATGCAGTGAACAGCAAAATCAAATTCCCTATCTGACCTTAAACCATTTTGACGCAAAAACGCCCTAGACAACGTGTCAGCAATGTACAAGTACTTTCCAGGCTTATACACCACAGATAAATTATAGTTAAGAAGGCGTAACCTCATTCGTTGTAGTCTTGCCGAAATAACTGCCAAATCTTTTTTAAAGAAGGACTCTAAAGGTTTATGGTCTGTATTTACCTTCACATCTAAACCATATAAAAAAAATTAAACTTTTGTATGGCAAACACGATTGCGAGCATCTCCTTTTCAATCTGAGCATACTTCTGCTCAGTTAGGCTTCTCGAGCAAAAAGCAACTGGATGACCATCCTGCAAAAGACATGCCCCCAACCCATCTTTAGAGGCATCAGTCTCTATCTCAATTTGTTTTTTTGAATCAAAATATTTTAACACTGATGCAGACGTTAATAGCTGCTTTAGTTGCTTAAGAGATTGCTCGCAACTGTTACACCAAACAAAGTCAACGTCCTGTCGAGTCAATTCTCTCAAAGGAGCTGTCACCCTTGACATACTGGGTACAAATTTTCGCAAATACTTGGCCATACCTAAAATTCTCAGCAAATCAGATTTATTTTCTGGTCTTGGCATGTCAGCAATTGCCTGAATATAGGATCTATTTGGTTCAACACCTTTCTTTGAGTAAATTTGTCCCATAAATTTGACAAACTTAGACTTGAACTGGATTTTTGAACTATTAAATTTTATATTAAACTTTAGAGCTCTTTCAATAACCAATTGCAAGTTTTGATCATGTTCTGCCTCATCTTTTCCTGTTATAATTAAATCGTCAAAATAAAGACCTACTCCTTGCAAATCACCAAAAATTTCAAAATTTTTACGTTGAAATACTTCAGGAGCAGAGCTTATTCCAAATGGCAACCTAACAAATTTATAACGACCGAAGGGAGTGCCAAAAGCGGTATAATTGGAACTTTCCTCATCTAACTTAACTTGAAAATACCCATCCTTCATATCCAAAACACTGAAATATTCTTTATTACATAACTTAACAGCTATTTCTTCTGCTGTTGGTATCAAAAAATGTTCTCTTGGAACAGCTTTATTTAAGTGTTTTGGATCTAAACAGAGCCTCAAATCACCATTGCTTTTCTCAACTATTACTAGTGGATTCAGCCACTCAGTTGGTTCCTCCACTTTTTTAATAACTTTATCTAACTGTTAATCTTTATCTTTCTTTCTGTTATCTAGTTTATCTAACTGTTCAAGTTTTAGTCTCAATCGCTCATACAAAGTCTGAGAGGTACCCGTCTGGGTGGCTGAATATGTGGTACACTGTCAGCTTTCAAAGTAATGTGATGCTCTTTGGGAAATTCTCCTAACCCATCAAATACTGAGTCATAAATTTTTATAACATCACTCAATGATGTGAAAATAACAGACCCAAATCCTGTTTCAACATTTTGGCTAACACTTGCTAATCTTTTTAGTAATTTCAACCCAATGCAACCAGGCAAACCAAGCAAGGGCATTTGATTGTCAGTGTCAACAACAATAAACTCAACTAAAGCCTCTCTACAGCCAACTTTACATAATAATTTAACTTCTCCCTTTGGTTTTAGTCTAAAGCTGTCACTTCCATATGACACAAGAGAGACTTTGGTAGGTTTCAACTTATGCTCTAATTTACATGACTTTAAAATGTCCAAGGTCAAAACACTCACCCTTACCCCTGTGTCTAGCTTAAACTGAACATTACCTTGATTTGGGGCTTCACTTTGCACTAAACACACTTTTTGGCACCACACTGTTTCCATGTTTTCAGCCTTCTTTTTTACTGCACCAACTTGAGACAAAGAGTCTACAAAGAACTCACATTCATCACCACTTCCATGACCATCATTATCTGATCTCCTCTTCACAGATATGTCTTTTTCCAGCTCATAAACTTTCTTCTTGTTACCACCATAACTTTTCGTATTTCTTTTTTCTGGATCACTCAAACAAACTGAAGCAAAATGGTTGCGTCCCTGACATTTTGCACATATTTTGCCAGTGGCAGGACACCTAGCATTTCTAAAATGTTTGTAACCACAGTACTTACAATCTATTTTGTTTAAATCAGGACTGGAATTCAATGACTGGAGCCTTACTGCATCCACAAGCACAGGTTCTTGCAACACTTTAGCCTGAGATCTACTTATTTCAGTAGCACGGCAAAACTCTACATCCTTGTTTAAAGTAAGCTTTGACTCCCGCAAGAGCCTCTCTTGAGTATCTTTATCTTTTATCCTACCTTTATCTTTATAATTTGAAGGGCTCAACACACTAGCCTGTCTCTTAAAGAAACTTGCAACTTTGATATCAAGTGTTTATGATTTCGTAGAGATTTTTTAGGGATATTAAGAATTACCCTTTTTTTGGTCAAGAGGGTCTGTTTTGTTAGTATGTTAAGCACTTTATAAATAATAGTATGACTTTGTAAAATGTGTACATGCATGATAGTGTTGCATCTAACTAAACTTGTTCTACTAAACTAAAAACAAATTATTTTTGTTTTAGAAGGGGACCATAGGAAAGACACCATTACATCAAAAGCGTTTGCAATAACTACAGAAATTATAAATAATTCAGTCAGTAATCAGATACTTGAAGATAAAGATAGAAATGAGGCTTCAGAGTGTTTTGAAAATTCCTTAAATCCAATGAAGGAAGAAAATGGATCCAATGAAGGTAGAAAAAGAAAGATGTTTGGCAGCAAAAAGATATCTTTATCGTCTATGAAAAATACAAAATGTAAGTAGCTAGGCTGATAAAAAACAACTTAACCTTAAAACATTATTATTCAGGCTGCAGTAACACTTAAATTATTTGCTAGTTTCTAACAGTTAGAATTTATTTTTCCAGCTTGTAAGAGAGGAGCGTTGACGATGAGTCAATTAAACACACCTTTCCCTTAACTAATATATTTTAAAATAGGTTCTTGCAAACAAGTAGAAAACAACGTATTTAAAGCGTTTCGCGGCGTAGTCGTAAACAGAATGCCCGAGAGCCGTGCGTAACTAACATAATCTGCACGCGCACCGGTGTTTGTTGTAAGATTTCCAAATATGGACCGTCTGCCAGGCTGCTCTTTTGATTGGCCGCATTTAGGTTGCTGCGACCTTCAACAGCAAGTGGCGCGGCCTACTATGTTACGTTTAGGCCGGGTTTTGGAATTGGTTCTTACAGTCTCCCCCTCTGGTTGTGAAGACGGTGACGTCGAGGAACCAGCTTTTATAGGTTCTGGGTTCTTTCGAGGGCGTCCCCTTTTCCGTATAGGCACTATAGGACTTCCAGACTGACCACCATGGTACATTCGTAAGGCGCTGCAATGATATACTCCCAGTGGTTCATCAAGTTGGTCGGAGCTGGCGATTTCATAAGATACCGGTGATACACGGCGGATGATTGTATAAGGTCCATCTCTTTTAGGATCCAGCTTGGCGGTTACATGCTTGTCTTGACTGCTTCAGGTGTGTGTAGTAACCAGTACTTTATCACCTATAGCGTAATCAGGTGTCTCTGCTCGCTTTAGATCAGCATACTGCTTTTGATAATCTTGTCTTTTCTCATTAGTTGTTTGTGCTTCTATCATTGTCATGTAAACTTGCTTCAAGTAAGGGGTTATTTCTAGAAGGAAATTGTCGGATTGGACTACTAGTCGTAAGTCATTAACAACTTCATCAGGACTCCTTAGCTCTCTGGCAAAGTTTAAGTAAGCAGCACTAAATCCAGTCGATTGACAATTAGCACTATTCATGGCAAATCGTATACTCGGAAGCTGTTCAGCCCAAGTTGTGTGGTCTTTGCCTACCAAAGTTGCAAGTCTCTGCTTCATGTCGCGGTTCTTCCGTTCGACCATATTAGCTTGTGGATGGTATAATGGTGTTAAACTCTGTTTAATGTTCATTGCTTGGCACACTAGTTGCATGACATGTGCAAACACTTCGTCAATTAGTTTTGTGGAGCATTCTTGGGCAGTTGCTTTGATAAGTGGGAAGAGCTCGACCCATTTGGTAGAAGTATCTTCCACTATAAATATCCATTGTTCACCTTTTGGTGTTTCGGGTAATGGCCCAAATAAATCAATTGCTAGAACCTCAAATCTTTGATTGTAAGCTGGCGTCTGAACTAATCCAGCTGGTTTTTGATTGGTTGCCTTATATCTTTGACAATCAGGGCAATTTTTGACATAATTCTGGATGAATTGTCTCATACCGGGAAAATAATAAAGTCTTGATATTCTGTGAATAGTTCGTTCAAATACACTTAGGAGATCTTTAACGTGCTGTTCAAAGGTCTCTGACAATATGAAAATATCGTCCAGGTAAGCAAGAATTAAAACATGTGGAAGTCCGCCTCTAAATCGATCAATGAGCCGCTGGAACGTGGCTGGCGCATTTCGCAAGCCGAAGGGCATCACTAAGTAGCGGAACGTTCCAAAGGGGGTCACAAACTAGGTCTTATCTTGATCTTCCTGCCGAACTCGGACTTGATGATAACCCGCCCTCAAGTCAAGTGTTGACATATAGAATGTTTTTTTAGTGCAATGGAGTAAATCATCCATTCTGGGAAGCGGATAACTCACAGGCACCGTGATAGCGTTTAATGCCCGATAATCTACACACAGTCTTGTGCCTCCATCCTTTTTGGGCACAAGGACGACAGGTGCGAACCATGCTGATTCACACTCTTCAATAATCCCAGCTTCCAAGAGTTTGTTAAGTTCAATTTCAAGTTGAGCTTTTTTTGCAGGTGTCATACGACAAGGTGGAACAGATATAGGAGGATTATTTCCAGTATCTATTCTATGTTCTGCAAAGGGAGTGGGATCTCCCCCTAGAGCAAAAACATCTTGATTTACAGTGATTGTGTCAGAAAGAATTTTCTTTTGCTCATAAGATAGCATAGTTCCTTCGTTCTCTCTCAACATGGTTATGGCCAAAGCTTCGATGGTGGCGTCGTTAAATTCCACATTGTGTTGATCTTCAAATCGTAGTTCATGTTGATTGAAGTCGTCTTCTGCAAAGTACCAGCAACACTGTCCAAGGTTGATTGCTATATTTCCGGCTTGAAGGAAATCAATTCCAAGTAGAGTCTTATTGGCATCAGGCAAGCATACTAGCGTAGTGGGTATGGTACGGCCTTGTAGAAGTATGTCCACTGTAACAATCTTGGTGTCAAGAGTCTTAACACTGCCATCTGCTAATTTAATATTAGCCCTAGATGCAGTAAATGTTGCTCCTTTTTGATGTAGCGCTTTATACAAAGAGCTACTTGCAACACTCTGTTTTGCGGCCGTATCAATGATTCCTGAGCCATTCAAGCCCATGATAGAGATGTTGAATAATGGTCGAGGCTGTGGTGACAGTTTGGCAACGTCGCCCTCTAAGCAGCAAAAATCAAGTGAAGAGGCACCACCAGAACACGTGGGACAGTTTGACTTGATGTATCCAGGTCGCTGACAACCAAAACAAGTAAGCTGATTTGGTCTATTAGTTCTAACAGAATTTTGAAAACTACTTGGTTGAGAGGGGCTAGGAGAAGAAACCATATTTAAATGTTCCTGCGGCGCAGTGGAGGAAGAAATTGCACTGGCTTTGGCAGTTCGTTTCTTGCGGCACTCGTCCTCTGTGTGTCCTAAGTATTTGCAAAATTTACATTTAGGTCGTTTGTCGTTAACTCGGTCACTATCTCGTTTGACTTCAAAGTGTTCCGAGAAGTGTTCACTGTAAGTCTCTTCAATTTCTCGACAATGCTTGAGCAGGTCATTAAAAGTCAAAACTTTATCACGCGGAACCCGTTCGCGAATACGTTTTTGTAAAAGTCCGTACACCATGTCTAGTTGAACTGACTCATTAAGAGTACCGGTTGGAAGCTGAGCCAGAAGTGACCTAGCTTTACAAATAAAAACGTCTGAACGAGTCTTTGAATCTTGTTCATTAGCAAAAAGTTCACGATACACTAGATACGCGGGTTTTCTTGGACCAAACGTGGTTTTTGAATAGATTAATTGCATCATCCCAAGAATCTACAGAGTCTTTCACGCCTTGCCACCACGTAGCAGCAAAGTCATCTAACAACATAGACAATCCACGTAACGCGTTTGAATCGGACACTTTTGAGCAATCTTTGAAAGTTTCAACAGCATCGATGAAAGCGATTACGTTACTGTTTTTATTACCGTTAAACCGAGATGAACATGTTGAAAAATTGCCATCACTCGCGGTTGGTAAAGGAACTGCACCAATTCGTGCAATAAGTTCTTGAAACTGTTCGTTGGATAATGTCACGTGATCCATTTCAAGGTCACTCGGAGGAAAATTATCTTCACTAGTCTCTTCTCGGCTTCGAAGCCAATACCTTACGGTTGGCGGTGGCAGATTGTCGAATTTTGAAGTACAATTCAATGACAAAACTTACCGTAGTAACTGCCTCTAGTTGTACACAAATGCTTCACTATTCATTAGCAAATAAGGCACGTAAAAGTTCAATGAAGCCGTGGATGAGTTTTTTTTTAAAGAATTTTCGCGAGTCAGCAACGAAATGTTCTTCGAAATGAACGAAGAGTAACCAGATTTTCGCGACGAACGTTCGAGAGTCACAAAATGTCCGATTGAACTCGACAGAAACACCGTTAATTCCTGAAGTTTTCTTTAAAACTGCTGCAAGCCACAAGTTGGACGCCAATTTGTAAGAGAGGAGCGTTAACGATGAGTCAATTAAAAACACCTTTCCCTTAACTAATATATTTTAAAATAGGTTCTTGCAAACAAGTAGAAAACAACGTATTAAAAGCTTTTCGCGGCGTAGTCGTAAACAGCGTAAACATAATCTGCACGCGCACTGGTGTTTATTGTACGATTTCCAAATATGGACCGTCTGGCAGGCTGCTCTACTGATTGGCCGCAGTTAGGTTTCTGCGACCTTCAACAGCAAGTGGTGCGGCCCATTATGTTGCGTTTAGACCGGGTTTTGGAATTGGTTCTTACAGTCTACTTTTACTCTTAGATAAACAGTTATTATACAGGCTGCCCCAAATTTGAGTAACTAAATTAACCCTTAATCACATAGTCGAGGAAACATTGTTAAAGTAACAGATGCTGCGGAAACAGTTGAATATCGATACAGAAATTTTACATCAATCCCTAAAATTTGACGTAGAATGCAAATATCGGATAAAAAGTTGGTCATCGTATTTAAAAAAACATAAGTTCGGTTTGTTACTCAAATTTGTGACACCCTGTATAATAACTGTTTATCTAAAAATAAAGTAGACCTAAATATCTACTAGTTTTGTATTTACCGTTTTTTGCTAAAATCAAAATTAAGAAAGTTAAGGGGGTGGTCAAAATTCAATCAATCATGTACATCAGTACCAAGTTTGTGTTTTTTTCTTTTTATTAACATTTTAAGATCGACAGAGGCTACTAATCTAAAAAGTAACTAATTGGCACTATGTTGAGTTCCTATCTAAATTTCTCTGTAATAATTGTAGATTGATTGGCTTGGTAAACAAATGGCTTTATTTAAAAATGCAATTCTGATTTAAATTGTACAGCAAACTTATTAAAATATACATCATTAGTATGTATATTTTTATTCAATTATCTTGAGAAATGTGGCAATTAGTATAATAATTGATTTGAAAATAATTGTCTCAAACGTGTCTTCTGAATATTTATAATTAACTAAACCAAACCACTTAACTTTCTTTATATTTTAGAGAAAAGCAGAAGAATGAATTAAAAAAAACATTTAGCTTATACGCATGTTTTTTTCTAAAATGGAAAACAAGAACAACTAAAGCAGATGAAAAAGTTTGTAACATACCTGTGAGATTTTTTAATCCGGTAGAGAGTCCTTCTAAAAAGGCTTTTCTCGATGTTGTAATAGTTTCATCGACTGATACGTTAGAGGTAGTGTGCCCTGCGAAAACCCACGTTTCGTCCAGATAGTAAATTTTCCTGTTTTGTTCTCTAAATGACTTAATTTTAATTAGATACTCTCTTCTCCACAACACAATTTCTTCTCTATCTATTAACAAACTATCTCGTCCACGCTTTTTCCATTTAAAATTCAAGTGCTTTAAAAGTTTATAAAAAGTTGATCGTTTGAAATTTTGGCAAAACGGCATCGTCATTAACCTCTTTCAATACCTTGTCGATGGTGGGTGTTTCATTTAAAAAAAAAATTGTGCATTTGTCTTCTGATCGCATGTTTATCTGCTTCGTCCAATGATTTCACAATGGTCTTCCTATTTTTATTTGTGTTTGGTTCAGAAAAAGTGTGATTTCTTTTGTACTCTCTTATTACATTAAAAACTGAAGCACGACACACTCCTACTTTGCTTGAGACCTTTAAAACAACTTCGACTATAGTCGATATTTGGTTTTCCTCTATCTCGTTTTTATATACATTTAAAATCACCTGCTTCATCTCCACATTCAAATGTTTTTTAGACCTTCTCTTAGGGGGAGTTAAAAAAGTGTCAACTTCACTTGCAGTGTCTGTACTAGACATTTTTGCTAAACAAGAAACAAAAATGACTCTAAACAATAATCAGAAAAGCTTAACGGCAAACAAAAGACGCAGCATTAGATGATATTAATACAGCACTGATAGCACAAATGAGTGCGCCCCTGAAAACTTGTAACCCCAATGTCTCGAGCCGCCTTCTCCGAGTGGCCCAATAAGAATCGCTCCGTCCACCTGCTAATCGGTTATCACGAGCTGATCACACTTGGTTTTGTTTTGGTTTATTGGGTTCTGAATCGACTTTAGTATAGTTTATACAAAGTCAGTTGGGACAGGTCAAAATTCGAGGTTCGATCAACACACCACATAAAGCATAGGAAAAAACAAGCAAATTTGTATGCGATTGTTCCCCGTAGTAATTTACGAGGAGTCAACGTGGACTTGACGAGTAGGTGTCACAAATAATTTTGGCGTAAGCACCGTAAGACCGTTTAATTGGTCACCGGACAGTTCTTATTGGTCGGCGGCTTAAAATCTATTTTTAGTTTCTTCCTATGCTTTCTTACAACAATCCTATCTTCCGCACAGGTGGCAAAGGCAGTGCAGTCCGGTGTTTATAGTTTGCATTGGAGTAAGCGATTAATAAGCGTTTATGAGTCCCTCAATATTTTTTGTTTTCACGCCACCCATGCTCAACAAAGACGCCGACTATTTTGGTTTTTTCAGTTGTTTCAACTGACTTCGTATATACTATAACAGTATCAACTGAATTGAATCAGTAATATAAGCGTCGCTAACTACTAACCAATTGAGGGCTGCAAAACGGCTCTTTTGATCGTAATGCATAAATGAAGCTGTATCCGAAAAAAAGGGTGATTTCTTTATCTATCCTTGAACGGAGTAAAGGCACTCTATTACGCCGAAAAAACGCTTAAAAATCAAGCATATACGTTCATCTCACTTTTAACACTAACGCGCATTAAAAAGTTGTCTTCATCAGCCCTTATAAACGTGGAGAATTGGTAAGTTTAAAATCAGTCAGCACGTACCTTTTTTGTCTTCAAAACTAAACGGTTGAATAATTTCCAAGTATTGGAAAAAAGGGTGTTTCTCTGTGTTTTGGCTCTGCTTTGATTAAAACTTGTCTCAAAGCATCCAGCCCAAAAACCTTCCTTGGCCTGCTAATTCGAGTCTGCGGGATTTGGCGACAATGTTTCTACTGCGGACTGCCAAATATGGGAGAGCCAAAAGTCCATTCAACCTCCAATCGGAATCAAGTATCGTCAGCCAACTACTATTTAGTCGACAGTGCGTTCCTCTAACGGGAAATACCTTGGGGTTCACTAACGTAATTGTGAAAAACAACCAAAAAATGGAGCACAGGTCAATGACCGGAAAAACTACGTGTTTGGTTGCGAGCTACGGGCCAGAGAATCACCGCTTTCAACAACGACTCGACTCATACTCTTCGAAGTTCTCGATTCCTGCAGCACTCCCCCCCCCTCTCACATTCTCATTTTTCTCATTTTACATCAACGCTCGACTTGTCGCTTTTAAGCGAGCGAAAGACAAAGACAAGCGTGTCTGGCGATTAGTGGGTAAGAGATAAGAGGAAATTTAATCCGCGGAACGTGCTTTATATATTATTTTTGTTGTCACGAATAATTTCGTGCAACATCAACCTTTATGGAAACCATGATATTTTTTATTTCTTTCAAAATTTTTTGTTTTAAGTTATTTGCCTACAAAGAAACATATTTTTTTTATTGATTCTGATGAAAGTAAAAACTGCTTGTCTTATTTTTTTTTAGCCACTCTCTTTAACTGGATCTATATTTTTTTTTAAATCCAGAATCGTCCATAATTGAAAATGGTCTTCCATTTACTGTAACTAGTTCCACACATGCCACATCTGACCAAATGCTTTTTCAGGTTAGTTCCGTGCTTCCCTAAAAAACAAATTGCTATTTATTTTACTTTTTATATATTATAGGGGAGGATTAGCCACATGTCGCATGTAACCACATTTCAACATGTGCCTTAACTTAAATGATCTACTAGATAAACAATCCCTACCTACCTTTAAGCATGATAGCTTTAAGTAAGATCTTGACATTTGCCCGCCTTTGGGCGAAGCACTGGCACACACTTATATGTTGTAAACATAGTTCTGAAATAAAGATTATTATTATTATTATTATTACTTTAAATCTGCATTCAAGCCTGTTAATAATTTCACCTCTTGAAGGGCCTTAACAGTCAATTTATATAAAACCATGGACAACGGATGTATCCACCGGGGTTTTATTGCATATTATGCACCCGAGCACTCACTGTGATGTCACGCAGCGTATCGCTATGAGGAAACAAACTCGGCTGATTATCTTCGATCTGTCATTTCGGTTGTGTTGCCATTTACTATGTCAACTAAATACGTGACAATACGTGTTTCGGTTTCGGCGTCAGTGTTTACTGGAGTGTTTACAATGCCTGTCTCATTTTAACTCATTCTGATGAAAAAAGACGGCCTATGTTACTACAACTTAAAACTCAGAATTTAATAGAGAACAGACAACTGCATGACGAGTTCAACCGGAAAAACCAGGTGCAGTAGTACTAACCCCGTTTAGTGTACCCTATTAATTAGTAGTGAGGCATATATGAACTGTAAGTACTGAATTTATAGTTTATTACCCTTTGTTGTTGTTGTTAAGTGAGTAATTTACACATTAACCATGTACGATCCAAGGAGGGGCGGCCCCCCCCCTTTACATCATCTGAAATGGATATTTTAAAAAATATAGGAAGTAATGAAGAAATAACTCATGGGGAAATGCAAAACCCAGAAAGCCAATCTTTGCCTAGCAATAACAATGTTAACAACAAAAAAAGATATCAAAGGCTCTATAAAAACACAGATCCTAAACCATATATAGTAAATGTAGAATCCAACAATGTAAACATTGGCAAATATTCGGCCATGAAAATTGCAAAAGAAATATGTGATATGAGATTAAACTCAATTGTTAAAACCCAGGTAAAAGGCCGAAATAAAATAAGTATAGAAATTATAGATGCTACAGCAGCCAATGAGTTCGTACTTGATAGAAGACTCTTAGACAAAGGACTTGTCACCACCATACCTTATAACAACACTTCTTGTAAAGGAGTGTTTAAAAAAGTAGATTTAGATTTTGAAGAAGACACATTACAAGATTATATTTCCTCCCCAATCAATATAATCAATATTACAAGACTAAATAGAAGAGCTCTTAATAAAGACTACAAAGAGGATGATCCAAATAGTTCCAAATTTGTATATCTAAAAACCAGTTCTATTTTAGCAACATTTGATGGAACGTACCTGCCAAAAGAGATTAAATTTTTTGAATATACCTAGAGATGTTGTTACATACCGCCAGTCACCCAATGCTATTCATGCCTGCTTTATGGACACATAAAGAAATTATGCAAAGGTAAACCAAAGTATGTACTGACTCAGATCATCAAAGTGCCCACGAGTGGCCAGCGCATGTATAAAGAAATGCTATCATTGCAAAAGTGGAGAACACTTATCTACATCAAAACAATGCCCTGAATATATAAGGCAAACCCAAATAAAAAAACTAATAGTATTTGAAAACATATCCTACCAAGAAGTCAACCATAAGTGCCCTAAACAATACATCAATGAAAGAGATTTCCATTATAACCCATCAGAACAGCGGCCAGGATCTAAAAGAAGATATGAGCAAGTAGTTAGGAACCAAGCTAAAAAACGAAACACCCAAGATGTACAGCCTTATAATAAAGATAAGCATAATGAATCACTTCTATACTCCAATGGGCGAAGCCCACCATATGAAAACAGAAAAAAACCAAGAACTCAAGTAGAACCCATTTATACAACAAGACAAACAACAAATACACCCCTAACCCAACAGACTCAGCCACCTAGTGCAGATCACCGACAACAAAACAGAATGTTCTCACAAAAGAGGACATATTGAAATATTTTAAGGAGATGCCCAACAACACAATTCAGTTGAAAATGGTGAGGTTTTGTTTTTTGTTTATCAATCCCAATCCTCTGACCGGTTTCGCCGTATTACGGCTCATCAGAGAGGCTATAGGGCTTGATAACCAAAAAACAAAACCTTCGTTCCAGTATAGTCAACTGGATGCCAGAAATGATAGTTGTGTGCAACATCTGGTGACATCTGTACTCAACTCTATGAGTTAGAAAGTACAGATGGCGTTCCAAAATCTAGGAACAGCACCATTAATGCCGCATCATTCGGTAAACACCGATCTGATTGGTTGAAAATGGTGAGGTTTTGTTTTTTGTTTATCAATCCCAATCCTCTGACCGGTTTCGCCGTATTACGGCTCATCAGAGAGGCTATAGGGCTTGATAACCAAAAAACAAAACCTTCGTTCCAGTATAGTCAACTGGATGCCAGAAATGATAGTTGTGTGCAACATCTGGTGACATCTGTACTCAACTCTATGAGTTAGAAAGTACAGATGGCGTTCCAAAATCTAGGAACAGCACCATTAATGCCGCATCATTCGGTAAACACCGATCTGATTGGTTGAAAATGGTGAGGTTTTGTTTTTTGTTTATCAATCCCAATCCTCTGACCGGTTTCGCCGTATTACGGCTCATCAGAGAGGCTATAGGGCTTGATAACCAAAAAACAAAACCTTCGTTCCAGTATAGTCAACTGGATGCCAGAAATGATAGTTGTGTGCAACATCTGGTGACATCTGTACTCAACTCTATGAGTTAGAAAGTACAGATGGCGTTCCAAAATCTAGGAACAGCACCATTAATGCCGCATCATTCGGTAAACACCGATCTGATTGGTTGAAAATGGTGAGGTTTTGTTTTTTGTTTATCAATCCCAATCCTCTGACCGGTTTCGCCGTATTACGGCTCATCAGAGAGGCTATAGGGCTTGATAACCAAAAAACAAAACCTTCGTTCCAGTATAGTCAACTGGATGCCAGAAATGATAGTTGTGTGCAACATCTGGTGACATCTGTACTCAACTCTATGAGTTAGAAAGTACAGATGGCGTTCCAAAATCTAGGAACAGCACCATTAATGCCGCATCATTCGGTAAACACCGATCTGATTGGTTGAAAATGGTGAGGTTTTGTTTTTTGTTTATCAATCCCAATCCTCTGACCGGTTTCGCCGTATTACGGCTCATCAGAGAGGCTATAGGGCTTGATAACCAAAAAACAAAACCTTCGTTCCAGTATAGTCAACTGGATGCCAGAAATGATAGTTGTGTGCAACATCTGGTGACATCTGTACTCAACTCTATGAGTTAGAAAGTACAGATGGCGTTCCAAAATCTAGGAACAGCACCATTAATGCCGCATCATTCGGTAAACACCGATCTGATTGGTTGAAAATGGTGAGGTTTTGTTTTTTGTTTATCAATCCCAATCCTCTGACCGGTTTCGCCGTATTACGGCTCATCAGAGAGGCTATAGGGCTTGATAACCAAAAAACAAAACCTTCGTTCCAGTATAGTCAACTGGATGCCAGAAATGATAGTTGTGTGCAACATCTGGTGACATCTGTACTCAACTCTATGAGTTAGAAAGTACAGATGGCGTTCCAAAATCTAGGAACAGCACCATTAATGCCGCATCATTCGGTAAACACCGATCTGATTGGTTGAAAATGGTGAGGTTTTGTTTTTTTTTTTTTCGTAATACGGCGAAACCGGTCAGAGGATTGGGATTGATAAACAAAAAACAAAACCTCACCATTTTCAACCAATCAGATCGGTGTTTACCGAATGATGCGGCATTAATGGTGCTGTTCCTAGATTTTGGAACGCCATCTGTACTTTCTAACTCATAGAGTTGAGTACAGATGTCACCAGATGTTGCACACAACTATCATTTCTGGCATCCAGTTGACTATACTGGAACGAAGGTTTTGTTTTTTGGTTATCAAGCCCTATAGCCTCTCTGATGAGCCGTAATACGGCGAAACCGGTCAGAGGATTGGGATTGATAAACAAAAAACAAAACCTCACCATTTTCAACCAATCAGATCGGTGTTTACCGAATGATGCGGCATTAATGGTGCTGTTCCTAGATTTTGGAACGCCATCTGTACTTTCTAACTCATAGAGTTGAGTACAGATGTCACCAGATGTTGCACACAACTAACACAATTCAGCTTATTGTCAAAACATTAATGCCCATTATAAACAGCCAGGAAACACGGGATGACCAAATGGGATTAGATTGGGAGTTCTAACTAAATAGTTAACATTGTATAGTTGTTCTCAAATAAGAGAAAGCAAAAAATCACGAGCAAAAATAAAAAAATGGCTGAATGCAAAGACTTCAAAATTTTGCAATGGAATATTCGCAGCCTTGTGAGCAATGCACTGCTTTCTCTCATTTGGGAACACAATCCACATACAGTGCCCGCGTAAATGATGAGACGATGCCACAAAATTTGGAATGCTTAAATAAGATCAAATGTTCATCTTTTCACATAATAATGACGGCTTAAAATGTCAAAGTGACAGTTTTACGTCACTTTCGTTTATTTTTCCTAATGGAATGGGTGGTCGAATAACACCTTGTTTTACAGACCTTCAAAACAAGTTTTGTGCTCCAGTCAACCTCAATTTGTACGTCATTTGTTTCAGTGGGTTTCGAATAACCGAGCGCCAACTGAATATCTGGTGAATTTGTTGTTTTTTCTTTAGCGCTGTGCAAAATTGTGTTTGTATCTAAACCGACTCCACCCTAATTGTAATTATCACAAAGAGCAAAGCCTACCCAGATATTTAAAAACTTTATAAAATGAGTGCCACACATCCATTTATCCACTCAGAAAAACTGCTTAATTTATAGGAATTCTACTTTATTAAATATTCAAAAATTTCTCCGTTAGTGGCCTGGCAATGATAAAGTCGATTTGTGGCGAAGGCTAACGTTCTTTATTCTCTCTCTAAGGGTTTCAATTGAATCAGATTTTGTAATATAAACTTGGTTCTTGAGATACCCCCAGAGAAAAAAGTCCATTGGGGTAAGATCGGGCGACCGTGCCGGCCATTCGAGAGGCCCTTGCCGTCCAGTCCACCTATTAGGAAATACTGTATTTAGCCATTCCCTAACTGCTCTTGAATAATGAGGGGGTGCACCATCCTGTTGAAAAACTATGTCACTCTGAAATTCCCCCGGATTGTCTCTGACGATTCTTTGTATATCTGGATAAATCTGGTTTTGTAACATATCTAGATAAAGTTCACCGGTAAGATTCTGATCAATAAATATGGGACCGACTAAATGGTTTCCAAGTATGCCAGCCCCAACATTTATTTTATGTGGAAATTGTGTATGGGTTTCTCGAAATACGTGTGGGTTCACATCAGACCAATACCGAACATTCTGCCTATTCACAGTCCCGTTCAAAAAAAAAGTTGATTCATCAGTAAAGCAAATTCGTCTGGCATAATCTGGCAATTGACCAATTTTTTCGCACATGAATTGGTAACCATACTGGCGACAATATCAATTTGTTTGGCTTCGGGAATAGATTTTCTTCCTGTACTTTTTTTATGGTCAACACTACCAGTATTCAAAAACTTTTGGAGCAATTTTCTGTAATGGTTTCTGCAGATGGGACTCTCAGGAAATCTGTCGTTGAGCATTCGTACCGCTTGATGTAAATTTCGACCGGCTTCTCCGTATATTACCACCGCTTCAGTTTTTTGTTTCAATGTGCCTCCATAACCCATTTTTACATTCAAATTAGTACTCCCAAGCTAGGTACTTAAAGGATACCTAATAGAAACTATGATCTAATAATTAGATAATAACGATGATCTAACTAAACTTTCAAAAACTCTCAGAATAGAGAAAAGTTACTACTCTAGAAAATCAAACATTAAAATAAGGAAAAATGTGGATATTTAAGCAGTAAATACAAAGGCAAATTAAAATGCACGTGACAGTGAAGTGAATTTTATACAGTGCTAAAAAAAAACAACAAACTGACCAGATATTTAGTTGGCGATCGGTTATTCGAAAACCACTGAAACAAATGACGTACAAATTGAAAGTTGACAGTAGTATGTACAGACCTTCCAAACAAGGTGTCATTTGACCTGACATTAGGAAAAATAAACGAAAGTGCCGTAAAACTGTCACTTTCATATTTTAAGCCGTCATTGTTATGTGAAAAGATTCATAATAATAGCTATTTATGTAACCAGTTACGAAAAGATCGATTGTAACGAATGAATGTTTGTAGGGCGAGCGCAGCGATGTCCTACAATTTGAATGAGTTACACAATAAGACATTTTCGAAACGTGTTGCATACATAATTTTTTCTAATTTTGACCAAAAAGCGGTAAAAACCATCTTTTAAAGTGATTTAACACAAATATTCACTTTCATAGCACCTTGTATAAACAGTGACAACGACATGTTATGATGGATGTCGCCCATATGTTTCTACGGAAATGCATAAAAACGAGTGATGAAATGAACTTTTCATAACTAGTTACATAAAGTGATACTTTATGTATCACTTTATGTAACTACTGAAAGAATACTTTAAGATACTTACATAAAGATACTTTATGTAACTAGTTACATAAAGTAAAACGTTTTGTCACTCTAATCAGTTTTGAAAAGTGTCACTTTATATGCCAAAATTAGAAAAATATTTTTTCGGAACAACTTGGTTGTCCATAATGACGGAACTCCTACTAGAATAACTCCACCTAACCAAAACGAAAGTAGCGTAGACCTGACGATATCAAGTATGGAATTAGCCAGTAAAGTGACCTCGGAGGTGGTTGCTGACTGCGACGGAAGTGATCACTTTCCAACTTTGATAAAAATCAAAACTCAGTATAACCTGAATGATGCCTTTTTCTAACAGGTGCCGGAAAAAAGAACGTTTTACAGGGCTAATTGGAGGAGAGGGGAGCAGAGGACTGACTTTGAATACATAATGGAAGAAAAAACCCGACGGAAAACAGTTACAATATTCGATGATCTGGATGAAATTATACAGCAGACAGCAGAGGCTACGAGGAAACAAGCACAGGATACGCATTAAACAAGCATGTTCTAAAAGGAGGACGGGTAACCCTTGGTGGGACAAGGAATGTACCCAGAAAATTAAAGAAAGAAAGGCCGCCATAGATAAGCATAAGAAAGTAGTAAATATGGACAACTTTATGGAAAGGAAACACACCATTGCCAAAGTCAGAAGATACTTAAAGAGAAAAAAGAGGCAAGTTTATAGAGTATTGCGAGTCACTCAACAGAAACACTGAGATGGTGAAAAATGTATGGGACAAAGTGAAAAAATTCTCAGGAATTTACCAAGCCAATAAAAGTACTAAAATTAGTAATGAGTTAAGGATGGAAATATTGAACAACGCCACACCAATCACCTGGAAACCTAATTTTGAACTACTTAGACAAGACGAACACCAACGGAATATACAAAAGAATGAGCTCCAAGCAGCATTGAAGAGTAAAAAAGATAGTAGCCCTGGCAGATGAAGTCTCATACTAAATTATCCAACAATTTCCCTCCAACACAATGTTACATTTATTAGATGTATACAATGGAATACTCCGAGGAAATCCAATACAGCAGAAATGGAAAGAGGTGTGGAACTAGTACTACCGGTCCTAAAACCTAGTAAAGACCCAAAACTCGCGGTAAGCGGCAGGCCACTTATATTATCATCCTGCCTTCTAAAAATGTTGGAAACTATAATAAAAAATCGATTGGAATGGGATTTGGAAAACCGTAAATGTTTCAGCCATGCACAGACAGGATTCCGGAAAAATATGAGTGTACACGATAACATAACCTACTTGACCACACACATAAACTTGGCTTTCACTGAAAAAAAGCACGTCTTAGCAGTTGCATTGGATCTAAAATCAGCATTTGACTGCACAGATATACACAAATTGTATGACCTAAGGGTAAAAATGAATATCCCAATTGACCTATGTAATATTGTCACATTTAAATTGTAAAGCCCTTTTGGCCCAACAAGTTAAACGAGACGTGCGTTTATTACTTTAATAAACGCCTTTACCGAGATCTTGTTTCAGAGGTAGAATCAAACCACTTGGTAGAAAAATATAATTTAATAACTAAATAACAGTTAAAACTAATTGACAAAATGGTTGGTTTATCAACTTAGACAAAAACAATGATGAGGGCAGCTTTCTGGAGGGTTTGGCACTCGCGATTTATAATAATTTAGAAAATGGTTTACTATTTAATTAATTTACAAACCAGGTGCGGGTTGCAGAATTCGGGACGACTACATTTTGTGGTGCGAGCCAAGTCTTCTGGCTGGGCTCTACCGTCTGAGGCAGAGTCTTCGACTGTCTCTGATCGTCCCTCGTCCCTAATGCATGGCGAGCTTAATTTATACCCGATTGACTGGCTGACGTACTTTGTTATTCCTCGTCGCCTGCATCGCAACAGTAGCGGGGATTTGTGACTATGTGCATTCTGACTGTAACTTTGCCTCGCGCATTTTATTATTTTGTCATCTCCAAATAACTGATTTAATTTAATGAATTTATAATTTTAAATAATAAGTCCTACTTTTAAATTAATGAATTTTCCATTCGTGACAATATTACTCTCAGAATACTACATAACAGGAAAATATTTATCAGAAATGAAAACCAGGATGAATTCTTAGGACCAAACATAACATCAGTAGGATTTCCACAGGGATCTCCCCTGTCCACAATTTTATTCAATATATATACAAAAGGAGTTTATGACATTATGGGGCAGGAAATGGAAATATTGGGATATGCATATGATCTAATAGTATTCACAAAGGGAAAAAATATCGAAAGTACTACTAGTCAACTTAACAACCAATTAGAGATAATCAATCAATGGACCAGGGAACATTACCTTTCACTAGCACTAAATAAGTGTGAGGCGATATTCTTTACCAGAGGATATGACAGGAAAGAGGTTCCTCCAATCATGATCAATCAGCAAGGAGGATTAAACTCAGTAAGGATATCAAATACCTGGGAATGTGTCTAGACAACAGGCTAAACTGGAACAAACATGTGAAGCACTGTGCAAATAAAGCTCAAAGGGGTTTAAATATACTAAAATCCTTCTGCAGAGTATGGTGGGGAGGTGACCCTTCAACCATACTCACTGTCTACAAAGGAATTGTAAGATCAGACTTGGATTATGGATCATTCCTTTTTAAACCAATAACCAAAAAAAAAACTCTTTTATAATGGAAAAAATTCAGAATCAAGGTCTCAGAATAGCATTGGGGTGCATGTGCCTTGAGAGCAGAAGCAGGAGAGTTAACACTCAAACCTAGGAGGCAATTACTTGCCAACAACTTTTTTTCAAAAATAATCAAAATAAGAACATCCAATTATTCCAATGTTGAAAAGTATACTAAAACATAAACAAATAAATGTCAATTATTGGAAGGGTGAAGAGGTCCCATACTTGGTGGAATCTTATAAACATTTTTTCCCATACAAAAATCGTACAAAAACCTCACCCTGCCATGCTTTGAGATAGATCCAGAAATCCAAATACATTCCATTCCTCAAATGAACCTCTTCATTCCAAAATCTAATGATGCTTCAATAATGTTCAGGGAAAGAAAAGAGAAACTGAGAAAAAAGAATTATTATACACAGATGGTTCATAAAAAGACGGTCGCACGGGATATGCAGTATATTGCCCAACAAATAACCACAGCTACACCTCACGCTTACCAGATGAAATAGAAATATGCACAGCAGAAATAGCAATAAATGAGGCTGCTAACTATACATTGAGGAAAAATATCGATACAAAAATTGGATGACCGTACTATAAACTCTAAAAATGACCACATTACTTTAAAAACAAAGAGACTTTTGATTGAAGCAAGAGCGGCGGGAATTGAGATTTCTCTGGCTTGGATACCAAGCCATTCCAAAATAAAGGGGAATGAAAGAGTGGATCAATTGGCAAATTTAGGGAGAGTCCTTAATGTTCCTAAGCAACTAGATCTGGACATAAGACATGTCTTGCCTTGCACGAGACAGAAATTGATAGACAGGGAAATTAATGAGATGCAAAATGGCTTTAAAACAAAAGGGATACATTATGTGGGGGGTACTGGTGAGACGAAGGATGCCTTATTATTGCTTGCTGGTTACGATTTCTCTATGTGACCACTGTGTGCACCAATTACAGCAGTACACCCATCCATATCAGTACAGCAATCTTCGTCTCCCAAATTCATTTTTGCGTAAATGAAAAAATGGAAAATATTTCTGACAAGAGTCAGTCTATTATTTAACGTCACATCAACAATGCATAACCAGCAAACTTAACGATAAACGCCACCGTGATTGCTAGACCCTTCTCATTTTATTTATCAAAAATTAAGAATTTCTAAATAAATATCGTTTGAACAAAAAATTTTGTGTACACCTCGGCCGTGAAATAATTTTTTCGTCCTCAAGATTGTTGTCCTCGGCCGTAAGACGGCCTCGGACGCCAAACTTTCTTTCGGCCGATAAAATACCATTTCACGGCCTAGGTATACAAATAACTAATATAAATTCGCCATAGTATTTTGTCATCTAGCGTCCGTATAGAGCTACACGGATTCGCAGATGCCAGTCAACGAGCTTATGGAGCTTGCATTTACTTGCGCTCTATCAACGTAGATGAAAACATTTCATCAAACTTAAGAGTGCGACTCTTCCACGTTTGGAACTTTGTGCTTGTTTATTACTAGCCAATCTTAGTGACAAAGTGAAAAACTCACTTAATCCCAATCAATGCCTGTTTCTTTTATTCTGATTCGACTATAGCTCTTTCATCGATTGTTTCCGAACCTCAAAGGTGGAAAATATTCGTTGCTAACAGAGTCGTTGAGATACAACGCTTAACTAGGCCTAGTGAATGGCAACATGTACGATCCGCTGAAAATCCTGCCGATCTGGTGTCAAAAGGAGTCGAACCTCACATACTTCAAAAATTTTCGTTGTGGTGGTTCGGGCCTGATTGGGTTTGTAATCCTTTATCGGTAATTCCCTCTAGCGACGTAAACTTTAATAATGAGTTTGATCTTGCCTAACTGGAACCTAACAGTGTCACATTGGTAGCATCTTTAGAAGAATTCGACGTTTTCAATCGTTGTTCATGTTTTTTAAGATTAACTTGCTTTAGCGGAAAGCTCATCTATGAACAAGAAATCTAATATTTTAGGTTTAAATCCCTTTATTGATTCCCAAGACGGTCTTTTAAGAGTAGGTGGTAGACTCACCAACACTAATTTTGAAAGAGATAAAATACATCCTGTCATTTTACCGAAATTCCACTCTGTATCGAAGCTCATAGCTTTCGAGGAGCATATTAGGCTTGTGCATTGCGGTCCACAGCAGCTATTGTTCTCTTTGCGCGAAAGATACTGGACTTTGGTTGGTCGAAACCTTGCTAAACAAGTAGTGCGTAGCTGTGTAACTGGGCTAGGGCTAATCCCAAACCTTGAGAGCAATTGATCGGTGCTTTACCCGCAGAACGTTTCAATAGTGCAAGGCCATTTCATCAGGGCATTACAAGGATTTGCCCGTTACCAGTCGAAGCAGACGTTTCTAAGACCGATGATGTTGAGGATGTTCACGATTAGTGTTGAAACCCTTTCGTGTTTCAAAGGGGGCGGTATGTGTAGTGTATGGTGTGTTGCGGCGTTCATGGATCGCAAAACGTGTGCTAACTTATTAAAGTCAGACAGAGACAGCATGTGTTGTTCGCGGCAGTCGAGGTGCGAGGTCACGTTCTTTTGTCGAGTCACTCGGCAACAAGATTTCTTTTAATGTACATCTTTAATATACGCATGGTCTATTGTTTACGGTCATTTTACTAATTTTTAATGTCAGTAGGTATTAATAATCAAAAACCAAATTATACAAGAAGTGTATCTCATCCTAAACCATCACATGAGGCAATAGCTAAACTATGCACAGGAGTGTGACCCGACGCTGGGTAGCGAAATATGCGAAATATTTTCAAGTACCCAGAGTGGAAAGGTCGTCACGAGTTTTTTGATTGCTGGAACCAGTGTTTGGAATGCTATAAGAAGGAAGTTATACCCCAGAGAGGGGTTCATTCTAGTCAGTCCAGTTTTGCCGTGCACCACGTCGGAAGCCGAACCGCAAATGTCTATTAGACATGTCTGTAGCTCTCAAGTAAAAGTTATTCGTAAACGCGCTCTAAGTGACGAGCCTCTCTCCAAGATCCTGTCTTCATTAGAAGTGTAAGTATGATTATTGTACTTTTATGTTGTTTATTGATTTACGTCTGTTTGATTATGATTTTATTGGAAGTTAGCAACGTTTTTGTTGGATTAAGAAACTGGTTATTTTATTAGTTAGTAAGTTGTGAGTTGTTTGGGTTAAGGAACTTATTTAATAGAACTTGATGGTAGAGTTAACTGTGTGTTTTATTTCACGCTGAAACGAGATCCCAGGCAAATAAGTTGAATTCAATTCAACACGTCACGCTAGTCGTGACAATATTATCTACCTTAATCAGGCTTAGTGTTTGTAACCTTTGGCCAGTTATTAAAGTAACCAATGTTGATAGCTTTTTGTTAAGCATCAAAAAATCTAGCTTCTCAATAGGATAGAAGGCGGCTAAATAATCTAAAACCACTTTAGTGTCCCAAGTGACGTTGTATCTAAATGTTTTAGGGCGACACTTCAGTAACCCTTTAAAAAATACGCCTAAGGTGTTGTAAACATTGTAAATATTTAAACCCTTAAGGAGAGTAGCGCCCTATAATTTTACCCCCACCAAGAGATGCCTAAAGTTGGACTTTAATAACTGGCAACGCTGCATCTCTCTCTCTCGTACGAAGCCGTCGCCGTGCCGACACGTTACCGTTTTTAATTCCCGAATATAATCGTTTAATTAGCAAAAAAAGTTCGTTTCATTAAAATAATCGAATCATACAGTCCACTACAAACGAGAAGTATAAATCCAACATAAATTTTGGTCCTTCGAGCCGGATTGCAAAGTGATAAGTGATAAGTAACCTCAAAAAGCATCGGTTTGATGTAAATTCCGCGTGCCGCGTTCCGTGAACGGGTGCAAGATCAACAACAGCGAGCCATACCCAGCGTTGCCACGTAGAGCAGCGAGAAAGAAGCAAGACGTCAAAATATAAAGTAGGTCCTTTCCATTATTTTCCGTTAGTGTTCCTACCTGGATACATCCATCTGCATGCTAAAATTTGTGTGAGAAGCTTAAAGCAAATAATCAGATTTAGTTTTTTTAAAAAAAAGTCTAAACGGTCAACTTACATCAATTTGTAACAATGCCCGATGACACAGATAATGGTGTCGATTCAATAATAGACGAGTTTAAAAGGTTAGTATTTCGAAGAGGCCAATTAAAGGCAACTCTAACTCGTTTTACAAATTTTTTGAACAGTCCAAATCCCGGATATACTAGCTTAAAATTGCATGTAAAAGATCTCGATACAACTTGGGCAGAGTTTCAAGACATTCAATCAAAAATCGAAGAATTAGATTCAAAACAGGATGTTGAAAGACAGTCGTTTGAAGACAATTATTACAGTAGCGTTGCGATAGCGCTTGATTTAATTGAACAACAAGAACATAACGTAGTTTCGAGTGCTGGAGCAAATTTAAATGTGTCTCAACCAGCAACAAACAATAATAATAACGCAAAGTTACAATCTATTTCCCTGCCACAGTTTAGTGGATCGTACGAAGGGTGGATTCAATTCTACGAAGTATTTCAAGCGTTAGATGATAAAAACAGCGACTTAACAAAAATTCAGAACTTTTATTACTTGCAGTCGTGCCTTCGCGGTGAGGCAACACAAGTATTACAATCTCTAGAAATCTGCGAAGCTAATTACGATGAGGCATTAAAGTTACTACGTGAAAGATATGAAAATAAGCGCATGTTAATT
Source organism: Ips typographus (assembly GCF_016097725.1). NCBI lineage: Eukaryota > Metazoa > Arthropoda > Insecta > Coleoptera > Curculionidae > Ips > Ips typographus. Next base: position 798,317 of record NC_138432.1, read on the forward strand.
CACAATCATGTTCGAAATTTATTTGAAATGTCCTCAGTATCTAGAGAATCTAATCACAATTTACGAAAACTCATAGACAGCGTAGTTCGAAACCTTCGAGCATTAACGAGTCTTGGTCAACCAGTAGACCAATGGGATACGTTGATAATATATTTAATTTCACAAAAGTTAGACAATCACACCCGTAAAGAGTGGGAAGTGCTGAACAATAAAGATTCGCCAATTCTCGATGAGTTATTAAATTTCTTGAAAAATAAATGTCAAGTACTTGAAACTATTGACAATAAACAACACAACGCGTACGAAAAAGCTCCTCAAAACCGCAGTACAGTAGCTCATGTAAACACAGGAGATTCCACACAACAGTTTTATCAGAATTCGGCAAATCAAGGGCAATTTAATACATTTTATTGTTACGTTTGTAAAGAAAAGAATCATTATACATACAAGTGCCCTAAATTACTTGCGTTATCCTGTAAAGATCGTTATCTTGAGCTGAAGCGTTTAGGAATATGCACTAATTGCTTAAGAAGTGGTCACAATAATAAAAATTGTACAGGTAAAACATGTAGGATTTGCAAGCGTAAACATAACTCCATTTTACATGATTGTAATTTCCAATTTAATCGAAACACTCCTTATAATAACAATAATACCTTTACCGCCATTAGTCCCACAAACGTCAGTTCTGAAAATACCGTTAATAGGGTTCCAGAATCTTGCAAATGTCCGATCAAAATTACAACAGTACGCGTCAATCGATACAAGAACTCGATAGTTCACTTCAGAGCCAATGTACCTTAACTAGCATAAATACAGGTGCTAACGAAACGGTCAGCAATGCAACAGCGTCATCAGCTGCTCGTTGTCACAACACTAATTCCTCGGGTGAAACTCAAATTTTGCTTGCAACAGCAATCGTTAACATTATAGACACAAATGGCAAAGCTTTAAAGTGTCGCGCGTTATTGGATTCTGCGAGTCAATCCAACTTTTGCTCTGAAGCTTTGTATCAAAAGTTGAACTTACCAGGATGTATAGTAAACGTTCCTGTTCTTGGAGTAGGAGGCGCGTCCTGTAATGTGTCAGTCAAAGTCAAAACAACGGTTAAAGCGTTAAATGATTCATTCCAGGCAAAGGCTGAATTTTTAATTATAAATAAAATTACCACTAAATTGCCGCAAATTTCTTTCGATCCTACTTTTCTTAACTTGCCCGAAAACATTCAATTAGCGGATTCCAATTTTTGTAACTCAAATGAAATTGATATCTTAATCGGAACCGAATTATTTTTCCGTTGTTTAAATGACCAAAAAATTATGTTAAGTGAAGACGCTCCTATCTTGCAAAATACCAAGTTCGGATGGGTTTTAGTTGGTCCTTTAAACTTATACCGTGTACCGAAAGAAAAATATCATAGTCATTGTTTTTTGAATCTCAATGAATCTTACGAAAACCTACATAACACCATACAAAAATTCTGGCAAATTGAAAATGTAGGAAGCAAACAAGATAAGCTAACTAATGAAGAACTCGAATGTTAGTTAGATTTTCGAAATAATCATAAAATCGAAACAAACGGACGTTATACAGTTAAACTTCCGTTAAAGCAAAATTATGTAGAGTTAGGAGAATCTTATTCGATCGCATTAAAATGTTTACTTTCTTTGGAGCGACGTTTGGAAAAGAATATCGAGTTAAAAACCCAGTACACTGACTTTCGAAAGGAATACGAGAAAATGGGTCATATGTCCCGCATTAATCCTGATTTAGATTTACCAGGTGAAATTTGCGTATATCTCAGCCATCATGCCGTCATAAGGGAAAGTAGTAGCACTACAAAATTACGCGTCGTTTTCAACGCAAGTTTGAAAACTAATTCTGGCTATAGTCTAAATGACGTGCTCAAGATAGGGCCCAAAGTACAAAAAGACGTATTCGAATTTTGATTGTCGCGGACATTGAAAAAATGTACCGTATGATATGGATTGACAAATCCCATCGAAAATTGCAACGCATTCTTTGGAGAGATGACGTCACTGGAAACATCGTTCATTACGAATTAAATACCGTGACGTACGGCACAGCTAGCGCATCGTTCTTTGCTACGCGTGTTTTACATGACATTGGACTTAAATATAAAGATTTACAGCCCGAAGTTAGTAAAATAATTTTAAACAATTTCTACATAGACGACTTAATTTTTGGGCACCACGACCTTGACAAAGCAATTGAATTAAAAGCAAATATCGACAAAACATTGTCAAAACATGGATTACAATTAAGAAAATGGGTGTCAAATAATCCCCGCGTGATCAAAAACTCTGACGATTCACAGAATACAGAATTTTATATACTAGGAGACGATGAAACAAAAACGTTAGGTACCGCTTGGAATACAAAATCTGATACTATTCATTATAATTTTCAATTAAAAATTGATCTTTCTATAATAACTAAAAGAACCATTCTAGCAACCATTGGACAGCTTTACGACATATTGGGTTTAATTAATCCTGTAATAGTGACGGCTAAATTAATCTTACAAGAGGTTTGGAAAAGTCAACTAGATTGGGACTCTCCAGTGCCTGGAATTATAGCTGATCAATGGTCAATTTTTGTCAACCAATTGCCTAAACTCAATTCTATACACATTCCACGTTGCGTGATAGGTACCGAAATAAGTCATAGATCAGTTTTACTTTGTGGTTTTTCGGACGCGTCACAGCTCGCTTACGGAGCTTGCATTTATCTCGTATCTTGCGATAATTCAAACAAACCCTCTTCACATCTGATTTGTTCTAAATCTAGATTAGCGCCATTAAGTTCGATGAGCTTGCCACGCTTAGAACTGTGCGGAGCACTGTTATTAGCTCAATTAGTCGACAAGGTGTTAACGTCTCTAGAAATTCACATACCTCAAGTAAATCTTTTCACCGATTCTATGATCGTTCTGGATTGGCTAAATTCTGAACCGAGTCGATGAAAAGTGTTTGTCTCAAATCGAGTTGCCGAAATCCAACGACTTACCGCAAATATGACTTGGTATCATAATATAGAGTCTGATATCAACCCCGCTGACATGGTCTCCAGAGGTTCTGATCCTGTAGCCATTCAAACTCAACCTCTTTGGTGGCATGGTCCTCCTTTTTTATTGACAGATTGTGAGCAGTGGCCTAAATGTCCAAACGTTAAAATAGCATTGCACGAAGCGCGAAAACAAAATATGAACTTATCTTTTTCTACCGTAAAACAAATCATCGGTAATCCTAATAAGATATTTTTTAGATGGTCTTCTTATAACACATTAATTCGAGTTATTGCACATGTTTATAGATGGTCTCATAATGCTCGAAATAAGGAAAAACTTTCAGGGCCGTTAGCTACCCGTGAGTTAGACAGCACTTAATAGAATATTTTAATTAAAGCGGCAAATAAAATACGTATAAAATAATTTTAAAGCAATGTCAGGTTAACAACACAACACGCTTATAAAACAACAATGAAACAGTTAGGAAACTATACTAAACGACTGCCAAATAAAATAATTCTATAAAAACGTCGAGATAAGTTATAAAATAATTGTATAGCAAAGTTAGACAATCACACAATGTCCTTTATAAAATATTATTGCAACAATTTCGAGAAAGTTAGCTGAAATGTTTTATAGTGGTGCAAGTAAAGTAGCTATAAGTTCTTTTGCGATTTTATAATAATAGTTTTATTAGATAACCATGATATTTGTCATGGAAATGTGATGGTAATAATTTTATAATGTAGATTTTCAGCCAACACAATTTAGTTCCAGGTGAACCTTTTATAAAATATATAAATCACAGGAAAACTTTTACATAATGGTAATAAAATATTTTTGTCACCAAAACTTCCAATTTTAAAACAAGTTTGCTAGTTGGGACATTTCTAATTGGGACGAACTTAAATAGCTTCTTTTGCAATTATATTCGGATAAAAAACATTATACTCAATTAATGGAGGAATTAAACACTATCAAATAAGGTCAGCAAAATGTTTTATGCTTTTACAATCGTATCGATCGACTTTGTACTCGTTTACTAAACTCTCTTAGTTTTCAAAATGAAAATGAAAAATGTGGTCGAGTCCAAACAATTAAAGAGTTATCATTACAACGATTTATTTTACACAGTTCTCCTGTAATTTCGCGTTTTCTTAAAAGCAAAGAACCAACAACTCTTTCCGAAGCTCTTAACTCAGTTCTAGAGGAAGAAAGAGCGATACAAATTTCTAAACTTTCTCACGTTCAAAATAAATATTGCTCTGTTTGCAAAACTAAATCCCACAATACTCGCGATTGTTTCAAAAACAGGAATAAACCAAAAAATATCCAAATAAATCAAAAGGTATCTCCTCCGAACTCAACTGCTTAAAGTGAAAATCGTGCTCAAAAATTTTAGTATTGTAAAAAGAATGGTCATTTAATATCGGAATGTTATAAAAGACAGAAACGCAATCAGAATCAATTTAATGAAAATCGCAACAACCATACAGCAAATGTCTCTGCTGTCTCAACCAGTCCTTTAAACGGGGAAGCCCCTCAGAACAATGTCGTTTCTTGGGATTGGGCGTAAATCAAATCGGCGTCGATTCTACTAATTCAAATACAAATTTACTAATCGACGACCATCAATATTTGCCATACTCCACAGAAGGTCGAGCAAACCTAAATTTAAAAAAGGGCATCGATAATAATTCACTATAGTCAAAAAGAGGTCAGTCAAATTATTCTATAATCCATAGTAAAAATGATTCTAGCGACAATGATATCCAAGCCAATATGCCCATCAATACAGCTGGAAGCTGTCTATTAAACCTTTCATTAATAAATAATGAAGTCTTAAAAATAAAATTCCATGTTGTTAGCGATCCAAATTCTAATATTCCCTTCGACGGGATCATAGGAAATGATTTTCTATCTCCAAATGGAGGTTTAATTGATTTAAATAATCTTGAACTTAATCTAAAATGTCTAACTAATCCAATAAAAATTTCCGATTCAACGAACCACGGCGATGCAGATTTAAATTATACTTATTTACAACCTAGAAGTGAAACAGTGATTTCCATATCTGTCCAAAATAAAGTGGAAATGGGTATTTGCCCTGAAATTGAAATAACTAAAGGAGTTTATTTAGCAAAAGCTTTACTCTCAGTGAAAAACGGAAAAGCAATTACTATTATCCTAAATATGACTGATTGAAAATTGGCATTAATGAAATTAGTCTCACTCTCGAACCTTTTCAAGAAAGTTCTTCATTTATTTTCAGTTATTCAGTATCTAACGACTTAGTACTTCCAATCTCAGAAAGACTTAAAATTTTAGAACAAAATCTCAGATTAGATCACTTAAATCCAGAAGAAAAATATACAGTTTTAAAAATATGTTCAAAATATAACGAGATATTTTTCTTACCTAGTGATAAATTAACATGTACCGATGTTCTAAAACATGAAATTATTTTATTTAAACGTTACAAATACTACTCCAATAACTTCGAAAATTTACAGATTTCCTGAAGTACATAAAAAAGAATTAGACAAACAAATTTCCAAAATGCTAAAACAAAGAATCATTCGAGAATCAGTTTCACCTTATCCTCCTGAGTCCTGATGTCCAATATATTGGACATCAAGTTTTTACAGTTTTTCTATATATGTACTAGATTTGCGGCAGTGAAACCCTCGGTCCAACGTATTGGACGTTCAGGAGGGGGGACTGCACGCGAATCTGATGCAAAACCATGCTGTGTTGTGGTATTTAGTGCCTATTAATAAACGTGGTAACTATGGCGGTCTAGAATAGTTTTAGTTCATAACATTAGTTATTAAACTTAGTTCATATGCTATTGTACTCTGTCCATTTAGTTGGACCGTAGGACGTACTCCGACATTTTTCTCTAGTTGATATTTTCCTTTTCAGCAATTTTTGGAACAAAACAGTATCCGTCTTGGAGAAGACGATGGTAAAATTGAGCAGCTTTTTGATGCCGACTGCTCCGACCTTGAAATTGATGATTCCTCTGACGATGAGGGTGGTCCTGAAGTTCAACATGATGAGGAAACAGAAGACGCCCCTGGTGAATTTTTGGATGACAATGATTCCGATGACGAGCCTCTCAGTGTGGTTCGAGAAAGAATACTTGCCGAACGGGTAGCTGCTATTGGCCGATTAAAGTGGAAAAAATCGGAAAACTTTATTCCTCCGAACTTCGAATTTCAAGAAGATTTCAACGATATCGAAACACGACGTGAGTGGAAAGTTCAAGGCTATTTAAAAATGTATTTGGATGATGAAAATTTTCAAAATATTTGCGACTGTACGAATGTAAGATTTTTTGAAGAAAAAGGAAAACCAATGAATTTAACATTACCTGAAATTAAAAAGTTTTTCGCTATTTCCTTACTCAATAAGGGCTAATTTGAAAGTTGTTATCGATAGTAGCGTAACACAGCAAGAAAAATCGTCTGACCGTTTGTACAAGATTCGTCCTCTAATTAATCGGATCCGAAAGGGATATTTGATGTTACTAAGGCCTCCAGAGGTCGCTATCGACGAACAAATGATTCCCTTTACCGGCGTTTGCAGATTGAAACAGTTTGTCAGAGGTAAACCAAACCCCGAGGGACTTAAGAATTTTGTCCGTGCTGCCCCTGACGGCCTAGTAGGTACTCGACTTTGAAATTTACCAAGGGAAGAATACATTTTTAAATGAAAATTCAAAAAACCTAGGGATTGGCCCTTCAGCCATCATCAGGTTATCTGAAACTTTAAAAGAAGGTACACATATCTTCATTGATAGATATTTCACTACAATACCCCTCCTGGAAAACATGTTTGACAAAAAGATCACGGTGACTTGTACGATAATGAAGTCAAGAATTCCCAGGAGTGTCCAGTTAACATCTGAAAAGACAATGGCAAGACTTGGGCGGGGTTCCTCTGAAATGTCAGTTAGCGTAGATGAAAAAATTTCGATAATACAGTGGTTTGATATGAAAAATGTTCTGCTTGCTTCTACAGGCTTACAGGTAGAACCTCAAGATGAGTGTAAGCGCTGGTCTAAAAAAGAGTCAAAGTACATAGTAATTCCAAGACCAAATATTATGAACAAATACAACTCCTGCATGGGAGGAATTGATTTAATTGATCGGATGATTAGTTACTATCGAATCAGTACAACAAGAACTAAAAAATGGACTATTAAATCTATTCTCCATTTAGTTGACTTGGGAGTAGCTAACTCATGGATTTTATACAGAGCCGATCGAAAAGAATTAGGGGACAAATCTGTAGACATTTTGAAATTCTTAAATTTTAAAATTTCTTACGTCAATTCTTTATTCGAAGAAGCTAAAAGTCAAACTGACGGGGAAAATAGATTACCCTTAATGGTAACAAGAAGCAATCCCTCCCCGTGTGGTTCCAGAACCCCTACATCTGGAACAAAACCGAGGAGTCTACATCTACCAATTGTGGCAACTGATCTGAAAAATGCTGTTAGATGTAAAAATTAAAAACAAAATTTTATTGCGAAAAATGTAACCTATTTTTGTGTCTAACGGGCGGGCAGTAATAATTGCTTCAGAAGTTTTCATTTACGTGTTAATTAGTAATGATCTCGTCCTGATGTCCGTGAATTTATTGGACATATTTTTTTTTGTACTTCCGGATAAATAAAAATTTTCAAAAAAATTCAGTGGCGTTTTTGTACCAAAAGAAACAAAATTTCCAAATATTAACTTCATAGTACTTTAAATGTAGTCTCGGAACTCAGGAGGTTATAATAGTTCACTATGGATTGTTCCTAAAAAATTAGATGCCTCAGGTGAACAAAAATGGCGAATTGTAGTTGATTATAGAAAATTAAACGAAGTAACTATTGGTGACGCTCATCCTCTACCAAATATCGAAGATATTCTCGATCAATTGGGTCGTTCAAAGTATTTCACAACCCTCGATTTAGCTTCCGGATTTCATCAAATTCAAATGAGTGAAAAGGATATTCCAAAAACTGCTTTTTCGACTCCTAGTGGTCATTATGAATACCTCCGTATGCCTTTTGGTCTAAAAAATTCCCCTAGTACTTTTCAAAGGTTAATGAACGCTTGTCTTACAGGTCTCCAAGGTTTGCAATGTTTTGTTTATCTTGACGATGTTGTCATTTTTGCTAGTTCACAAACGTTTTTGAACGTTTTCGTACAAATCGACTTCTCCTTCAACCCGATAAATGTGAATTCATGCGACGTAAAGTAGCTTGAATGAATGAATGTAGTTTGATGGGCTCCCTACGGAGAAGACACTTAGGCCGCTAGCCGGGCCCATTGTGACCCATCACAAGCTAGTACCCCTCCAATTCGGTGGCCCTGACAAAGCTGCAGAGCCTCCTTGGCCGGGTACCTTGAATATCTAAGGGGTTGATCACACTCTTACCCCAAAGCTCTTTTCTGATCGTCGCAAGTGCCGGGCACTGTGTGAGAACATGTGTCGGAGTTTCCTCGTCTTCCTGACACAAGCGACATATCGGATCCTGTGACAGACCCAGAATGTGCATGTGTCTTCTCATCTGACAGTGACCCGTGAGAAGTCCTGTCACACATCTGAGGTCCTTTCTGGATAATTCCATCAGTGACTTCGACTTGTTCTTTGAAAAGTAGCTTATTTGGGTCACATTATAAGTGAACATGGCGTTTCTCCAAACCCTAATAAAATTTCTTCTATTCAACAATATCCACATCCAGAAAACCCTAAACAAATGAAACAATTTCTAGGTCTTATCGGATATTACCGACGATTTATTAAAGACTTCTCCAAACATGCGAAACCCTTAACTAATCTGTTAAAGAAAGATACCCCTTTTGTTTGGTCTTCTGAACAAGAAAGTTCATTCGAATACTTTAAAAATGTTCTCTCAATTACTCCGATACTTCAATACCCCGACTTCAATAGAGATTTCATCTTAACAACCGACGCATCCAATTATGCGATTGGCGCAATTCTTTCTAAAGGTGAAATTGGCAAAGATCTTCCAATAGCATATGCTTCAAGAACTTTAAATAAAGCTGAATGTAATTTTTTAGCCTATTGTGTACCTGTACTGCCGGCGTAGAAAGGCTATTTCGTATTCTAGGAGGTAAAAAAATAATGTCCAGAACTTGTTCCAGACTAAAAGCGTTGCATTTAGAAAAAAGCAGATGAAATTAATGCAACACTTACTTTGCTTTGATTGGCTTGTCAGGCTTGGCTCTGCAATACAATCCTTTCATGTTCTTATTCTGAAATACAGTTTTCCTGAAGGTGTCAGGGCTAAATTTGTGATCAAATTCAAAATCAACATAAACAAACGGACTGACACAAAAAGACAAAAACTGATTGACACAACACGGCTAATTTGATTATCTAATTGATTAACAACACGAAGCTATTTCCAAAGTTGTCTAACAGAGGGCGTATCATGGCTGTCTAGCGTCATCTGTCGATTACGGTTACGCGCTCCGAATTTACACGGATCGCGGTTCTTGAAAATAGGCTTTCAAAAATGTTATCGGCCATTTGCTCTGGTTTTCTGGCTTCAAATCTCCGTTGTTCTATGAGAATGATATTTTTTCAGTAACCGTTATACAGGGTAATTCAAATTCGACCCTCACCATTGGGATCTCAGAAACCATAAGAGATACGAGAAAGTTTAAATTGGGGCAAAGTTGCGCAATTTAAAGCTCAACCAAATGCTGTTTTAAAATTTTTGATTTTCCGAGTACTTCCGAAGGTATCCGAAAAAAACTGAAAATTTGATTTTTTGTTTTTATTTATTTCTAACCTTATTTGAAGAGATATCCCAAAACTAAAAGCATATTTTCATTGCCACTTTTTCCTAGCTATTCGATGATGGATACAAATTTGCCACACGACGTTTCGTTTTCTGTCAGTCATCATCAACTTTCTTTTTTCTTATGGGCGCCATATTGGATTTTCAGCCCACCAAATAGTACGTTTTATTCTGATTTTAGTGATGTATAATAACTTATGATTTGCTTCATAAATAACAAAATAATTCAATAAAAACTATTTTTACTTTAGTTATTGGCTTTGAGTTAATGGGCCGTTTTAAAAAATGTCATTATTTGACAGTACTTGTCAAACACGATAATTCGGACGATCATTAGAGCAAGTCAATCATAGTTAAAAATGTATCTAGAAAAGAAACCCCCGGAGAAAATGTTATTATTATACAAGCATTGCTGAACTATTTAGGTTAATCAGAAAAAGAGATTTGTTAGCATTATCTCTAACTTAAAAGGCTTATTTATGTTTCCAAGAGAAAGATCATCATTTTAAGAACTTCATTTTTGCCAAATTTTAATTTTGTATAATGTTAAGTGCAAGTTTATAGTTATTTATACAGTAAGTGACAAACCATTTTTTATTCATTCATATTTATTCGAGTGAATAAACCGGTTTAAGTCACGTGTCTTATTCAGTATTTTATTAAATTTCGACTTCTTATATTAAAAAAAAAACTAAAATTACAGTTCTATTAAATTTGCACCGCGCCCCGTAGATGTAACATTGATGTTTGTTTGTTTACATCTGTAAATAGGCGAATGTCATTCAGAGTGATTTAATAGTTATTTATACAGCAAGTGACTTAAACCATTTTTTATTCACGAAAAGAACAACTAGGTCCACAAGCGTAGCGAGTGGCCTAAGCTCTTCGAGTGAATAAACCGGTTTAAGTCAAGTCACGTGTACACCTTTGTGACTAAGTATGTTCAGGCCAATTGCGTGTGACAAGTACTACCAAGTAATCTTCATAAAACGTCTCATTAACAAAGCTAACTAAGGTAAAATCTCTAAAAGCTCTAATGATCGTCCGAATTATCGTGTTTGACAAGTACTGTCAAATAATGACATTTTATAAAACGGCCCATTAACTCAAAGCCAATAACTAAAGTAAAAATAGTTTTTATTGAATTATTTTGTTATTTATGAAGCAAATCATAAATTATTATACATCACTAAAATCAGAATAAAACGTACTATTTGGTGGGCTAAAAATCCAATATGGCGCCCATAAGAAAAAAGAAAGTTGATGATGGCTGCCAAAAAACGAAACGTCGTGTGGCAAATTTGAATCCATCATCGAATAGCTGAGAAAAAGTGGCAATGAAAAGGTGCTTTTAGTTTTGGAATATCTCTTCAAATAAGATTAGAAATAAATAAAATCAAAAAATCAAATTTTCAGTTTTTTTCGGATATCTTCGGAAGTACTCGGAAAATCGAAATTTTTAAAACTGCATTTGGTTGAGCTTTACATTGCGCAACTTTGCCCCAATTTAAACTTTCTCGTATCTCTTATAGTTTCCGAGATCCCAATGGTGAGGGTCGAATTTGAATTACCCTGTATATGTATATTTACCAGTCCGAATTAATCGGTTAACCTGGCTAGGAAACGATACACATCCTAGGTTTACCTTATTACGCTTTCACTGTGTCATCTGTCAAAAATCGTGATGTCCATGGCACACTAATTCAGAATTCAAACACCTTGTACTAATAATATAATTGCGTTGTTGTATTGTCAAATAAACTTTCAGTAAAGCCGTAAAGCGACCTAAATTGCCGAAATGAGTGATAGTGATAAAATAAGTTGTACACCACCTGCTTTAGCAGCAATAGCGTCAAATACGCTAAATAATTTGGTTCCTGGCAGGTCCCGCGAAATGTATGAAAGAGCGTACAATAAATTCACCACTTGGGCCACAGAACACTAAGCGGTCAATTTTACCGAAAATGTTGTATTGGCCTATTTTGCCCATTTAAGTAAATCATTGAAGAGTTCGACAATGTGGGCGCAATATTCCATGCTTAAAGCTGAGCTAAATATTGAAGACAGCATAAATATTCTATCGTATAAAAAGGTGCAAGCATTTTTAAAGCGAAAAAGTAAAAACTATGCAGCTAAAAAGTCTAAAACTTTCACCAAGTAGACACTTTTTTAACAGAAGCACCTGACAAAAAGTATTTAGCCATGAACGTAAGATCCGAAACAAAAATGAATTTATCATTTTTTTTAATACCTATATTCAACATTTTTAGGTTGTTTTAATATACGGCATATCAGGGGCATGTCGATGTAATGAACTGGTAAACTTGAGAATTCAAGATATTGAATACATGGAAAAATTAATTCTGGTTAAAATTCCAAACACGAAAAATTACAAGCCCAGAACATTTACAATTGTTGGAGAATTTTACATAAATATTTGTAAAAAATACTTGTCTCTTCGTCCAGATGTTATTGATACAGATCGTTTGTTCATTAAATATCAAAATGGAGTTTGCCACAGAGTTGTAATGGGTATTCAGAAAATCTCAAGTATTCCCAAGGAAATAGCGTTGTTTTTGAAATTGGCTGATGTCAAAGAATATACTGGTCACTGCCTTCGCCGAACCTCTGCAACTCTTCTTGTAGATAATGGTGGAGACATTTGCTCATTGAAAAGACACGGTGGTTGGAGGTCTACAACTGTAGCAGAAAGCTACATTGACGATTCTTTCTTCTTCTTCTTATGGTGCCATCTGTTTATGGAGGTTGGCTATCATTACAGCTATTTTTACTTTGGATGCCGCGGCTCTGAAAAGTTGGAGGGATGTGCATCCAAACCATTCTCTGAGGTTTCTTAGCCAGGACATACGTCTTCTGCCTATCGATCTCTTTCCTGCGATCTTCCCCTCCATTATCAGTCGTAGTATACCGTATCTCTTTCCACGCATAATATGACCGAGATATTCTAATTCTTTAAGAACGACGATTCTTTAAGAAATAAAAATGACACAGCAATGAACATTCTGGATGTAAATGATTGAAATTTAATACCAATGGAGAACAATACCACAGATGATATCAGAGAATCAGTAATTTCAACAAACCCACAACAACAACCTACTTTAAATGTAGACCATGAAGTAAAGGAACAGGAATTTCATTTATGGCAGAATTGAAAATTTGAAAATTGCTTCGCTCATTTCGCTCATTGCTCGGACAATTCCGAGCTCAGCACAATAATCGCCTCTTTCTACGCCTAATAACATAATATACTATATTCGACAATTGAAAAAGAACTTACAGCTATTGTCTGGGTTGTACAACATTTCCGTCCTTATTTGTATGGTAGAAAATTCTTAATTCTCACCGACCATCGTCCACTTACATGGCTTTTCAATAGCAAAAATCCAAGCAGTAGACTTCTTCGATGGCGACTCAAACTTGAGGAATATAGTTACGAAATCCAATATAAACCAGGTAGAGTTAATTCTAATGTTGATGCTTTATCTCGTAATCCAATTGCTATCAACTTGATTAAATCTTGTTGTCCAGTTTGTACGGAATCATATAGCGACTTTACAAAATTTCATTATGAAAATCAAGATCTACCTAACATAGAAATAATACGAGAAGACATTTTCAAATGCTACCCTAATGCTCTCTTTTTCTCCAAAGATTTAGATGAAAACAATACTTGCTTCTCTAATTTAATCGCTCATCAAGACATAAATAAATTAAATCCCGACGAAATAAATTTATACGATGTCAAAAGCTTAACAAATGATTCGAATCAAAAAACTTATTTAATTTATAGCAGTTTTAACCATTTTGATAAGTTGACATACAATGATCTACGAAACGAACGAAATGAGTCTTAAAATTTTTTACCTGGAAAGAATAGTACGAGAAGTGTCCGAAAAAAACGATATTTTGAAAGAAAACAATAGACTGTTATTACAGAGAATAAATATTCTAGAAAACATTTCTACACCGGTTTTGCAAAGAGATCCTAAGCAAGATAATAACATTCCTAGAATATCGACATACAATCTCAACGAGATAAGTAGCGATCTGCAATATGCGGACGTTGCCGGATTTGGTGTAAAGACGCAGAAAGGAACTGAAGAAAAACTCAGTCATGCTGGCGTTTCTAGACCTGGCTGCACTATTGGCAATGCCGGGAAGGATCAACGCTTTCAGGCTAAGGACAATTCCCGGAACAGAGCAAATCAATTTGGAGACAGTCTAAAGAGTAGAAATGTTCATTTAAAAATTCCACATTTACACAGTGCAAATGAACTAACTACTTTTGAAATGGAAAAGTCCGCGACTAGTGAACTGAGTGGTGAGTCTCCTTTTGTCTTTCCTGCCCATCGGAGATCGAGGGGGGGGAAGAGACTGGGCAACGCTCAACCAGAAGCGGACAGCAACTTCACTGGAGGAGACAGACGTGCATGGCTTTATATATACAGAGTGAATAGAAATTGTACCGAAGATATGATTACTGACTACATAAAAAGAAAGGAAGGCTTCCAGGACTGTTCCATAAAGGCTAAGGAAATACCGTCTAAATCTAACTTTTTAAAACGATTTCTGGTAATTGCTCCATTATCAAAAAAAGATGAAATGTACAATCCAAATTTCTGTCCTAAGTTTGTGGGAGTTACTAGGTTCAAGTTTGACATGCATAAGGAATTTTTGAAAGCATCTGGCGATTTTTTTGTTCTGCCATAAAAAGTTGTGCATCCGAAAAAGACTCAACTCTCCAAACTGGGAATGTGGGTTTGCTTGGCAGTGGTGATTTTGTGGTGGCTCATGTGAATATACGGTCAATAATTCCATCATTCAGTGAATTATCTGACATTATTTGTTCGGAGGAATTTGACATATGTGCAGTGACAGAAACATGGTTATCGGAAGATTTTCCGGACAGTGTTTTTGGAATAGCTGGATATCAGTTGCACCGCAAGGACAGAAAGACCAGAGGGGGTGGAGTTTCTTTGTATGTGAGTAGTGCAATTCAAAGTAAAACAATTGGTTTGGAACTCATTGAAAATCCGGAAAATAATATGGGTATTGAACACTTATGGTGTGAGGTACAATTTAAAGGATTGAAGGGTTTGATTGGAGTTGTTTATAGACCACCGGCAGTTAGTTATAAGAGTTTAGAACATGTTGAAGACGTGTTATTTCATTTAGGTCCGTCATATGATTTTACTTTGGTGATGGGGGATCTCAATATAGACTTACTAACTCAAGATAGAGAAGCTACCTATTTCAATTCACTGTTAAACAGTTTCAATTTGGTACAAGTAATTAAAGAACCAACGCGTCTGTCTAGAGTTAGCGAAAGCTTAATTGATCTAATATGTATTGACAAACAATTAAAGGTACACGAATCTGGTACTAGGGAGATGTACAATCTTACTGACCACAGATTGGTGTATGCAAAAATAGATCTGAAAGTAACTAAAGGAACAAGAAGGAAAAAAATAATGTATAGGGATTTTAGGAATTTTAATCAAATCAGTTTCAACACTGATATGTCGAAAATAAATTTTAATAACTGGGAAATGGAAAACCCTGACCTTACTGTCGAAAACTTGAACTCTATTAATTTCTAACTTTCAAACGCATGCCCCAACTAGGACAGTGTGCATTAGCCGTAAACCAAGGCCTTACATTACTGACACAATAAAGGAAATAATTAAATTAAAAAGAAAAATGTACAATAAATACCTGCAATCTAAAAGTACTGCTCATAAGAACTTATACATGGATATTAAAAATTATTTAGCCTTTGCAATAAGAAGTGAGAAAAAAGCTTACATGACATATGAGTTGGATAAAGTAAAAAAGGACCCAAAAAAGACTTGGACTAAACTCGCGAAATGGAATATACACTCTAAATCAATATGTGAATTACCGGGAAATTTAAAAAATATAAATGCAATTAACACGTTCATTGACACCTGATAATCAACCAAGATATTGAACAGGCATTGACGTGATTTGCCGCATTGCATTATGCTTGAGTATGGGCACTGACGGGATATCACGCGCTTGCTTTTTGAGTCGGTAACGGAGCTAGCGTGATACACCGACATTTTCACGTACATTAGATGGTAGGGTGCCGTGTGGAAAGCCATACAAAAATTAATTAGAATGGATAGTACCGCTGTTTTCCCCTTCCTCTGCTTTTAAAGGAGGTTACAACCTGCTCTATGTTTATTCGTTAGTTCTGGCGTTAGTTCGTTTTTAATTGTATTGGGACGTAGTTGTTTATGAATTTACGCTAATATGGATGAACGAGAACGCGAAAAATTATTGCAATGGTACGAAGAATGCGACAGTGATGGTTTCGAGTCTGAGCATGATCCTTATAGCACCGATGAGGACCCTGATTATGAAATAAGTGACTCCGAAATAGATGAGACATCTAGCGACTGCGAAATAAATGATGAAAGTAAAAATACTAAAAAATAGTGTAGACTAAATAAAAAATTACTTTATTTATAACGTTTCACGAGTCGTCGAGTCCGACACACCGTGAGGAAGCTAGTTCACTAGCTGAGAGTGATGTAGGTAACCAAGCGACGTCGGAAACTACAAGCTTGGATTGGGACGCGACAGTTAAAGATCCGGTTGATTTCTCGTTTGATGCGTCCAGCTCTGGAATACAAGTTGATATTCAGAACTTCACACCCTCTCAAGTTTTCAACCTTTTATGGACAAGAGACATTATGAACCTTATTCTTGAAAAAACAAATGAATATGGAGAAAAGCTCAATTTAAAGAATCGACCCAAAAGAAGATGCGAGAGATTTAAAACTTTTCGACCTATCTCGATGGAAGAATTGAGAAAATTCATTGGTTTGTGCTTGTTGGGTGGCCAGCTAAAATGTCGTTCTGTAAGAAAATTATTTTCGCTGGATCCTTTGTATTATCACCCTATATTTTCTGCAACTATGACGGCTCGACGTTTTGAGCAGATTCTGCGTTGCTTCAATTGTTCTAGTGATAACAACGACGATACTTTAGGCAAAGTGATCATTCTGCTAAATAAAATAATAAAAAATAGCCAAGCGATGTTTTACCCAAAAGAAAGTCTGTCATTAGACGAATCGCTTTTGTTATTTAGGGGAAGGTTAAGATTTAGAGTGTATATAAAAAATAAGAAAACGAAATATGGGATAAAATTTTATGAGTTGTGTTCTAGTGACGGCTATATTCTAAACACGGAAATCTATAAAGGCAAAGACAGCAGTACTGACGCGGATTCTTCTAAAGTTGATTCTCTTGTGTTTCGTTTAATGGAGCCTTACTTAAATAAAGGACATCACATTTATATGGATAACTACTACAACAGTGTGGCATTGTCTAGTAAACTTTTAGCACAAAAAACTCATTCAACCGGGACTTTGAGAAATAATAGACGCGGTAATCCCAAGGAAGTCACATCAGCTAAACTAAAACATGGTGAACATATTTGGCGGCGAAATAATGAGATCTACGTATCCAAATGGAAGGATAAACGGGACGTCCTCTCTATTTCAACGGCTCATGTACCTCAGTTAGTCGAGGTACAAAACAACTTTAAAAAAAAAAATTACAAAACCCTTAGACATTGTAAAATATAATGAGAATATGTCTGGGATTGACAGGGCAGACCAGATGATCAGTTATTACTCTTGTCCAAGTAAAACTGTCCGGTGGTATAAAAAAGTTATTTTCCACCTGTTAGATATTGCTATGTGGAATTCGTTCTATAGGTAATTCTATATATAAACATAATTTAGAAAAAAAGCCAAGTTTTATTTCATTTCGAGAAGAAGTGTTAAGAGACGTGCTTGGGATTGAAGGTAAAACAGATGGACGGGAATTTGTTGCAAAAGTTCTTGTAAGAACCAAAAGAAGGTTGACTAGGATGAACGAGAAAGAAAATCATATTTTGGAAGAAATTCCACGACCTGAAAAGTCAACCAGAACCGGAAAATTTTACAAAAGATGTCGAGAGTGTTCCTTAAAAAAAATGTGCGTTTTTGTGATGACACTGGCAATGTTCAGTGCCTACATTCGCAATGGTCCTATGACGGCATATCCCGCGGGTGTCAATGAACGTGTTAATGATCACTTTAGTGATGTGTGTGCAGCGAGTAACGAAAATATTGACACCCTTGTCGAATTCTTTAATAGTAACCGGTACTTGGCACGCGACGTGACATTTTCCTTCAGGGAGATACTGGTTTTTGATGTCTACAGCGCGTTTAACCGATTGAAATCAAAAGCAATGCGAATAGATGGCATTAGCTATGACATGATGCTATTTGGTAAAGAATGGTGAGGTTTTGTTTTTTGTTTATTAATCCCAATCCTCTGACCGGTTTCGCCGTATTACGGCTCATCAGAGAGGCTATAGGGCTTGATAACCAAAGAACAAAACCTTCATTCCAGTATAGTCAACTGGATGCCACATCTGGTGACATCTGTACTCAACTCTATGAGTTAGAAAGTACAGCTGGCGTTCCCAAATCTAGGAACAGCCCCATTAATGCCGCATCATTCGGTATACAAAAATAAATAAAAAACAAAACCTCACCATTCTTTACCAATCAGATCGGTGTTTACCGAATGATGCGGCATTAATGGGGCTGTTCCTAGATTTGAGAACGCCATCTGTACTTTCTAACTCATAGAGTTGAGTACAGATGTCACCAGATGTTGCACAACAACTATGATGCTATTTAGTATACAGGGTTATCCACGACGAAAGACATCGATTGATATTGGAAAAAATATAAATAGGAGAGTTTTGAAAATTTGGCAGGATACTGATGTGGGCATGCCCAATCTAACTAAAATATTTTCAAGATGGTTGAACTTTCGTTTATACCGGAAGTCGATCACAACTTTCTTATTTTAAATAGAACACCCTATATATTATCACATATTTGGATTCCTCACAAAATTCTGATCAACTTTTGTGTACAATGCTCTATGCCTATCTCTAGCCGTTTTCGAAATGTTTGATGTTTTTCCAAAAAAGTGACAGTTGCAACGCTCAACATATTTTTGTACTCTGTCAAAACCGTATTTCATTTTGCAATGAAAATTTGGGTTATTGTAAATCAAGGAACGTTTTATTAAACTGAGGGTGCGTAATGACTCATTCGTATACAGGGTCGTCAAAAAAATATCATAAACCTGCCACTAAAAAAAATTAAAAATTTAAAGTTTTTTAAATAGAAACCCACATTTTTTATGATGGAATCATTTTAAGCATTAAAAATTACTATACGTTTCAATTTACTTGCCTATACCTAAATCCAACCCATTTTGTTTTATTTGAGAATAAACATTTTTTATTATTAAAACTCCAGATTTCTTGAAAATTTCTCTCTCTAATTACGTGTGAATTGCGCGGTGTAAAGTAGATTTTTATTTTCGTTCCATGAATTCGTGTCGCATCTCGTGCCGTGTGTGGCTGTGGCGCTTGGGACGTATCACTTTGCAATGATGCCAAATATCAATTATCATACTGAAGATGGGAAACTTTTTCACTTTGCGTCATTATCTTTGTGTTTATATTAAAGTTATGTAAAATAATAATTAACTCGTTGTTATTATTTTGGTATTTAATGTGTTTAAACGAGTTATTGCACGTCAAACGACATTTGCTTGTGATTTTACAAGAATGAAAATTTACTACTGCAATATTTTGTGGTACACCGCGGCAACATTGTGTCGAGTTTTAACACAACTAGCAAATCGCATACGCGGAACGACAAACACGTGACGTTGTCGGTGTCCAATCCAAGGATCCGAATTTGAAATTCGAAAACGAAAGAGATCTTACGGCTTTCGGCCATTTTGTTTATTTAAGTTCGTTCGGCCGGCGCGGCGTCCTACTCTCTAGCTTAAAGTATTTTATTTATTAGCAAGCTTTAAATTTGCTATTTGCGTGTTGTGCAGTGAAAACGATCTGTTTAATACATAACAACATAACATTTTCCACTGGTAAGTACTGTATACGTATATTATTGTTTAATATGTCTAAGGTCCGACCGAAAACGATTTCTCGTAAAAGTTATAGAGCAGCCCACAAAGAGACAAACGATTTCTTGAATAAAATTCGATCCAGATCTCTTTCTGAGCCTGGTTGTTCAAATTCACATACTAATGCATCTGTTATCACAATAACATCATGTCTACAAGATCCTCGCATTCATCGTTCAATAGTGAAACTGAAACATCTGACAGTGAAATTTCATACTCATTTGAGGATTGCACAGATGGACAACCTACCAATCCACCCAATTTTATAGATACCTGTTCACACATAAGTTCCACCAAATTAATGACAATTTTGAAAATGGTTTTAATATTAGACATGAACTGTCCAAATGGAGTTTGAAGCATAATATTACTCACACAGCTTTCTCAGATTTATTGAAATTATTGAAACAATTAGTTCCAGATCTACCAGGAGACTCAAGAACTTTATTAAAAACACCGCGCATGACCATAACCAAAAATATTAGTCAAGGACATTACCCAAGCAACACAGGCTAGTGTAATATACGGTTAATATACGTTATGTCTGTATAATACACGAATGCAAATTTTATGGTATAAAAAATATATGTTTTTCATATACTACATTTTAACTAAACGTATATAATGCGTATATAAAACATAATTGATATGATTTGGAAATATTAATGGCTGTTCTAATGCATATAAATAAATGGCTACCGTTCACGTATATTTGCAATATTTTTTAACTTTATATTTTAGGTTTACTGTTAACATAAAATAAATGTGAGGTTTGATTTTTAATAAGTATTTATTTATATTAACATCAACCAACAATGTAAAAATGGTCGTTAATAAAATAGTCCATTAATAGTAATATTATTATACTATTATTGTTCACAGCATATATCCTATATATAATATACATATCTTGTATATGTAACATATATCTTGACAATAAACTATAATTATAAAACTAATTATACGGATATGTATAGTATATTTATGCAATATGAATGTATATGACAAGCCATGTAAAACCATCGAATGTACAACAGTGTCTTATCCTTGTCTTGCTCCCAGAAAAGTAAAGTTTTACTTTTTTCGAAATATCCATACTCATCATTTATTTCCGCCATTTAAGAAAAGGGTCAAAATCAAAAACCAACACCACGTTTTCTTTCGGTTTGTGATTTAGGATCCAAACGGCGCGTTATGATTCAAAAGTCACTTGACCTCCATGTGATTTTAAAATCATGGTGTCATGTAATTTTTATATCATAACGCGTTTGGGTCCGAAATCACGGATCGAACGAAAGGGTCTCTGATATACTTATCATACCTAGTTGCCAATTTTTCTTATTAATAAACGTAACTCAATACTAACTAATTTTAGTATTTTTAATACTTCTACACGTTTAGCATATTATTTTATAAAATAAGCTAAAACAAAATTACACATAATAACTAAAATGCTTAAAATATATATATAGTCATGTTAATAGAAAAGCGAATTAAATATTATGGGATTAGTATTAATCTAATACTAACAGTTCAACATGACAACGCCGCGCATGTTTCATCTCTGTTGTCAGGTGGCGCGGGTAACGGCGCGTCGACCGAGGTGGAAGGTGGAAGGGGCAAACGGCAAACGTGGAACGCAAACGTCGTAATCTCGTGAACGCAAAGAAGGTACGCCGCTCAAGCTTTTGTCTTGTGCAAATTGCACAAAGTATTTTTGATTTGCAGCCTACATCGGCACCAGATTTTTTGGGCTACTTTTTTAGTAACTCAGTATTAAGTGAAAAAAGTGTACCAATTATCGCCAACGGTAAGTACAGCTTGCAAAAATTATACGTACCTATAACCACAAAACGTGCATCGTCCATCTTAGCAAATCAAGCGACATTTTCTTTTCACTTGCCTGAAACTTGTGTTCCCTGTTCAGAGTATTCAGTATTCAGTCAGTTTTGCTTAAAATTACCGTCGGTAATAAGGATTTTAGTTAGATGGTAGAAGTTATAATTATATCTATAGTGCATGTGCTTATAGTGGTATATTACACTGATACAGTATACTTATTTTATGTGTATACTGTTCGATATAAATATAAGTAGAAGGAAAACATAATTTCCATTACGACGGTAATTGTTCACAATTAATTTTACACACCAATACGACACCAATATTGTTACAATGTTGTACTTTTATGTAACAGAACTTTAATTATAAGCTCTAACATCGTGTAAATATATAAAGTCGCATATAGGGTGTTACAAATTTGACGCATTTTTTTCAAGTGTGTCTTCATTTAACTAAACCTCGATCTACTACAGTTTCTGAGATAGCAATGCGAATGCATCGAATTTGTAACACGCTGTATAGATAACAAAGATTTTTGGTCTGTAGTTTAGAATGGTAAAGTTAATTTTTTATTTTATTTTATTTTATTTCTTTGACTTTAAATAATATATTTAAACTGTATTTGACAACACTTCATAGTGAGACTACGTTTATAATTTTTTATTTTTTTATTTTAGGCTTTACCCAAAAAGCTTCAAACTCTTTATAGCAAAGGTGAACTTTTTAATAAAAAAACGATAGCATACCAAACATATGTGCTAAAATATTCAAAATGCCTAAATCAAAGCTGATTTCTAAACGACATTTACGTCGTAAAGTGCGTAACGATGTAGAGTTAACGAAAAGACTTATATTACACTCAAGTCCAACTCTACCTTCTCCATATTCCACAAACACGTGTACTACTTCAAATAGTTCTGAAGTTCAAATTAACACATTAGTTGACTCAAATGAGTCCCATATAAATTTAAAAGATTCAAACAGTTTCAATTCACAACTAAATATAATACATGACAATAACGAAAATGTTTCTGTAACTCAAACTACTGATAACATGTATATATTTGATAAATTTTGCAATGAAAGTGAAACTATTGCAAAGAAAGAAGTATTAGAAGAAAAAGCTGATATTAATAATAATTTACTTTTTTTAAAAAAGTTAAAGTCTTGGGTATGTAGAAATAATGTAACACACAAATGTCTAAATGAATTACTTCAGCTCATACGGCCTAAATTTCCTTTTTTAAAAAACGATGCTCGGAGTATTCTTGGAACACCAAGATCAGTAGAAAAATATACTTTGAACAATGGAGATTTAATTTATCTGGGTTTAGAAAAGGGTTTGCGAAATAGGATTGACGAGGGTTTTGAACACAAGCTCATTGAAAACGAGCCTATACCGCTACAAATTAATATTGACGGAATACCTTTATTTAACAATGGTGTAGGTCAATTTTGGCCTATATTAGTGCGAAGCGTAGTATTCAAAAATAAGACACCATTTTCGGTAGCTATATTTTTTGGAAGTGGTACGCCGGATTCACTGGCTTTGTATTTAAAAAGTTTTATAGAAGAATGTTCTTTGCTCTTGCTTCATGGTTTTCAATATTTAAATCAGGTATATCAAATCAAACTGTTATTTTTTACTTGCGACGCACCAGCAAGAGCTTATCTCAAACAAGTCATGGGACACACTAGCAAGGCAGGTTGTGAGAGATGTGTAATAAAAAGCGAATATAAAGACACTAAGCACTTTTATCCTGTTAATACGTATGCTGAATCTAGAGAAGATGACGATTTTATAGGTGATATTGATGCCAACAGATATATTAAAGAAAAATCACCTCTTTTGAAACTTAATGTAAAATTAATCTCAGAGTTCGTATTAGATCCAATGCACTTAATTTACTTAGGGTCCATGAAAAGATTATTAAAGTATTGGGTCGAAGGTAAACGGCCATTTAAGCTACATCAAACGGCAATTATTAATATTAACAAACAACTTGCTATTATTAAAAAACATACTGCAGACGATTTTCCCAGAAAAATTAGAACTTTATCTTTTATCAAGTACTGGAAAGCCACCGAATACAGATTTTTTCTACTTTACTGTGGATTTGTGGTTTTGAAAGACTATTTAAATGATGCTAACTATAAACATTTCTTATTACTTCATTGTGCTGCTTTTATTTTAAGCAATAAGCGTTTAACAAATTCTTACCTTGAAGTGGCAAGATCTGCATTAACTGATTTTGTAAATATTAGTCCAGATGTATATGATTGTTATTTCGTGGTATACAATATTCACTCTTTAACCCATGTTTGCGATGATGTGAGTCGTTATGGGTCTTTAGATGATTATAGTTGTTTTGTGTTTGAGAATTATTTGGGACAATTAAAAAGAAAAGTTCGAGGAAAATATCTTCCCCTTCAAAAAATTTTTAATCGGCTAAACGAAATAGAAAAAAGTTCTCCAAGAAAAAACTTAACAACAAACATTAAAAGTTTTGGTGCTTTTAATATTAACCATAATTATTGTCAATTTAAAAAACTTGAATTAAACAATTTCGTTATAGCTGTAGATGAAAAAAATAATACTGTTGCTTACTTAAACAAAATTCATAAAATTCGCTCAATTTTATTTATTGACGGAATATACAAATGTGTCGCAAACACTTTCAAATACTTAGAAGACTGCTATCATTATCCTATCGAGTCATCAAAGTTAGGTATTTATTTTGGTAGAGGTGAAATTAAAGAACGAGTCACATTTAATGTTTCTGAAATCACATGCAAATATTTATCACTTCCATTTAAAGATGGGTATTTTCTAATACCTGTACTTCATACCTACAAATCATAAAAAAATAGATCATTATACAAGGTGATTTTTATTTAAAAACGCACCTAAAGAAAACTTCTACGTATTCTAATTATATTATATAATTTAAATTTATGTATTTCTTTATATCTTCTGGTATCAATGTCATCTTCAATAGAAAAAAAGTAAAAACAGTGTGCACCATAAGCTAACATATTTCGTTAAAATGAGTGTGTATTTTTGGCAAGCTAAATACATCGAATTACGTTTTTAGTCACTCGGTTCGTTCAGTAATATAATTACTGTATTTTTTCTGATTTAGCATTTTGATTAATTTTACACCTATGTTTATAAAAATATGTTCAAATTACACTTCTGATAAGAATTATCACCAGATTCTGAAAAATGTATGCCATTATTGAGTTTGAGAAAAAGGAATGTGCCATTGTGCCTTTAAGCTGGTTGACAGAAAGCCAAACATTTTGCTACTGCCCACGAAATACATCTCAACAAGGTTTAGATAATATGGTGAAGCTAAACATGGCTCCAAAAAAAGCTTGGCCTCAGTATAATGTGGTAAAACTGTTGAATATGTTAGGTAGGTACTATTTATCTCTTACTTTACATGTATGGGCAATATTAATATTTTTATATTTCCAGATACTTATGAAGAGTCATGTATTTACTTGGAGAAATATATTTCCAACGTTAATAGTACATCTGACAGTGGAAAGATGGTAGTCCAAGAAATGGTAAAAAAAACTGTAGATGCAGACTCGGATTTTAACACCGATGACGAACCCATTGTACCAAATAAGAAAACGTGCTTAACTAGAAACACTGATGGTTCTGAAAATGTATCTAAAACATTTGAAAGGTATAGTAACTAGTTAGTGTTAACTTTGTTAAAGTTTTTAGAATAACCAGCATTTGAATTATAGTTTAAGTAATGAGTCTTCAGAAGAGAACTTTAGCGATGATGAAGATGACAACTTGAAAGATGTTTCCAAAAACCATGCAGCCAATGAAGTGATTCTCAATAAATCAATTAATAGTACCATTCCATCTGCCTCTGGATCACAGATGGGGATGTATTCAAATATTTCCCAGTACTCGGCTTCAATGTTAGATAACATACTAAAAGAAATAAAATATATTCGGGAGGTGCAGGATCAACAGATGATCAAACTGGACATGATTGAACGGAATCAACAGACTAGTGTGATTCAACAACTGCAAAGACCTACTTCAATGCCCAATTTACCAATTTCAAACAAACAAGATTATAAAGCTGTGGAAGAATTTCTTGCAGATGAAAATAATGCTTTATATATGGTAAGTTTGTTTTAATTCCAGCCACAAGCAAAATATGTTTGAAATTATTACTTTAGTCCTAAGTGCCAGGAATTACAAATTTTATAATTTCAAATAATAATGTACTTTTAGCTAATGTACGTTACGTTTGCAGAGACGACGATTAGCGGCGATTGGTGGTTCCAGTGTCCGCAACACTGTGATGAATATATTAAAATTCTTGATTACGAACAAAGTGGCACAGCATTTTAATTGGTCTGGGAGGGACAAACACCCGTTTAAAACCACTCGAATGTTGTCGGTAATCAATGGTAAGTGTCAAAAATTATTTTGCATTTTGGCATAAATACAAATTTTTGTACACTATTTTACAGAGGCAGTCAAATTATCATACTCCGGATGAGAAAGGTCCGATTTGACAGACACAGACATTCATAACGCAGTAAAAGATTGGCTAAAATTAGCTAAGCATCGGTACCTCTATTCCAAAGAAAAAAAATAAAAATAATAAAATGTTTAGAATTTTTATTTTAACTGTAAAATTTAGCTGCTTAAGAATGTTTTTTATTTTGTTTTAGGTTGTAAACGGAAAATCAAACCAAAATGGGATAACGCAACAATGTATAGTAAACAGGAAAATGTTTTGGTTGTTACGTTTGCTATTTAATTTGTCACCTTTCTGTTTGTATATTACTTTGTTACGCCATTCTATATTTGTTTTGTTTTCTGCATAAGTGTTTAAATCAAGTTTTTACAGGGGTATTGTATTCATTATAAATGATTGATTTGTGATATT
This sequence comes from Ips typographus, assembly GCF_016097725.1. NCBI lineage: Eukaryota > Metazoa > Arthropoda > Insecta > Coleoptera > Curculionidae > Ips > Ips typographus. The sequence continues at coordinate 825,006 of NC_138432.1, forward strand.
TCAAGGATTTGAATATATATATTTGTCAACTGTACTTTTGTTTATCATCATAGGTAACATAAACATAAATTAACATTCAATATTATAGGGCATTTCAATACGTATAAAATCAAAATTCTATACAGGAGTATTATTAATATTTCGTATACGTATATAATTATTTTTTGGATTATAGGTATACGACAATAGCAATAAACGTTTAATATAATTTACATATATAAGTTTATCCGCTAATTGTCATACACGTATAAACGAAGTAATAAACAACGTATTTAAAACATTTTTATTCAACTGTAAATCAACGAATTTTGAACGAGTATATTTACCAATTTTGATATATGTTTAACTTTGCTTACACATAATGTATATAAAATGGTTAGTAGTAGAGCAAAAATACACGTAGAAGTCGCGGACATTTTACAGTATATAACACGTTTTACATACACGGTATAGTGAAGGATAGTTGCGGATAGAAATAAACGAGTAATATACGGTTTTGTGTTGCTTGGGTACTTTCATTTTGGATTAAAAAGTTGTCTGGAAACTTTAGTGTCCAAATATTCAAAATTTAGAAACCCAAATTGTTTAGCTGTGTTTATTAATATTGATGGACTTCCTCTAGCAAAAAGTTCTTCAAATCAAGTCTACCCTATATTATGCAGTCTTGTAATAAATCCTACCATTGTGGAAGCAATTGGAATTTATCAAGGATTAGAAAAGCCTAAAGATGCAAATGCCTTCTTAGAAGACTTTGTAAGTGAAGCTATACATCTTATTGAAATTGGACTGACAATTAATTCTCATAAATATTCATTTGAAATAAAAGGTTTTATTTGCGATGTCCCTGCAAAATGTCATATTTTGTACACCAAAGGTCATACAGGGTATTATTGTTGTTCAAAATGTGATATTGAAGGTGTTTATTTCAATGGAAGGGTTTGTTTTCCAGACTTGACTTTTAATCTTCGGAATAATGCCAGTTTTCGACAAAGAACACAAGAAGAGTATCACACTGGTACTTCAATTTTAGAAATAATCCCAAATTTTGATATGGTTCAAAGTTTCCCGCTGGATCCTATGCATTTGCTTTACTTGGGTGTTGTCAAAAAACTAATTTTACTATGGTGTCATGGTAGTCCACCTACAAAGTTGTGAGGTAGACAAATGGAAATGATTTCTGAACCATTAGTTTCATTACAAAAAAATGTATTCCTTGTGAGTTTAATAGAAAACCGAGACCAATCACAGAATGCAAAAGATGGAAAGCAACTGAATTTCGACAGTTTGTTTTATATGTAGGTCCAGTTGTGCTACAGCATGTACTCAAGAAAGATCTCCTTGCTAATTTTCTTTGCTTACATTCCGCAATATTCATTTTATCAAGCAAAAAGTCTTTACTTGTATATTTTGTTGAAACTTTTGCTGCAATATATGGAAAAGCAAATGTGTCACATAATGTGTACAATCTGCTTCATATTTGCAAAGATACAGAATATTTTGGGACATTAAGTGAATATTCTCCATTTCCATTTGAGAACTACATGCAGTAAATTTTAAAGTTGTTGAGAAAAAAAGATAGGCCTCTTGAACAAATTGTTTGCAGAAAAACAGAAAGTGCACAAGTCACAGGTCACAAAAAGGCTGCCTCTGCTAGGTTTTCAATAAATTATTCAGATGGTCCAATTCTAATACCGAATTGTACTCAATATAAACAAGCTTGTTTTAATGATTTTACTCTTAAACTTGATGACGCCAATAATTGTTGTTGCTTAAAAAATGGAACAATTATATCCATTAAGAACTTTGTCAAGCAAGATAATGTTGAATATGTTATTGGTACTGCTTATATTAATTTAAGAAATCTGTATTTGATACCCTGCCCATCATCAGAATTAGGCATCTATGTAGTTAATAATGAAGATGTAAGCCAATTGCAAGAATGGTATGCAGACGATGTTGAATTTAAGTGTATAAAACTTCTAACTAACAATAATGATGTTGCTATTTTTCCTCTGGTGCATTTAATATAATAAATTCATCATGAGGCTATATAAAGTTCACTTTATGTAGCTCATATGAACTTAATTTTGTTACATTAAGTGTCACTTATTATCCTAATAGAATAAATATTTATATAATCAGATTTTTTTAACTTTTAACTGACCAACTATAATAATTATGATGTTGTATAAAATGTCTATAAGCCATAACATAATAAAGATAGTTACTTATAGGTACCTGAAGAACATATTAGCCTTTTCTTTTATAGAAAAATTTGTAGAAAAATGTTTTTCTTATACTTGTAGAATATAAATTTTGTATACTATGTATTACCTACTTTCTAAAGTTAGTTTAGTGTTAAACTTTTAGTATTTTTTAATTTAGAATATCATTTATCTTGAGGTTTGGTTATAATGTGGACCATAGTAGAATTTACCGAGAGTAGAACGGTTGAAGCAGTGCCTGCAAGTTGGATATTCAAAAATGTATGTTACTGGCCAACGTTATCGAGAGATAAACTAATGAATGAAACCAAAAATAATGCACCACCCAACACAAACTGGCCATCATACGAAATTAGGACCTTCAAAGATGGAACATATGGTAATTTACCAAATAATAACTTTCCTATGATTATATTTTTCATTATTTCAGATAACTATTTGCAAGCCCGCAAAAAATGCAAGAGAGCAGAGGAAACTTCAGATTTAAACTCTGATGATAATGAACACCGGCGGAAAATAGTTAAAAAGAAACTATCATAATCAAGCAGTGAATCCGACGATGACGAATTAACCATAAGTCCCCCTCCACTTTTACCATCATGTTCGAAAAGTTAGTATACAAGTCAAAAGTTTAAAGTCCTAAACCAGTATACTGGTTTAGGACTTTGGACTTTTTTTATTATTAGATTAGTAGATTTTCCTACAAATACTATTTTTAGATAAAACTACATCAAAAACGTCATCACTGATAAGTTATTATAAAAAACCAAAGGAAAAGAAAACTACTCGTAAGTATAATAAATGTACTTATGTTAAGGTATTTAATCATTGAATATTATTTTGTGTTTCAATAAGACATACCCAGAGACATACAAAAGCAAATTCCTACTCCAGCAGAGCAACAAACTGAAACAAATGAACCAACTGGGTCCTGTCAATGCTGTCCAGTCCATCAAAACCAAAATGGTAAGTAAATAAGACTGATCTAAGTAGTATTTTTTCATATACAACAGAATATGTCTTTTGCTTTTAATTTACTCTATGTTTTTATTACATTTTGCAGAAATGCTGCTAGCTGAGGTTTTAAGAAAACAAAACTTACTTAGAGTTCAGCTAAACGAAATACAAGTCGACATTAACAAAATTAACAGCTCAAAAAATGAAGATCTAAACAGTGGACAAGATAACATTTTTAAATGCTTTCAATTTCCTATGGACTCTTCTGAAGAAGTCAGTGCAGTTGAGAATTTTTTACTCGAAAAATCAAACTATGAATCAGCGGTAAGTTTAATACGTTATGAATGTGAATGTGATGATTATAATTACGCTTTGAACGTCGTGAAGTAAAATGGAAAAAAGGTATGTAGATGGAGTCATCAAGCAGAAATACGTACCAGCGGGTTACTATACTTTTTTAGCATTCTGCTTCACACTGCACCCTTGTCCAGTACATTTTTTTAAATCATCTTAGTAATGTGACAATTAGTCAAAACGGAAATATCTTTTAAATACTGACAAATTTTACCAGATTTCCTATTTACTTTCAGATTTCTGATGTAAGACCAATTTGTGGCACCAATTCATATGACATAATCAGGAGAATGATGACAAAATTTCTAACTAATAAGCTGGCAAGCACATATAGTTTTTTTGGAACTACCTCAAAGAAACCCTTTAAAAAACTTAAATTGTGTGAACTGATAGTGGGTAAGTCAATACATTCAAATATTTTTTTTAAATAATTGTTTTAACAATCAGCTTTCAAATAAATTATTAATTTCTTTGATAATTACAAAATCGCATTTATTTCAGAAAGTTCTTCACAAGCATGTAAAACTTCTGAGGCAGAAGCACATCTAAGAAAATGGCTAAGGCGTGCCAAAGAAAGATGTGAGAAGGCAAAAACAAATGTATTTAAAGTTTTATAGTTGTTAAAGTTTCAAAAGTTTTAAAAAAGTTAAGTATGTTTTTTTAAGATTTTAGGTTAAGTTAGTCTTTACTTTAATATCATATGCAGGTATGAATAGTTATTTATATGAAATTAATGATATGAAGAGAGTAATATTAAGGTTGGTCAAAAAGTTAAGTGACATCTGAAACTACTGGAGCGGAAGTAGTATTTGAAAGTTGATCACATTACCACGTTAGCAGAATACCTGATTGATTTCTTGTGTGCAACAAATACAATCTATTTTATTTATTAATTTATTTAATAAATAAAAATTTAATAAATAACACATTCGCTGGTAAAATGACAGATGTCACATATGAAGTTTTGCCTCATCTTTTCTCTTCTGACCACCAACTAAATTAGATCCCTAAATTTTCACTACTGAATGTAGATTTGTTTTTTAATTACAATTTAATTCTTATGCAATTATAGCAGGGCTGTGTTGTTTTAAGAAATATATGTATATAATACTTATTCTACAATGGGTTATATTTTATTTTCCAACTTCCAACAAAATAATTTATAATAAATACTAATTTTTAATAGTGACCAATATACATATTAACGATAATGTTTGATAAATGCCATCCATTGTAATTCCTGTGGCAATCCAAAGCATGTAATTGAGCGTCCATTCGATGTCCATTTTTTGATCCATTAGATGTCCATATTGTGGATATCCACTGGACTAATAATTCTGTGACAAACGTAGGATCCAATGGACATCCATTGTATGCCCCACGTCCAAACTGGGTTTTCCAGTGGACAGCCCTGATGTCCAAATGAGGATATGTAATGGATATCCATTGGATAGATCTGTGCTGTTTGGGATTTAACGTTTTTTGCTAAAATCAAAATCAAGGAAGTTAAGGGGGTGGTCAAAATTCAATCAATCACCCTGTACATGTAAACAAATGCTTATTTTTACTCAAATGACTCCTTGTGTAAGGGTTTTGGGAAAAAATCCAGTCTACCAAAAAATCACACAAAAATATGACTCAACAATAGCACAGTTACATCGTTTTGAATGAGAGAAACAACGAAGTAAACGTCACATTCAAAACCCACCCACCATGTCATATCATATGTATATGTCTTGGCACAGAACTGTGTAGCACTTTCAACTGCAGAAGCAGAATATTTAGCTGCTGCTGCTAGTGCCCAAGATTTGGTAAATTTAAAAGGTGTTTTACTTGATTTTCAAATCAATTCAGTTGCTCTACTTTATTGTGACAATAAAAGTTCCATTTCAATGTCAAAATGCAGTGAAAATTCTAAACGTGCCAAACACGTAGACATCAGAAATCATTACTTGAAAGATTTAGTGTTCGAAAAAGTAATATCAGTTGAATATGTGCCTACGGAACAAAATTTGGCTGATATGCTTACAAAGCCTTTCGGGAAAGATAGGTTTGTAGATATAGTGACAAATCTAAATATTAAATAATGTTTAATGAACAAATTAATGTTTAGTATTGTGATTTTGTCGTTCTCATTCGTAGTCGACACTCGAAATCAAGGAGGAGTGTTGAGAAAATGAGTTGTAGGTACCCTAACACACCTAGTCAAGATTGATCAGATCCAACATTTCGAACCAGAAATACAAAAACTAAAAAAGAACTCTCAACTAGACACTAGTAGCAAAATACTCAATCTTACTCCATGGCTGGACGACAATGGAGTCTTACGAGTTGGAGGAAGATTACAAAACTCAATGTTAAGCTACGATAGCAAACATCCAATGATCTTACCATATGCGAGTCACCTGACAAAGTTAGTAATACTGAACGCTCACGCCAATACACTACATGGAGGAAATAAGCTGACATTATCTTATACAAGAAGCCGTTTTTGGATAATAAATGGAAAACGCCAAGTAAAGACGATTATTGGCCACTGTGTAAGATGCTTGCGATTCAAAGGTCAAACAATCGAGCAACAGATGGGAAATCTTCCAGTTCCCAGGATTACACCGTCGCACCCATTTCTGCATTCCGTATTCAGATCAAAACTACAAAAGGCAGAGGATACAGATCTTATAAAGGATATATCTCGATCTTTGTCCGTCTTGCTACAAAGGCAATTCACATAGAAGTTGTCAGTGATATGTCATCAGACATGTTTCTGGCAGCATTCCGGCGATTTACCTCCAGACGAGGACGATGTGCGCATCTCTATAGTGACAACGGCACCAACTTCATAGGAGCCAGTAAGATACTCCATGACGAAATTTACAATACAATACAGAAGTCAGAGATCCAAGACACCTTAGTTGCAGGTGGAACCCAATGGCACTTCATTCCCCCAGCTTCTCCTCATTTGGAGGACTGTGAGAAACTGGCGTTAAGTCTATGAAATTCCATTTAAAGCGAATAATTGGCGACACACCACTAACTTATGAAGAAATGACGACATTACCCACATAGCATAAAACGGACATTCACATCTATAGTATATTCTTAGAATATTTTGAAACGAATATGAGGCACTTGATATTCTTCGAATGTACTTAGTATATTCTAAATCGCATATACATACCTTAGAATAACACGTATAGCCACAGTATATCCCAAAACGCATATTCGGCGCCGGATATATTTTAATATATAGACAGTACATTCTCCAATGGATATTAAATATCTGAAGCTTAACGGTATAAGATACCGTTAATTTTCGAGTTCAAACTATAAATTGAAAGACTATAAAAAAAGCTTTTAAATTTAAATACATATATATGCAATAATTTTAGAAATGAGATTTTAACAACGTATATTATCATTCAATGTCAATGTTCCGTGAATTATTAGGAACAAGTCGTTTTGAATATAAATAAATAATGTAAATACATAATTAATATTTCTGGGTTCTCAGCTTTAGAAATAATAAAGGTTACTGTGCACTGTTCGGTCGTTTAGCGTTTAGCGAATTGGCGCGCTCGGTAACCGTCGTGGCTCGCTGCGCTGGCATAGAAACAGTAGGCAAGCGTTTTGATTGGTCAAACGTCTGTCTTTGGCCTTCAAACCGCCGTCGTGCGACGAGAACCGTCGAAAACGTGTGTTCTAATGAATGCATCGTGGCGTGTGGCGTGGTACAATACTCCATTTTGTTTCCTTGGCGATTTTCTGCGACTTGACGGTATACTTTTACAGTTTTTTTGTGGACTTTCCGTTTTTTCGGTTGTGAACTGTGTGAAACAACGATTGGAAAAGGTATGTAAAATAATATGTTTTTCAACTTTTTAGTTTGAAAATACCTATTTTCCTAGTTTGAATATTTTTTGTTGGCATTTGAACTTTGCATCGTTATTTATTGTGTAAATATGTCTTCACCTGTTAAAACAGCCATAAGATGTGGAACTAGTAAACGATCTTTTCAGAGGGTCATTGCAAACCAAACTGAAATGGATTTACTGGCATCCTGCAGTGACTTATCATATATAAATAATGATGTCAATGTTACTAATAATCCAGTAGCTCCTCCTTTTATTCCTGGTAAAAATAATAATAAATCTACGAACTCATCTGTCTCAGAATTTCTAGATCATCATAGCTCAGATTGTTCATCTTTTATTGAAACATTTAAAACCTCGAGTAATCCTCAAAGACATTTTGAAATTCTGGATGTAGTTAATCAGAGTAAAGAAAGAGATGAAACATGTGAGAAACATAAGTTTAAGGAGCATCTATCGAAACATTTAGTCTTGATAGATTTGCAGAGATGGGCTATAGATAATAAAGTTCCTCATGTAGTATTAAATAAATTGCTGAATGGTGTTCTCCGAAAGCATTTTCCTCATTGTGATTTTCCAAAAGATTCTCGAACTTTACTTAAAACTAATAAAAAGGTAATTCATTTAAAAGTCACAAACAATAATTACTGTTATTTTGGAATTGAGAAATCAATAAATCTTCTTTGTGAGAGACACAATATTCAAATAAAAAATTATGGAAACATTGACTTGGCTATTAATATTGATGGGTTACCCTTGGCCAAAAGTTCAAATAGTGTGTTTTGGCCTATTTTAGGACTTCTAAAAAATATTCCTGAACTCGAAAATGAAGTATTTCTAATAGGTCTTTATCATGGTTATGAAAAGCCTAGTCATCCTAATGTTCTTTTGGATGATTTTGTACAAGAATGCCTTGAACTTGGGGATACTATTAATATTCAAAATGTCATTTTACAATTTAAGTTAGTTATGTTAGTTTGTGATGCACCAGCCAAATCTTTTGTATTACAAATTAAGGGGCCCACAGGATATTATTCCTGCACAAAATGTGTGGTTGAGGGAGATGCTGACAGACATGTATACTTTATTGAACATAATTGTCCCAAACGTACTGACAAGGGATTTCGTGAAAAACAGAATCCAGACCATCATATTGGTAACACAGTAATGGAGCTCCTTCCTAATTTTGACCTAGTACAGAATGTTGTTTTAGACTACATGCATTTAGTATGCTTAGGTGTTGTTAAAAGACTTTTAAGTCATGTTAAATATGGATTTGTTTTTGGAAAGCCACCTTATAAACTCAGAGCATCTGACATTTTAAAAATTAATAGGAGATTGCGGTTCTGTAGAAATTTCATACCTATGGAGTTTTCAAGAAGAACACGTAGCATAACTGAATGCAAGAGGTACAAAGCAACAGAGTTTAGAAATTTCTTATTATATACTGGTCCAGTTGTATTAAAAAATATTTTGAACAAAGACAGATACCACCACTTTTTGACCCTTAGTGTTTCTATATCCATACTGCTCAGCAATGAGCTTGTAAAAAACGAAATATTTCTTAAATATGCCGCAGATTTAATATCTGTCTTTTTATCTCTTTCTAAAGATATTTATGGACAAAATTTTTTTTCTTTAAATGTGCATTCCCTTATTCACTTAGTAGATAGCTGTAGAGAGTTTGGAGCTTTAGATAACTTTAGCTCATTTCCTTTCGAAAACTATATGCAGAAGTTGTTAAAATATGTAAGAAAGGCTCATCAACCTTTACAGCAAGTGATTCATAGGTATACTGAAGAGTATAACTTCATTCAAGATAAAAATAACACTATGTCTCATACGATTAACTGGTCTCAATCACATACTGATGGTCCTCTAATACAAGGTTGTAAAAGTCCTCAATATAAAAAAGTCATACTGACCAAATGTACATTGTCCTGCAACTCAGTTGCCAATAGAATTTTGCTATTAAGAGATGGACATGTTTTTGAAGTAAACAATTTTTGCCATTCTTCTCAAACAAATGAGCCTATGATGATAGGATGCTTCTACAAAAAAATAGCCAGTTTATTTAATAAACCTTGTGACTCTACAGATTTAGGAATATTCATAGTTGAAAAATCTGATACAACTTTAAAAGCAGTACCTTTTACACTTTTCACCAAAAAAGTAATGCTCCTCCCATATAATGAGACAAATAGTAAATATGTTGTTTTACCTTTAATACAGTCCTAATATAAAAAAGTTTTACACATTTTTTACTTATTCTTTTTGATTTAGTTTTGTATGTACAGGGTGTTCCAATAATATAAGCTGTGCACGTGGCTGTTTCTCGAAAATTATACAGAGTTCGGCTTTAAAAAAAAGATTTGCATGGTAAATGTGGCCAAGAGAAAATGCTGGAAATAATTTTCAGCTTTCTAAATCCACCGTTCGATACCACTAAAATGAAAAACTGAAAATTTAAATAGACTTTAAAATAATTTGACTATGAGGTATAGTCAAAATATCAAAAGTGATCCCCTATTCTCTACGAAGAATTTTGCTATTTAACTTTTTTTTCTATCTCTTCAAATAAGGTGGTGGGGGTATAGTTCAAAGTTTGCTCTTAAAGAAATGAAATACCTCGAAAACGGCCGGCTGATCGTAGAGAGTTCGATTTTGCGGCATTTTAAAGAGCATTTTCTGTTCTATACAGATTCCCAAAACAATGTTCCACTTAGTTTTCGGTCTTTTCGGTAAAGGGCGTTTTGCCAAAATGTACAGTTACATCTTAGATATAGTAGTCTAATCTAGTTAATAATGTAATATTTATACGTATTTATAACTGTAAAAAGGCCATTTTTAACGATATTATATTAAAATACTGCAGTTTTCACACAACGATAGATAATCTGATTGCTTATGGAATAAGTAATAAGAATTTACTTATATCATTGCATTTGATTTTTTCGAGATATCTAAGATGTAATTGTAAATTTTGGCAAAACGCCCTCTACCGAAAAGACCGAAAACTAAGTGGAACTTTGTTTTGGGACACTTCATAGAACAGGTAAATGCCGCAAAAACGAACTCTCTGCGATCAGCCGTTTTCGAGATATATTATTTCATTTCTTTCAGAGCAAACTTTGGATTACCCCTAGCACTTTATTTGAAGAGATGGAAAAAAAGTTAAATAGCAAAATTCTTCGTAGAGAATAGGGGAACACTTTTATGATATTTTGACTATATCTTTCAATTTAAATTTTCAGAGATTTTAGACTTTTTTATTTTAGTTGTATCGAAACGCTTTTTAGCGATGGATTTAGAAAGCTAAAAGTAATCCAGATTTTTCTCATTTTTTAACTTATCGAAATAATTTTATATGTATATAAATTTTATATTCGGATTTTGGCGTTTTTCCGGATGACTGACTACAGATAGTTATATAGGTTGTTAGAAAGCTCTAAAAAAGGGCAATTTATTTATCAAAAAATATACTTTAATAATATCCATTAAAAAATACAAGTTTGTACACATTGCGGATAAATTTATGTTATTTCAATTAATACCCTGTATAAACCTGAAAAAAATTGTTGTATACCTGTTTGCCTCTTTCTAACTAGTAATGTACTAGTAATATACGAGTATTAACTTATAATACTGTTTTTTCATGTCATAATCAATCACAAAATATCAAGATATGGATGACTGTGATGACAAACAAAAAATTTGGGTCGTGGTGTCATTTGCTGATGACATGTCCGTGGCTGTGGTTCCTAATATCTGGATTAAAAAAACTCCAAATGGTTGTGTGACTTGCTACTGGCCTCCAAGAACTAAGAATGCGTCCGCTCTAGTAAAGATGCGGAGGGAACCAGTAGATGAATCGTGGAGCATTTACGATGTAAAAATATTAGGCTCATTTGGTAAGTACATAGAGGGAGTGAATAATAATTGTTGAAATAGCTTCAGAATAATAGTTTAAGTTTTAGCAACTGTTTATAAGAACAGTTTTTTTCGGTTTAAAGAAAATATTTTTCCAGTAGGTATAAACTTTTTTGTAGATAACTATGAAAAGGCCATTCGAAAAAGTGTAATAGCGGAAGACACTTCTGACCTATCCTCTTCTGGAACTGAAAGATTCAGGAAAAGGAAGAAGAATTCTAAATATGAGGAAACAGGTGATTTATCTCCAGGAACATCATCATCAGATGATAATCAGTCATCATATAAAGCAGGAAAAAGTGGCATTACATTTCCCAAATTTCCAAAACCTAGTCCAAAGGTAATAGGAATCAATTTGCTACTTGTGGTAATCTATCTACTTTATTCGGCTTTTGGTTTATTTCTAGATAACCAAACCTACGAGCATCAACCCTTCCATAAATAACAGAGCGAGTAACAGAGGGCTAAACTTTTCTCTGCAACCTAAATTGTCAATAAAGGTAAAGTTAATGTATTGGTAAATTAGTTTTGATCTGATACCTTTAAAGAAGAGTCATTAATTACTAATAGTAATTACTTATAGGAAACGTATGAGAACAGGTCCGTTTTGCACCAGGAACAGGATCCTAATAATGACATCATTACTAATTTAACAGAGGTAAGTTCAGCAATCTATAAGAAGAGTATTATAATGTTATAAATATATTTTTAGGAAATGTGGGATGGTTCATTTTCTCAGCAGTTTGATAATGAAGGCACTATGATCTCACCAAAAGTAAGTTGCCCAATTTATAATTTATCATAAACCACTTAATAACGAGATATGAATTTAAAAATTTCTATATTTAATATGCAGAAATCATAATGAAATAAAAATCATTCATTGGAAACCAATGCTAAGAAGCATTATTGTAAATCAGTACGCTTGACAAACAGAGATCTACCAACCAGTTTGCTCACAAGATGATAATTATAGACTCTTTAAAAAAATGATTTTGATAAAATAGTCTTGTGGCCAACTATAAAGTGAAATCCGGTCAACTTAGTTCTGATAGACTAGACAAGGGACTTATAAAGTTTTTCTCCATCTTTGTCAAAAAAGGTCTCTATCTTGAATAATTGTTTTTCCATACCTGCATATAAAACATACATGTTTCACTGATTGAATCAATTGCAACTTTTTTTTTGTATTAAACTAATATTTTGCAAACAGTAAATAATACTCTGCAAAATTAAACTTCGAGAAAGTATAATAAGATTTCATAAATATCTACGAAATATTCATCGGACCCTGCAAATTAGCATATTGTTTTAATTAGCATGTTGTCTATTCCATAAATAATGTAGTTTTCTCTAGGTTGTGGATAATACTATTAATGCATCGTTATCGTCCCAAGTAAAACCCAGTCCATCAGTGCCTTCTGGTTTTGATTCAGGTGTGTGTTTATCTGTGCTTATTTGCTTGTTTTCTTACTAAGTATTTGCAAGTAGCTGCTTAATTAGATATGCGTGCATGGTTAACTGCTAGTGTTAATTACGTGCATATTACTTATTCTATGGGTACTTCAAAAAATAATTTATTTAATGTGAGATGTGGTACAATCAATGTACAATGCACATCAATGGGTACAATATTTTTAATGATAGGACTTTTACCAGGGGTAAACTGGGAACATAATTCTTTTTGACTCAGCAGGCTTACATATATTGCTATATTGCTTAAAAAGTATTGTATAGTGTAGTTTTCTGTGGTCTATTTTACGCATTCTCATTTTCATTAATAGAAAAAATATGTTAGTGGCATGTCTAAATAAATGCCATCATTACTTTTTTTGTCACATATGCGCACTTTTTGATTTCAGATTTTAAGCGACAAATTCTGACAAAAGTAAACATTATAATGTCGCGGCAAACACGTATTCTGGAAACACTCGAATCAATGGAACCACGCCGAGTTTCAGAGTCTGACTGTCAATCAACCGATTTTTATGAAGACTTTTTACCTATCAATGATTATGACCAACTAAATTCCTTACAATTAATCATCACAGATAAACTCAAAGCCAAATGTCTGGTATGATTTTTTTAGAATTAGGACCAGTACTTTCAGTTCAGAATAACTTTATTCTAAGGGTAATTTCTATGGAAACCGTGAAATTAGACGCTGCTATTGGTCAAATCATAGAAATAGCTATCATAGAAATTATCCAAAAAATAAATTTATCCGGGGGTGAAAGTACCGGTCCTAAGTAGTACAAGTAATTAAATATTGATAAAAATGATATTTTAGGCTAAGGACCTAAGCAGGTTAGGGGGCGCCTCAGTTGGGGAGATAACAAAAAAAATTATGTACAGGTTATTGACCAGCGAGTTTGGGATGCTGTTCAGTTGGGAGGGGTGTAAAGGCAAGAAAAAATTTATCGACTTGCCTTTGTCAAAAATTATATTTGGTGAGTTTTTTAATAACTTTATGTTATTATTTTTTGTAAATAAAAAAATTATTTTTACAAATACATACTTCGAATGATAAATTCTTTTCAATACATGTTTAAATTTTTTTACAGATGCTGTTAGAGTAAATGTAAGAACGAAAGACGCTTGTGATGATGAAATCATTATACATATAAAAAAATGGCTTGTAAAAGCAAAGGAACGAGTTGAAAATAAAAAGAAGAAGGAGCAACGGTAAGTAAAAGAAGTTTTCTCCATAACTGAGTCCATAGCATTGATTTGCAATACTTTACTTTCTTTTTACCATTGATTTCCAAAATAGATAATATTGAAATTTCTATACCGCCTGTTTATCAACTTCGGTCACTTTGAATCTATTATATACAGTTCTTATAATGATTTTACTGTGATATAATTTTTAACATGTTCTTTTTTTTTTCAGGACGAATCACGATAACCAAATTTCTTAATTTTAATTGTTTTGGTTTCCCAAGGAAATAAATCATTTATATAGATTTATATACCATAGTTTTTGTTTTCTTTTAATCGTTTTCAGATGAATTACCTCAAATAAAATTCAAATGAGCTTAGTTTTCATAATTTCTATAATAATGAGGGTGTTCCGTGACTCGACCGAAAAAAGTATAGCAGTGTCTTAGAAAGTCATTAAGGAAAAAAAGTTCCGTTTCAACTATAGATAATGCAATTTGTTTTTGTTTTGAAGAAATTACTTATTTTTATTATAATTTTATACTATTATATTTTATATTAACAACTGCTATATACCTTTGTCGATCGAATTACAGAACAACCTGTATATAGTACCCACAATATTTATATAGTAGGTAATAAAATGTGTGTAACATTAAATGTTTTCGGAATTTGCGATCTGATCAAAATAAGATCACAAATCCAAATTATCCCTTTTTATTGATTATTGCGAGCGCTTAGATCAGTGATCTTATAATGATCTGATCGCAAATTCCGAAACCCTTTATCATAAAATTTGATATAAGTATATTCCTAAATATACGATAGAGTATATTTGATGCTTTTACTCATATTTTCCGAATATCCCTTGAATATAGTTCGAACATAGACGCATATCCTATGAACGTGCATGCATATACGCATTTTAACATAAGATATGCGCTTACGCATAACCGTAGCACATCCATATTCGTGCCATACTAATATCCTTTGCATATCCTTTGGACATTCTTGGAATATTGACGCAGATCCCATGAATATGCGCCACTGATATCCTTATTCCAAAATGCATATCCATAGTACATCTTACGAATATAAATTTGCTATGTGGGTAACTCACCAAATAGAAGCTTGCCTTAACTCTCGACCTCTGTGCCCACTATCTAATGATCCAGATGATTTAGCAACCTTAACTCCAGGACATTATCTAATTGGAAGAGAAATTATATCGTTTCCCGATCCAATATCTACAAACATAAACTCGGACGTTGTTGGGAGATGGAAACTTGTTTAGAAAATTAAGAAAGACTTCTGGAAGAGCTGGACTAATGACTATCTCCATCAACTTCAGCAGCGTTACAAGTGGAAGAAGCATCAAGATTCACTGAACATTGGAGATCAGAGAAAGATCAGAATATCAACCCAAGCAAATGGCCATTAGCCCGAGTAACTGAAGTGCACCCAGGTAAAGACACAAATGTTAGAGTGGTCACTATAAAGAGAGCAGAAGGAGTTCCCATCAAGAGATCTACACACCACTTAATTCCAATAATATCAAACACCGAGAATGAAAAACCACTATTCCACAACAAAAACAAACAAAGCCCAACACAACACTGGAAAAAGGTATTGATCGCTGTTCTTTTTGTTGTGATGATCCAAGCGTCCAAGGCAACTCAATATTCGATCCATTATCCTCCACCAGGACTATACATTGAGCACATGGGACATGCACGAATAGACAGGGGCACCTTCAGAATTGACCTTAAGTACGAGAAAAGTAGAATGGTGAACGACTCAATAAACGTTCAAGATGCAATTAATCAGATAGACAACCTCTGTCAACGAGCAAAATCAATAGCAGGGGACACACAATGCATATCACTGATACATCATTTAAAAGAGAAGGAAAAACAATTTCAATGGACACAAAACGGATTACAAACTGTGGTATCCAAGCGTGAAAAAAGAGGAGCGTTGGGAAAACTACTTACCGCTGTATTCGGAGTAAATGATGAGATCTACACAAATATTGACGAATTAGATAAAAACCAAAAGGAGCTAATCAAGGCATCCAACCACCAAACCAAATTCATGCTACATGCTCTATCTACTTTTAATGACACCGAATCCAGAATCAACAATCAACTCGAAAGATTCCGGGAGAAAATCAATGAAGGCATTGCTTCAATAAATGAAATGGAAGAATGGTATCGAATGGTGGATACAAATAAACTGACAATTAACATTCTTAGTTCATATCAAGTGGTCTCCAATTACATAGATGAACTGTTGGACTATTATAAACGATTGTTAGATGTTCACTACCACAAAGATCACATATATGACTTAATATCTCCGACCCACATTGAAGAGATTATAGCAGCTGCGTCCAGAAAGATTCCTTCCAACATCGAAATAATATCCTATCCTGTGCTCCAGACCAGAGTGGGACACAGTGAAGAATTTATCCACGTCTATGGATATTTTGTGATGATAAACCACAACGAATTTATGCTAATCAGATCGACTCCAATTCCACTGAAGACAGAAAATAAGTCCTATTGGATCCTGGATATTCCAAACGAATTACTAGCAATCGACTATGATTCACAGTTGTACTTCCAAATTTCTGAATATGAGTTGAACAACAGTCTGAACATTGCGGAAAATGTCTTCGTATGTTCACCCACTACAACAAGAGGCATAGAGACTAGTCCAAATTGCGTAATAGACCAAGTATACCAGCGAGAAGAAAATACCTCATGCAAAATCACACAGCATTCCATATCATCAATAATATGGAAACAGTTACACACTCCAAACTCATGGTTAGCAATTACGCCTGAAAAAACTAAAATTGCCATTATTTGCGATGGAATCCGAAACGATGTGTCTCTAAATCAGACTGCTATTATAGAAACAACTCCAACTTGCCTCATTCAAACGAAGAAGAACATCCTAACGCCTAAGAGGTCAGACAGTGTCACTGTCTTAGAGGCATTCTCCAAACCTATACTACAAAATATATCATTATTCCCAGTTATGCACGGAAGAGAAACCACGCTAATTGACGAACCTGTAATTGACGCATCCAACAAGCTTAATGAAGTCAGGAGTGAAGAAATGAATACCAAACGACAACTTGAAACCACGCATTGGGAGACAGTCAAAAAGCACTTTCTAATCACAAGCCTTAGTGGTACAGTGATAACTATACTTGTTGTTATCACACTTATGGTGCTATTCGGGTTCTACAAACGACGACAAAGTAACAGCTCCAATACGAGAAGAGACAGAGATGCAGCAGACATTCTATTAAATACAATCAGAGCTGCCCAGCCACCCACAGAAGCGATTGTCCTCGAACCAGTATTTCCCCATGACGGCGCTGCATATTGATGGCATGGCAATAGACTGCCCAGAATGTCTAAATTCACATTTAGTCATAAAAAATATTATCAGTTTATATATTTCATAAACAACACAAAAGTAATTAACTAGGTTATTGCGGCTAATGCACCGCCAGCAGGTCACCGGGCAACCAGGTACCAAACGCAGCGTCAGCAGGAAAATCACCAAACCTTCGAATGTGGAGCACAGAATAATATTGGTCAGCACTTATTATTTTCATTTGTTTATAACGTTTGTAAATGTGTATAAACCTTAGTGGGGGTTACATTTACACCTAGTCAAGATTGATCAGATCCAACATTTCGAACCAGAAATACAAAAACTAAAAAAGAACTCTCAACTAGACACTAGTAGCAAAATACTCAATCTTACTCCATGGCTGGACGACAATGGAGTCTTACGAGTTGGAGGAAGATTACAAAACTCAATGTTAAGCTACGATAGCAAACATCCAATGATCTTACCATATGCGAGTCACCTGACAAAGTTAGTAATACTGAACGCTCACGCCAATACACTACATGGAGAAAATAAGCTGAGCATTCTTCCTGAATTCCATTACAGGAATTTACATTGGTCCTTCGAGCAAAAAACCTTCATAAAACCAACTGATTAGAAGTCGCTCAAGCCTGTGCGGTGCCCAAGTATACCTTGGGTGGGAGTGGTTCTTCTCAGTTAATTCCCTTTACAAATAAACACACTTACCTTCCTTCCTGCTGTAACAAGTGCCTTGTCTGGTTGCAGCATTCCAAACTGATTAGAATTCTATCAAGCCTGTGCGGTGCCCAAGAATACCTTGGGTGGTAGTGGTTTGTTTTCAGTTATTCCTTTGTATAGCAGGTGCACTGTCTGGTTATACAATTCTTGACCAAATCATACCATCCCCAACCAAACAAAGAAATCGGTTGAGATACCAGCAAACAACAAACCCGAACAAAGAAATCGGTTGAGATACCAGCAAACAACAAACAAAAAAAAACACCTACTAAAATCATAAGAAGAAGCCAGTACATACAAACCTAGAAGAATGGAAGAAGCCAACGAACTCGCCAAGGCACAAGAGATCTTGGGTAAAAAATTAAAAACCCTATTTACCAATTACAAAAAAGACGCCCATGCGAGGAAAAATGAACAATATTTTCTCAAGAAAACTGCAGAGTTCGAGGCCATTTGGGAAAGAATTGAAGAAAACCATAAACAGCTTATAAAGCTTGACGTTCCGACGCATCCGTATTTCACAACCAGTTATTTTTATCAACTACAAGAGCTACTCCAAGAAATTACCAAACATATTTCCGATTCCAAACAAAAGTTTCTTCAGGCAGCCAAACCACTCGCACAACAAGAAGCCTTATATTATAATCCGAACCAGTGTCAAGCACCGAAAAATCGTTTAAAAGAAGAAGAGGTCCGAGTACACCAGATGAGTCAAACCTTAAGAGACATCTAAACGGAACTAATCAATGAGCAGTCTCGAAGCCGATATCAGTTCCTACTAGAGAAGTTATCCAAGCAATGGGACGTTATCTCTGAAATATACATCGAGCTTCAAGTTCAGGAAATTGACCATACCATCAAGAATCCCATACAAGACCTTGAAAAGCAGTACGAAGAAACAGTACAAAACCTACAAGAAGAGGAAAGAAGAAGAAGATTCAAGGAGTACAACAAACTGTGAGACAATGCAATATAGTCTTACCTCAAATCAAATTGCCAAATTTTGATGGCCTATACGAAGAATGGGTCACATTTCGAGATATTTTCATCAAAGTGGTTCATGAAAATCCAACAATTACAACAATAGAGAAAATGCAGTATCTTAAAACGCATGTCAGAGGGGAAGCTGGAAGACTGATTCAGCACTTGTCCATAGCAGAAACCAACTATAATCCTGCTTGGAATATTCTCAATGACAGATATAGCAATGATAGACTCATAGTCTCCAAACTAATAGATAGGATCTTAGATCTTCCAGTAGTTCAACATGAGTCACCATCCAAGATAAAGCAGCTTCACGATACAGTTGTGGAATGTCTTGAAGCCATCAATAATCTAAAAATTGATACTTCTAATTGGGGACCTATTATCAGTCGCATCATCTGCCGAAAATGGGATCATGAAACCAACAAGCTTTATGAACAATCGCTAAGCAAGCCCCATGAAATACAGGACTTTGTTGAAGTTAGAAGATTTCTTCAAGCAAGATTCCAATCATTAGAAGCAATGTCAGATGCACAAAAGAAAAATCCATACAACTCAAACAACAACAATGACAATAACAAACCCAGAAGTACTGATGCCTGCAAGAACTGCAATGAAGCCCACTTGATTTACCACTGCACAAAATTCAAAGCCTCATCATCAGAACTTCGACTAAAAGCTGCCAAGGACAAAAAGCTATGTTTGAACTGCTTAAACCATGACTACAAATCCAAATGCTATTCATCAATGAAAAGCCGCATTTGCAACAATCACCATCATACATACTTACACATCGATTCATGGAAACCACCACAGAACAGAAGACCAGCGTTCAAAAACGAAACAACAAGCCATGTTAGCCGACAAGATGAGATGGTTTTTTTGGCAACAGCACTCATTAGAGTTAGAAATGTTTATGGAAGCTATGAAAATTTGAGAGTTCTCATCGACCCTGGCTCCCAATCAGCATTCATAACCGAAGAGGCTGCAAGTCTACTCGGCCTGCCCAGACAGAAAATTCAAGCACAAGTTACAAAACTTGGCGCAGGAGAACCACAAGTGTCAAAATCCCAGTTACAGCTACTAATTAAGCCGAGATTTTCCAACAGTTTCCAGCTTGATGTTGTTGGAATTGTTCTGCCTAAACTAACACGAACTCTTCCTGGAGTAGACCTTGACGTAGACATATTACAATGGAAGAACGACGTCCTTGCTGATCCAACATTCTACAAACCTGGCCTAGTAGATATACTTCTTGGAGCCCGAGAATATGCCCAGTTAATCTTGGAAGGCATACGAAAGACTGAAGATGGTTTCCTTGGCCAACAAACAGAATTAGGATGGAGTCTTTCCGGAAACTTACCAACAAATTCAGATAACAAATTACAAGTTCTTAGCATGATAACCTGCATTGAAGAAGATAGACAATTAACCAAATTTTGGGAAGTCGAAGAGGTCTCACAAACACGTCCGTTATCAGAAGATGATGACTATTGCGAACAACATTACGAAGCCAACACCACAAGAAATAGCGATGGAACATACACCGTTAGAATCCCATTTAACGGAAAAGAGAGTCTATTAGGAATGTCAAAATCACGAGCTACTGCACGACTGTTCCAGTTAGAAAAAAGAATGAGCAGTAACAAAGAACTGGAAATCGCCTATAAGCAATTCATGCAGGAATATCTAAATCTTGGTCACATGAAAATGTTTCCACATACAGAGCTGCAGCATCGATATATTATCCCACATCAACCGGTATTCAAGGAATCCAGCACTACAACAAAATTAAGGGTGGTTTTTGATGCTTCCAGTAAAACTTCATCAGGATTGAGCCTCAACAATACCATGTATGCAGGTCCCAGATTACAATCAGAACTATCAGACATAGTACTACGCTGGAGATCACAGAAAGTAGTGATCACAGCTGACATTGAAAAAATGTACAGGCAGATAAAGATTCACGCCGACGACCTGAAATATCAGAAAATCCTATGGAGATTTGATAGCGACACACCAATAAATGAATATTGCTTAACGACTGTAACTTATGGGACAACAGCAGCACCGTACTTAGCTATTAAAACGTTACAAAAGCTTGCCCACGATGAGAGACACAATTTTCCAAATGCATCCAAAGCAGCAATGAGAGATTTTTATGTCGACGACTTGTTATCAGGTGCTGATAAGATGACATAAGGAAATCGCTAGGTATACACTGGGCTCCGTATGATGACACATTTAGATTCAAAACCGAAATATCGACCAGTGATACCATCACTAAGAGAAGCATCCTCTCAGAAGTTGCCAAGTTATTCGACCCCCTAGGATGGTTAGCTCCAATGCAGAAACTGAATTGGATGATCCTGTGCCACTCGTCATTAAAAGCAAATGGGAAATGTTTCGAACAGGGTTAAAAAATGTCGAAAAAATTACTATATCCAGGTGGACCCACCAAGTCAAAAGCAGTCAGGTGGAACTACATGGGTTCTGTGATGCTTCCGAAAAGGCATATGGAGCCGTAGTCTACATGAAAGTAAAGAATTCTCAGGATAAAGCAGAAATAATTCTGCTAATTGCCAAATCCAAAGTTGCACCGGCAAGAATGAAAGTTACGTTACCAAGACTAGAATTATGCGCTGCCGTGCTTCTTTCACATCTAATAAAAAAGACTGCTACAACCTTATCAGTAGAAGATAGCCCCGTACACGCTTGGACAGACTCAACAATAGCACTATCGTGGATAAAAGGGGACCCGTCCAGGTGGAAGAATTTTGTAGCCAACCGAGTAGCAGAAATCACCAAACTAGTTCCAAACCAACATTGGCACCATGTACGAACCGACGACAATCCAGCTGATATTATATCAAGAGGAATAAGCCCAACTCTATTAAAAAACCATGCAATGTGGTGGTCTGGTCCATCGTGGTTAAAATCGACCATCGTAACGCTGACGAACCAAATAGAAGTCACCACAGAGGAGGCCAGAATGTGTCACCATGTTACAATCGCAACTCAAAACAGTGAAACAAAAAATGAACTTATAGAGCGATTTTCTTCATTAAACCACATGACTCGAGTTATAGCATACTGCAGACGATTTATTCAAAAATGCAGGAAACAAACGAATTCGCATACACTACTCACAGTTGATGAATTGGGAGATACCCTAACACACCTAGTCAAGATTGATCAGATCCAACATTTCGAACCAGAAATACAAAAACTAAAAAAGAACTCTCAACTAGACACTAGTAGCAAAATACTCAATCTTACTCCATGGCTGGACGACAATGGAGTCTTACGAGTTAGAGGAAGATTACAAAACTCAATGTTAAGCTACGATAGCAAACATCCAATGATCTTACCATATGCGAGTCACCTGACAAAGTTAGTAATACTGAACGCTCACGCCAATACACTACATGGAGGAAATAAGCTGAGCATTCTTCCTGAATTCCATTACAGGAATTTACAGTACTAGATAAGCAAACGTTGTATCATACAAGTAATTTTATAGCCATCATTTGATCTGAAGAATTGACACTGGATTTTATATGAATTAGATTATTACTGTTCCTTCAAACATGCATTTAGATAACACTACACATACAGTGCTTTTGTAACATGCATACTGCCTAAGTTCAATAAAATTAAAAAGACTAACTTTTCACAAAAATTCTTGGAACCCCATGTTTTTAATTTTATTTCCGTCGACCACGTATTAACAGCTTTTTTAATGGACGATAACGGATACAAAATCGTTTATTAATGAGTCCCATTTATGCATTTTTCATTTTTTTTTTATTTGCATATTTGCACGGAAAAATGTTGTAACCAACTCATATTAATGAGCGATTAATAATCTCAATTTAATTAACGCGTTCACTGCGTTCACGCGTTAAACCATTTTGATTATTAATCGCTTTCATTAATACACTCGTTGGTTAAATAACTATTAACCGCTGGTTGTGTTATATGAATTGGAATTATACAGGGCCCAAAAACTGGGTATTTAAAATAATTTTGATCTTTTAAATAGCAACACTTCTTTATTATTGTATAATTTAGATTTTAGAAACAAACAATTCTAAGTATTGTTCCATGCAACTTGTACCACAATTGTCCTCTAAATATTAATAATTTTTCAAGAAGTCAGATTAACATCCCCAAAAATTATTGATGACATTTTTTAAAAAAATTGATTCTATTCTTAGTACTAATATTAATACTATTACTAAAATTAAATTTTGTTTTATAAACTAGGCTTAAGTTCCTTCCATTTCATCAAATTTATGCAGTACCTACTTTACAAAGACACTGTATAATACCTATTAACTTAAAGTTAAGCAATGCAGTTTACTAAAGTGTATAATAGTTATTTAACCAACAAGTGTATTAATGAAAGCGATTAATAATCGAAATGGTTAAATTAAATTTAGATTATTAATCGCTCATTAATATAAGAGTTGGTTACAACATTTTTCCGTCGACTGTAGTTAATAATAAATGTTTATTATTCTAAAAAGTTTGAAAAAAACTAATTGTCAGTTGTATAGGCAATACGGCAAACCAAAATCATAAGCACCCTTGATAATGACAGTGACAGTTGGTTCTGTCGTTAATGGTGGATGTCAACTGAATAATATGCGTCTATTCTCTCTGTTTAATATAAATAAAGTAGAATGGAACTATACTATGAGACCTATTTGGTTGCCTTTGATAAAATCGTGCATTAATGGGACTCATTAATGAACGATTTTGTATCCGTTATCGTCCATTAAAAAAGCTGTTAATACGTGGTCGAAGGAAATGATAATTATTAAACATAAAACAATAATGAAAACTGCATTGGTTTTCACTTGTATGGTAATTTAAGTAAAATCAATATACTGACCTTAAAACTTGTTTTTTTATTCATTGTTCTAATGTAAGTAGTTGAACCCATTGCACACAATTTCACTCTTCAACTTGATTGATATGTTGCAATCTTCTTAGTGGGTAATTTGTTCTTCGCTTCGCTCTCGTTATATTTTCTCATCCACATGGAAAAGTAGTGAAGTATTCAGCATATACAGGATACAGATCTGTGAAATAGTCCCAATTTGTTAGTTGAACCACCCTTAAAAATTTTGTAGTAAGGTATACAAATGATGCATCAGCAGAGTTTTTCAGGTTACGTACTTGGGTATGAAATTGCCATTGTAATCTTACCTGGGCTAGGGAGGCGTTGTATGCATCATGACCATTGAAAAATATACATTTATCTCAATTTAGTGTATAATCTTCGCCAATTATTGGATTAATGTGTTAGAAATATTTTTCATATACCTATTTGGTTAACTCCTTAACTAATGTAAAAAAGAAGAGTGAGGTTAGAAATAATTGAAGGACTGTAATAATACAATAACGACTCCATATTTTTAGTACTTTGTTAAGTTTCCATTTTTTCCTTTAATGTTTATTAAATGTATTAAAATCAAAGCAGAGTTTTAATGTTGACTGCGGAGAAGTAATCGTAACAGGTTATGGGCCCAGGCTACGTTAGAAATACGCCCTAGTAGGAAACCAGACTTTAAGGTTATGTGGAGCATTTTGGAGACCCTTTAGTATCAAAATATCACAAACAAGAGGTACAGGTAACACTGGAAGCTGTTTGCAGACAAAATGAACTCCATACTACATAATTTTCCGCAATTGAGTTCCATCAATTTCAATAATTGGAAGTTTCGGGTACATGCTTTGCTTGAAGAAAGAGGACTTCTTGATGCTTTAACGTTAAAAAGGAAACTTTTGACCCTGAAGTGTGCTAAAACTGATAAATTGGAGGATCACTTTTTGAGGTTTGACACTTTAATTAGAGAATTAGAAGGAGTAGGTTCCAAGGTTGATGAATCAGATAAAGTGTGCCATTTATTATTGACACTTAATGACAACTATAGTGCTGTAATTACTGCTATATGGACAATAAATACCGATGTTACCATGGATTTTGTCAAGTCAAGACTATATAATAGTCCTCATCTATAGATGAGGAGTTGAAACTTAAAACTAAAAAGGATGTTTCTCCCAGTGAACAACAAACAAGACAGGAGCTAAGTTTTGCTGCAAATCAAATTATTTGCTATCAATGTGGAAAAGCAGGTCACAGGAAAAGCCAATGTTATTGACAGGCCTATAATAGAAACTTCAGAGGACAGAGAGGCACATTCAGAGCCACAACTAGAAGTCGAGGAACTGGAATTTATTCTCCCCAAGAACCAAGGCAAAATGCAAAGTTGATGGAGGAAGTTCAAGAAAGACCAGTTTCATTTATTGCTTTGAGCTGTAGTAACCTACCAAGTCTCAAAAACAATTTTGTGCTGGATTCGGGTGCAACTGTACATCTAGTTATGGAAAGTTTGGAGCCATTTATGAAGAATATTGACGCGTTGAAGGAGAAAATCAACATCAACACTGCTAAAGATGGAGATGCATTAGTGGCAACAAGAAAAGGGACTTTGAAGGCTGTTTGTATGGACATTTCTGTAGATGCTCTGATTGTTAAGGGATATATCACATAATTTTCTGTCAGTTTCTCAGCTTTTAAAAAAGGGTTTCAGTGTTAAGTTTAACATCAGTGGTGCTTATTTAATGTTGAATGAAAACATGTCATTTAAATGTGATGTAGTGGAGATTTATTCTTTTTAAATATTACTTTTCCATTTAAAGAAAGTTGTTATAAAGCAAATCAAAGTGAGTTTGATGATTTATGGCACCAAAGGTTAGGTCATCTCAATAGATATGGATTAAAACTTTTAGGTCTACCCTTTAGTAATAAGATTTGTTCAACTTGTATAGAAAGTAAAGCTACACGTAATGTTTTTCATAACAAGGAAAAGATAAGTTTACAGATTGGTGACATCATCCACACTGATATTGCAGGTCCTGTTACTCCAGTAACTGGCTATGGTGAAAGATATTTTCAAATCCTGTTGGATGATTTTTCAAATTTTGTAGTTGTTAAATTGCTTAAAACTAAAAGTGAAGCTGCTGACAATGTAATCGATTTTATAAATCTTATTAAGAGTCAACATGGAAACAGTACTAAAAAGATACGATGTGATAATGGTGGTGAGTTTTCATCTACCTATTTTAAAAACTTTGTCGCAAAAAGGGAATAGAAATACAGTATACTATGGCATATTCACCTCAGCAGAATGGCAAAGCTGAAAGAAAAATGTGTGAAAAAATGCCTGAAAGAATGAATAGAACTCTAATGGATAGGGTTAGAGTTAAACTGATATCTACTGGATTGCCAAAAGAAATATGGGGTGAAGCAATACAATGCTCAGCATATGAACTAAATAGATCACCGACTTCAGCTAATGGAGGTGCACCCCCAGTATTGAGATGGTACAAACAGAATGACTTATCGAAACTTAGAGTATTTGGTAGTCATGCATGGTCAGTGATTTCACCAAAAAGAAATAAATTAGAGCCTAGAGCAAAACCAGTAATCATGGTTGGCTATTGTGGAAGTGGTTACAGATTGTGGGATCCAATAACAAATGAAATAATTCTTTCTAGAGATGTATCATTTGATGAAAGTCAGATAATCTTTAGAAATACAACAAATGAAAGAAAGCAAAGTAAAAATAAATTAATAATAGAAGATAAAACAGAAGAAGAAAATGAAGAACCTTATGAAGAGAATTTGATACATAATGAGTACAGATGAAGAAACAAAACTTGGCTCAAATGATGAAGTAGACAGCCGAGAAGAATTAAGTCATAAAAGAATAATAAGAAAACCTAAATACTTGAGTGAGTATGAAATATACAATGCATACTGTTTAATCATGTCACATGAAGAACCAGAAACCTTTCTGAAGCCATTCAAAATGAATTAAA
The DNA here is from genome assembly GCF_016097725.1 of Ips typographus. Lineage (NCBI taxonomy): Eukaryota > Metazoa > Arthropoda > Insecta > Coleoptera > Curculionidae > Ips > Ips typographus. The sequence goes on from NC_138432.1 coordinate 852,013, forward strand.
ATCACATCAAAAGTTAGAAACTTGGACAGAGACAGAGCTACGGGAAGGGATAACTCCAATAGAAACAAAATGGGTATTTAGAATAAAAGAAAATGGAACTAAAAAGGCTAGACTTGTCGCCAAAGGATTTCAAATTCAGGAGGAGAGCTACACAGAGCCAATGTATGCTCCTGTAGCCAGGTTATCTACTGTAAGGCTTCTATTGTCCATTGCCTTTCAAGTAAATTGGACTGTAAAGCAACTAGATATCCCAACTGCCTTTTTAAACGGCAAATTAAGTACAGATTGTATATATTTATCTACCTGATGGTTTACAAACAAATCACTTTGCGTTAAAACTAAACAGAGCTCTATATGGTTTGAAAGAGTCGCCCAAAGTATGGAATGACACATTTCATAGCTTTTCTGAGGCAAACAATTTAAAAGGCTAAGTACGATTCATGCTTATATGTGGGAGAGAAAGTTTATCTTTTACTTTATGTTGATGACATTTTTTATAACAGGCGATATAAGAAAAATTGATATTTTGATTGACAATCTTAAAAATTCTTTCAATGTAAAAGAACTAGGAACACTAAGTTCTTTCTTAGGCATGGAAATTTTAAATCAAATGGGGAATTACAAATTACTCAGAGTAATATATTCAGAAACTGTTAGTAAATTTCAGTATGGAAAACTGCAAACCCAGGTCTACACCAATGGAAAAAGGATTTCAACTTGAGGAAAACAGTGTAATAATTGATGTTCCATTTAGATAACTTATCGGAGGACTTTTATATTTAAGCACATGTACAAGGCCAGATATGGACATATGCTGTTTCATATTTGAGTAGATTTTTGGACAAGCCTACTACACAAGTTTGGATTGGAGCCAAGCGTATTTTACGTTATTTACAGGGAAGTAAAGACAAGGGAATCACTTTTAGATGTGATAAGTCTTTAGACATATCTTTGAAAGCATTCTCTGATTCTGATTGGGCTTCTGATCGTTTAGACAGAAAAAGTGTTAGTGGTTCAATAATTCTACATGGTAAAAATCCTGTTTGTTTGTTTTTCGAAGAAACAAGGATGTGTGGCACTATCACAGCCGAAGCAGAATATGTGGCTGCTGCTGCCTGTGCACAAGACTTAGTGAACTTGAGAGGCATGTTGGAGGAATTTGAACTTAACACCAACTCTGTTCTATATTGCGATAACAGAAGTACTGTTTCTATAATTAAAACAAATGAAAATTCCAAGCGTGTAAAACATATTGATAATAGAAATCATTTATCAAGGATTTGGTAATATCAAAAATAATCTCTGTGGATTATGTACCCACTGAAGAAAATTTAGCAAATATTTTGACTAAGCCTTTGTGTAAAACTACATTTGAATATCTTAGAGCCAAATTTCTCGAAAGTCTTAAAAAAAAGTCTTAAGTTTGTTTAGTTAAGATAGTAGTTAGATTTTTTTTTTGTCCGATTCTCACTGCGTTCAAATGTTCGAATCGAGGAGGAGTGTTAGAAATATTTTTCATATAGATCATTTTGAGTCACGTGGTTTGTGACACTGACTTTCGACGGCAGCCATATTGCTGGAGGGGCACACAACTGAATTTAGCTGTATTGATTTTCATTGTTATTTGTGACCTCGTGGTGTATAGTTTGAAATTTTGATCCTTTAAAGTTATCTTTTGGTAAAGTTGTACAAGTATGTCTGTGAGTGAATATTATATGTCCCTCCTGGGAGACGTAAAAGAGCGATACGACATTAAAACGCGAATTATAGGCTCTATTGATCCTTACGCAATTCCCAATGTGACCTAAGCAAAAACTTAGATATTTTGCCTGTTGGTAGCCTTATGGACATGGTAAACTATTTAATTTTAACTCATAGTTTTTGTACTGGACAGCAATTAAAGGCATATAAGTCTCTGCAAGCTTATAAGTACTAGGAGGCTGGGTTTGTTCAAGATGTTATGGTCAAGAAAATTAATGAACAATTTGTTGTTGTGGAAAGATAAGCTATTTATGCATAATTAGTTCTATTTAATTTACTAATTTTTGTATATTTTGTAAGGTGAGACATTCTCAAAGGACAAGAGAGAAGCCCTTACAAGTGTGGGTAATTATTTTACCAGATGGAGGTGTATCTTCAGCACATTGTACTTGCATGGCAGGCTTGAGTGAAGTGTGCAGTCATGTGGCAGCAGTTTTGTTTTTCCTAGAAGCACGACCAACTTCTGCAGAAGTCTCCTCTACCGAAACACTATCACAGTGGCCCATACCTTCTGCTAAATCGGTAGACATGGTAAGAATTCGGGACATGGATTGGTCAAGGAAAGCAAATTCATCAGTATCTGGAGTTTCTGTACCACCCATGAAACTGAAAAATAATAAGTATGGTTCGAGGATTCCAAGAAATTAATATTTCATCAGCCATTGCCAGAGTGTTTGAACCATTTGCATCAGAAATGCATCAACCTCCAACACTTTTACCAAATGGTTTAGAGACACTTTTGATGTAAAGTACCTGGGGTATTCATATCAGCAGCTCTTGGCAGAGTCCATAGCTTTAAATATGAGTATTGAGGAAATTAAAGCTATTGAATTGGCTACTCGAGACCAAGCCCAAAACAACATTTGGTTTAAGTATAGAGATGGCAGGATTACAGCTTCCAAATTCAAAGCAGTATGTAGAGCTAATTTGGAGAGGCCATCATTATCATTGCTAAAGGGAATATGCTATCCTCAGAAAGTTATATTTTATTCCAAACAAACTTCCTATGTTACAAAACATGAAAGAATAGCCTTGAAAGAATATTTGGATCAAGCTAAGCAGCAACATAAAGATGTTTTATTGAATCCAGCTGGTTTCTTCATTTGTGATGAATATCAACAATTAGGTGCTTCTCCAGATGCAACTGTTATGTGTAAGTGTTGTGGTTTTGGTTGCGTAGAAGTGAAGTGTCCATATTTGTTGCAAGAATTGACTTTAGAGGAATTTGCACAAAGGAAAACTTCCTGTTTAGTGCACCATGGTGCTAAATTTTCTTTAGACCGAAAGCACATTTATTATTACCAAATTCAATTACAAATGTTTATCACAAAAGCCAAGTACTGTGATTTTGTAATATGGTCAACTAAAGATCTCTTTGTTGAAAGAATTATTTTCGATAAGATGTTTTTTGAAGATTGTCTGAGTAAAGCATTAGATTTTCATAAATATGTTGTGAAGCCTGAAATACTGGGAAAATATTTTACCTCCAAAGGAGGAGCAGAAAAAGTTGAAACATGGTGCCTCTGCAAAAAACCTGATGACAATAGACCAATGATAAAATGTGACAATGAAGATGTATTTTACAATGGTTTCATTTTGAATGCATCGGGATGGTAGAGGTACCAGAAACTATCTGGTTTTGTGACACTTGTCAGTAGTTTTTTTAAGTTTAAGTTTTAAATTGTAATAAATATAAGTATTATATATTTTAATTAGTAAGTCAAAGTTTGTAATACATTATTAAATCTACAATTACCTTAAAATTTGTTTTTTGTTAGTGAGTCACTGAAATAGAATAGTTGTAGATTTTTTTCTGGACATTTATTTTACAAAACAAGGCAAAAAACAGCTTACAGGACAGGACTGATCTAAAAATTAGACAAATAAAAGGATATGACATTATAATAATCTTTATTATTTTCTGACAATGCAAAACCTCACAATTTGATTTGTATTGCTATTAATAATTATAATAATTTTCTATTAGACAATAATTTAAAATGGAAAAAAATATATACTGTAAATTTATACATAACTAAGAAGTTTAATCCATGGGTATAACAGATGGACACAAATTTGTAAACGCACTACAAACAACCAGAATTTTATCTAAGACTTAATCATCTCTAAAGGCTGATAACATAGAAATAGGTATGGGACCTTGACAAATTTTAAATTTTCTCCTCAGCAAGCCAATTACTCGTTCCACATGTATTCTCACATTGGCAATCTTCCGTGTCGTTTCTATATCAACAGGATCAAGTTGATTTTTTCCTCTTGTAAATGCTGGTATTTCCAGGTGACCTTTAAGAATTTCTACAGAATCTGCAATTAAAAAACCTCTATCTGCTGGAATTACATCTCCAGGTACTATCAAATTTAAAAATCCACAATTTTCAGTCAAAAACTTATCACTAGTTCGCCCTCCCAAAGCTTCTGATATATATGATATAGTCCCTTGAGGAGTGATCCCAATTAAAAACTTAACGGTCTGATGATGTTTATAATTAGACCAGCAACGAGCTGCATTCAACATACCTGATGGTGTTTCAGTATAAATTTCAAAGCAGTCAATAATTACTGCTACACGATTACCAAAATTTTCCTTAAAGCATACAGGCATATTTTTTTGTAAAATTTCCCTATCTGGCCAAAAAATTGTTGGTTGGTATGCTGTACAGAATATCAATACATTTATAGAATATATCTGAGGTAGTTGATGGAGCTATGGCAAATTGATAAGATAAATATTTAAATGGAAGATTAAGACGTAATTTAATAACCATCATAGTCAAAATAAACTGTTTAAAAGAAAGCAGAGTACATTTAGTTGAAATGTAAGGAGAGACACTGTTAAAAACTAAAAACATCATCTGTGCTTTTGGAAAGCCAGTAAAATATAATGTTTTTGAATCATTATCTTTAAATGATTCTTCTGACAAGTCAGATGATTTTAATTTTTCTTGCAATGTATAGATTTTTTGATTTGCAAAACTGAGATCTTGGAGTAGACAATTTATATGGTTCTGTAACAAAGTTACGAATATTTTTTGGTTTGTTTTCTAACCGTCCGTTAGTTCTGGGGCGAATTGCAGATAAATGATCTATTAATAGAAGCCGTTTAGTAAAGTAACCAGTGCTAGTACATTGCCAGAATACGATAAGCCGTATTTTTAAGTTATTACATTTTCTCAGGATTGGCCAGTCGGATTTTTACCACTCTTGTTGGAAACCATTGGTAGAATTACAGGGTTTACAACAACGCTGCAGTATGTAAGCTCGTAATAGGAAATTAATGGTTTACGGCTTTCCTTGTAATTATAATTCACCAGTTGACGTAGCCGGTTAGGTTGGCCGAAGCGTACCGCTTTCCTGCAGTACTGCGGTTCTGTACGCGTCACTCGAGTAGGGCCGTGTTTCCCACTACCCGATAGTGGGGAACCGGACTGTCTATAAAACTGGCGTGCGCCGCCAGTTCGTGGTCTGTTGAGATCACTAGCTCTCCCCGAGCAACACCGCAACCTCCCAGCAGCACCGACCCATCACAGTAAGTATACCTGTTTGGTGGCTAGCCCTCCTAGTGCACTGTGTACCTGTTATTTGAACACCGAGCCTTGCTAGACCGGGTGTTCGTTCCTTGTTTACTCCAACCCTGTACCGCCGTTTGTTGTAGCGTCGTGGTTTGCTAGACCGGGCGCTACCTTAACGTTCACGTCACCAGTTTTCATTGCAAACGCTACATGGTTCGCTAGACCGGGCGTTTGCACCGTTAGTCCCTGCCCGGCCATTTTTCCGGCCCTTTTACTTCAGTAGCATCGTGGCTCGCTAGAACGGGTGCTACGCCATATATCCGGCATTGTAGGTTTCTATACAAACACTACATGGTTCGCTAGACCGGGTGTTTGTATACTTTCCCCGATAGGCCAATTTCCGGCCCTAGTTCACTCTGTACCGTCGAGGTTCGCTAGACCGGGCGCAACACGATAGTTCCGCATTCAACACAAACGCTACATGATTCGCTAGACCGGGCGTTTGTGTCATTTAGTAGTCAGGCCGCACGTCCTGACCCTGTCTTTTGTTGACTACGCTACATGGTTCGCTAGACCGGGCGTAGGAGGCAAGTTTCTATATCCTGTTGCCAACAAGAACCACTACAAGGCTCGTATAGACCGGGTGGTTCAGTAATACCCTCTTCCGACTCTTTTACCGACCCGTGACACCGTAACTTTATTTGCACTAGGACGGTTAATTGCTTAGTTGTAAACGTAGACCTGCATTGTCCCCGTAAATAACTTGGAATCATCTTGTACCTGTAACATTCATTGCATTGCGTGGCTTTTTTTTAACTTTCTGCATTATACCGTTGACCTGTCTTGCATCGCATCCGACCCGTACCGTAACTAAGTTGAACACTCCCACTCTCGTACTTGTCTAATTAAGGGGGGGGATTTAAGATACGCTTACTTGCATAATTATTTGGTTTAGTTAAGTTTGCTGGCATTTTAAGTTAAGCAAAGAGAATATACGTTAGTTGATTGGTACTTTTGGCTTTTATTAGCGTTGTCACCAACTGAACCACTGTTACCACAGATTGACGAGAACCTTGTCTCCAGCTGTTTAAAAGCTACCAAGGCATACGAATTGTGTTTCCTGGTTCACATTTCGAAAACTCTAAATACTTTCTTAAAACCAGGTGGCGCCCAAGGCAATTCTCATTAACTTTTGTTCTAGAACACACTTTAATTCGAATTCGAATAAAAAGCGTCACAAAATTGGCGCCCGAGCAGGGACCGTATTTCTGTTTTCTGATTGTGACAGTGGGACAGTACTTTTCTTTCAAGAGCAGTACAATAACTTTGTTTTTTTTTTGAGTGTGCAACTTGGTTAGGGAAACCCAACATAACTCGACCGCCTGTATTATAAAACGTCATTGCTTGTAACATTTTACACCGCCGGCCTTTTACGCACGTTTGCTTTGGTTTGGTTGCTAGTTAGCTTGTTAGTTGCTATTTAGATCCACAAATAGAGTAGCCCCCTGTTCCTGTAATATCCTATCATGAATACCGAACAGAGAGAGAAACCTAGTTTTCCGATGCGTGGATTTTGAGCTTCGTTGTAGATGGCGGAATTGCGCGGTATTAACAAAAATCAATAATTTCATCGCGATCTGGCACCTTATGTTGAGGACAGTCACTAGACGCCCTTAATTGTACGGAATTGTAATTATTCTATTATTACCATGAGTCTAAAATTCTAAACAAAAAAATTTAATTTTTAATGTAACGTCATGTACGGGGGAAGCCAAGATAGTTTGTGGCGTCGTGCGCCTCACAATTACAACACGCGGTTAAATCCCACAAAAGCGACCTATACAGAGGACAAACATCTACCACCACCGTACGCTGAAGCGGGGGAGCTCCCCTTCCAAACGGGAAGCGGAGAAGGACCGAGTGGCGATCCGACTGTTCGCGGGCTGCTACGGACTTACCTCTTACCTTCGTCTACTCCTCGTTCGAGTCCTTCCTTCCTTCCTTCTTTCATGAACCCCCCAACAGGGGGGGTTGGCCTCTGCTGCTCCCTTTATGGGGTAATTTGCCAGGGGTTTTCTTTCTGCCCAGGATTTGTCTGACTCTAAGTCATCCCCAGGCAGGCCTCTCGTTGCCTTTCACAAAAAATACTTTACACACACAAAAAAGTCAAAAAAATCGATTAAAGGCACAATCCGAGTAAACATATAGTCCTCGTGGAAAGTATAACCGTCACTGTCACATCCACGTGGTCTTCTCCTAGGTTTTCACCCTTTCCGTCTCTTGGAAGTGCACCGCACAAGACAATTCCCCGTAGATTTTTAGGAATCGAAGTATCCACTTAACACGTTAACTCCCGCGCGACACATATGTGTGACATGTATGTTCTACGCAAAATTGAGTCATGTCACACATATGTGACATGTAAGTTTAGTGGTCGGAGGCTCGTAAAAGTTTCAGGGCACTATTTATCGACTTCGTTCATAGGTGGCGTGAGTGTTCTTACATGTTTTTATTACCAGATCGCGTGGTCTGCACCCATTCGATTGTTTTCGATTGTTTTATAGGTATTCTGTTTTGGCATCACTTTGCAGTGGCACCTTTATTAATTTTCAATGAAAATAAGTGTATATACATTACGGGTGTATAGAGCTTTTTGGTATGTATAAGTTGATAAATGCAATATGAGCTTTACAAATAACGAAGGTTAACTTTTCCAGGAAAAATTTTTACTTTTCTTTTTGATGCCTATCAGACAAACGTTTAGTTTCTAGTTCAACCAGTCTTTTCGAGTATGTATTTATAAGCAAAAATAAAAACAGTGTTATTTCGAAAGCTTTTTTTACGAACAACTACGTATTTTCATAAATGGACAGGAACCGTCCCTTGAGTGAAAAGGAGCTGCATGCGCTTCTTATGAACGACGATGAACCGAACATTTCTGAAGATAATATGCAAACAGACGATAACATCAGACGTTGAACCCTATCAGGATTCGGGAAGCGAGTATGAACCGTCAGAGTCTTCAAGCGAAGAGGAAAGCGATGAAGCTGCAATCAACGTAGATCAAAGTAGTGCTACCAACAGAAATTCGGGAAATGAGAACGACGGTGACTGGACGGACACGGAGGATGACCCTTTCATTTTTCCTTTTACTGGAGTAGCAGGTTTGAAAAAGAATTTTCCATCGGGTGAATTTCTTGATGTATTTTTGCAAATATTTGACGAAAATCTGATCGCAAAAATTGTGAATTGGACAAACGAAAGGGCCAATAAATTCAAACAAGCATGTCAACGTAGAAAATCTTCTCTGAGTAAATGGGAAGACACTGATATAGGAGAAATGAAGTGTTTTATAGCTTTATGTATTTTGATGGGAAATGTCCATATGCCTGGTATAAAGTCTTACTGGTGACAGAATCCGCTTTATCTTCATCCCATATTTGGTAAACAAATGAGTAGGAATCGATTTGAGCTACTCATGAGGTGTGTCTGCTTTTATAGCGATGTTGACGATCAATCCAGCAAACTACATAAAATTGATCAGGTTCTTGACCACTTATTGAAAAATATAAAAAATATATACGCTCCATCAGAAAACTTATCTCTGGATGAAGCTCTTTTGCTTTGGCGTGGCAGATTGTCTTTTCGCCAATATATCCCCAATAAAGCTGCAAAGTACGGGATAAAATTTTATGAGCTGTGTACTCCAGACGGTTTTGTAGTGAATACAATGATATATTGTGGAAAAGGCACAGTAGGCAATTCAGTTGGCCATGCAAATGCAGTTGTCAGTAAACTCATGGAAGACTACTTGGGAAAAGGCCATACACTTTTTGTTGATAATTTTTATACCAGCATTCCATTATGCTCCTATTTATTAGATAGAAAAACTCATCTAGTAGGGACGCTGAGAGCTAACAGGAAAAAGCTACCTACTAAAGTTATCAAAACAAAACTACAACGTGGAGGGTATATTTGGCAAAGACGTGGCAATATCTTAGTCTTGAAATGGAAGGATAAGAGGGATGTTTTAGCAATATCCACAAAAAACACAAAGCAAATATAAAGAAAATAACAAATAAACGCGGGGTCGAGAAGGAAAAGCCTGAGCTAATTCATGATTATAACCAGAATATGTCCGGAATTAACAGAACCGACCAAATGGTCTCCTATTATGTAACTGCCAGGAAATCTATTCGGTGGTATATGAAGGGGTATTTTCATCTTCTTGATGTTTCAATATGGAACTCATGTTGGCTTTATAATAATTATGTAAAATCTCGCAACACAAGAAAATTAACGTATTTGGAGGCTAGAGAAAAAATCATTGAATCATTCTTGGTAAATAGGACTCCGAAAAAGAAGAAAACTGGACCAGAACAATTGCATTGCATTTTCCGAAAAGAAAGCGCTGCAGAGAATGTTATAAAAACAATAAGAAACGGCAAATGACTTGGTATGTATGTTCCATTTGTATGGATGATAACCAAAATGAAGTTGGCCTTTGCGCTGATCCATGTTTCAAGAAATTGCACTGCAATTAGGTAGTAGTTAGTAAGTTTTATTTTTATTTTTGATTTTCCTTGTAGATACTTTTCCGTGTTTGCTTACTAATTTACTGACTGGAACAAAGCTCGTTTGTTTCGTATTTGAATTTAGATACTACATTGACACATTCAGAAAAAAATCAAACAAAAAAATCATGTCACAGTTGTGTGACATGCATTGTGGACATGTCGCCAACATGTGAATCAAAATCGTACTGTGGGCCCAGTGTCACACCGGTGTAACACAGTGTTTTCTCGGTATTATCGTGTTCACCATGTGTGACTTGGTATAGGGTAAAGGGAGGTTAGATGGACCATGAGGATAGACGGACCATCGGTAATATTTTTAGAGATATGGCACCAGCGCATTATTTGACCGGCACACGTGTTTGTTTTCATCAGTTCACCTTGAGACAGATACAAACACGCCGTTTTAAGTACTAACGTGTAAGATTTTTACCAAAAATAAATCTCGTCTTGGTGAAAATTATATTTAAATATATTTAGTGGTATTTTCAAGACATCTAGGTAAGTCTAGCCCGTTTTTTTTTGTTATGGAAACTATAAACCCCATGCCTTGCTGTCTTACATAACCTTAAAAATGAAAATAATGTTTTCCCGTTTGGTAGTTTTCGAGTGGTCCGTCTATCCTCCTACTTGAGGATAGATGGACCAATATAAGGGAGGAGAGTTGGTCCAATGATTTTTTTTCTAGTAAAATGCCCAATAAGTACGTACGTAAAAGGCATGTTTGTGAACGAGGGTATTGGACCGCTGATGCGTTGAATAAAGCTGTAAATGCATACAGAAATGGCGAAATGGGTGTCAATGAAGCCGCTAAGGCATTTGGGATACCGAAAACCACATTTAAAAGACGGCTTAAGTCAAATAGCTTCGAAAAAACCAACCGCCTGGTACCCGACGCTTCTTTGGGTTCAGATACTGAGCGAAAAATCGTAAACCATATCAAAAAACTCCAGAAATCAGGTTTTGCACCGACGAGAACTGAAGTAAGGATGATGGCATTTAATTTAGCCAAACGATTGGGAATACCGAATAAGTTTAACCAAATTGAAGGTAAGCTATAAAACTTTAAAATAATATACCCACGTAATATTATCTGGGTTTTGGTTGGAGTTGTTTTTGCGCCGACGCCCTGAAATATCTATAAGAAAGTCTGAAAACACTTCAATAGCACGATCAATTGGAATGTCAAGAGAAGCCGTTGAAGCCCATTTCGCGGACCTTGAAAGAGTTATGACAGAACATAGCCTTTTTGACAAACCTGGGCACATATACAACACTGACGTAACGGGTTTACAACTAAACACCAGAGCTGGGCACGTCCTAGCCGAAAAAGGTTCTAAAAGTATTCCCAGTATCAGCCCTGGTGAGAAGGGAGAAACAGTTAGTGTCATAGCATGTTGTAATGCCGAAGGAGGCTTCATACCGCCTTACTGCATTTTCAAAGGCAAAAACAAAAAAGAGGAATGGCTTGACGGCATGCCACCAGGTTCACAAATCAAAATGTCCAAAAAATCCGCTTACGTTAATGGTGAGATATTCTTAGATTGGTTACAGACCCAATTTCTGCCAAGAAAACCTTTAGGAAAGGTGTTATTAATATTAGATGGATATACCTCCCATACAACCAACCTTGATTTACTAGAATTTTCAGAAGAAAACAACATAATTTTATTCTGTTTACCCGCCCACACAACGCACTACTTACAGCCATTGGATCGAGCTTTTTTTAAGTCCCTGAAAGGCCACTATTATGATGCATGCCGACACATGTTGAGAAGTAACCCAAAAAGAGTTCTGAACAGATTGCAATTTGGAAAGCTACTGGGTGAGGCTTGGGAAAAATCCGCCACTGCCCAAAACGCAATTTCGGCGTTTAAGTCGACGGGAATACTGCCGTCGACCCCCTTAAGGCGGATTCACGTCCGTACTTACAAAGTCATTGTCGTAAAAAGTCGCACACGTAAAAAGTTAAATTGTATGTAATTATATGAGGCAGTTTTCAGTGATGCGTGGAACGGCGCAACATAGAAGTTCGTAATACGGCGTACTTCTACGTGACGTAAAAGTATGTACGATTTCAACTTTTGACGTACAAATTAGTACGTTTTTACTCCTAATTGAAGTTGACAGTCGCCTGACAAGTGGCAATGAATCAAAATTTGGCGGCGTCGGCCGGAAATCTGTCGCAATTAAACCTAAATTGTATCATTGTCTTTTGAAATGAATGTTATGTTTATATGTATAGCGTAGGGCAGGTTTCATTGTTTAAAAAATTTTACTTGGCACATTTCATAACTCGTGCGACAGACGTTCCGCGTACCAAGAGAAACTCCATTTGTATGCTTTAATAATTTCTACGCATATCTACGTTATAGTGTTATACGACTTTTTACAACAGAGAAGTCTCAAGTGTGAACGTGAATCCGCCTTTAGTATACCCGATTACGCATTTTTAAACCAAAACCCGGTTTGCGCTGTTCAAAATCCCGTTAATAATGAAACAATTCCGGCAAGACCTGATTGTCCTCAACCAGGCCCCTCAGACATTCAACATCAATACACCACCCCTAACAAATCAACAGCTGCTGATAATATCACTCCTAGTAAAGCTCTGGATGAAGTTTCTCCCGTACCTGTCATATCTTTTGCTGTGAAAAGAGCGCGTAAAAAAATATCAGGAGATCTTACTCCACCTGAATTTATTAAAAACAAAAAAGAGAATATGACAACTACGAAAAAATCTGTTTCGAAAGTGGCAGTAAAATCACTACGTAAAAAAACAAGAAAGAATAAGTATTCTAGTGAATCTTCATCTTCCGAAGACCAGTCTGGCGATGGCGGCGTCTTATTAAATGACCATTCTAGTGGGGATGAACAGTTTAGCGACTTAGAAAATGAGTGTGTTGGCTGTAATGAAGATTATCGTTTGACTAAAAAGAAAGACGAATGGTTCCAATGTATTTTGTGTAAGCGCTGGTTGCACGAAAGTTGCACAAGTTTTATGAATCTCTGCCAAAACTGCGGTAACGTAGCTAGTAAAAACAGAAAAAGTAACGACGTCCAACTCTCCTACCTTTTAAGGTCCGTCTCACCTCCCTAAGGTAGGATAGATGTGCCGTTGACGTGTCTGAGATTTTTGTTTATTTTTCACTTGTGCTGATGCTTTTTTTAAGTTAGTAACTTTTCCAAAAAGGGTACCAGTTTAGTTGATCTGTGTACCGTTTTTGCTTTTTTGTACTTTGTTTAATCAAGAAATTATATTTATTTTTATAAAAGGTGGTCCATCTCTCCTCTCTTTACCCTACAGATTTTTTAAAAAATTTTTTGTTAAGAAATTAAGTGAGATACAGTATTGGGCTGTCAGTAACTCTTCTCGAAAATACAGTGGTAGTGAACGTGTTAAAGATTCCACCATCTCCATTCGACCGGCTGCGGAATTCGGTCGTCAACTTCAAATTTCCCTGAACACCGCTTCAAGAAACGTAGTTTCTTAGTGGCAAAAAATGGCACCCACGAAACTGACGTGCGGTACGTTCCAAGTTGACAACCAAACTCCCCCTCGTTCGAGTCGTTCTATCGTCCACGTTCTAGAGGAGGCGCGGAGATCGTTCACGTCCCCGCGATGAATTAGACGCGAATGGGCGGTACTCGGATCCGTTGCGCAAAACGTTTCGTTTGGGGGCGGGATTGCATTCCGCGCCCTCTCGTGAGCCGATGGATGAACAACGCCGCGTTATACCGTTTGTACGACATCGTTAGTTACTCGTAAAATTACGTTATTTGAATTGTGCAGGCTGGTATTGGTAGTGATTCTGGTCTGTGTGTGTTATTTTCTTGATGGTAAACCTGCAAAGTAAGGTAAGCAGCAACTCTCTGTGTGTCACATGAAACATTGTTAAGACAATTTCGGTGGGAAACGCCCAATGGCCGAAATCGGTTAACCGGTCATGCTTTATATTCAAAAAATAACCAGCTAGCTTAGCGCCGGAAGTGGTCGAGGGTAAAAGTTGGAGAATTCAAACAAATAACAGCCGTATCTAAGTGAAATTCGATATTCTAGTTTATCCTTAATCAACGTAAATAAACGTCTTTGCGGTGGTAGTACTGGGTAGGTGTCCCGAGTGACAGCTGTCTACAGTGTCAAACACAAATAATCAATGACAAATGTCAAAAACAAATTAGAGGCTTAAAGAGGCACCCTCTAACCTACCCATCTAACCTGCTATTAGTAAGATAGCAAGTAAGCTCAAGCTCAAACAAACAGTTCTAAATGGCAAACAAATGCTCGCAACAATGTGGTTGGTGATTTTTAAGAAGGTTGAGGAACTGAAACTTTTAGTCAATTTACTACAAGTAATGAGGCACCCTTGAGTATTGTATTTATACTCTGGGGTTGTGCACTGTTTTTGCTTGGATATGGTTTCGTCAAGGCATTTCAAAAGTGCAATTTTAAAATTTCTGTATGATTTTAAATGTTGTTGCTTAACTTGGCGGAAATGGCCGTTATTTGGTGCCGTAGTCAAAGACTTTAGTTTCGTTAGTATGCATGCTGTGGCCCGAGCATTTGAGTAATATCAGTTTGCAACATCATCTGAGCGAATGTTACAATCAATTGACTCACCACGATGACGAGAAGGGTGTGAGTTCATCTTTCGTTTTGTTACATTTATGTTGTGCTCATGTTATAAAAATGGTTTCTAAGGAATTGAACACATTTTGTAAAAAATGTGTTAACATAAAACAAAATGTATTATGTTAACAACACTTAATGATGTTACTGTATGGTTTGAATGTATTTGCATTCTGGTTTTATCCAACACGAAAATCAACGTGTCATTATGCAAACTCGAAAGTTGTGACACGGATAATAATGACGAATCGGCAAGTATTGTAATTCAAGTAGAAGAAGAATTGTCGTCTTCTGATAATGCATTACACAAAGGTAATGCTCAGTTATGTACTCCTAAATTAGAATAATCTGTCATACTGTCAGATAGTGAAAATAATAAAAATGAGAGAGTGGGCAAATGTAATTACTTTAAAATACATATATGCCTTTTCTTAACTAAAAAATATACACAAATTACTGAACAGATTGCTCTAAGACTATTAACAAAAATACGACATCCTGCAAACCCACTACACAACCCATCCAACCAACTTCTCTACGAACGTACGAACATGACTAAAATAACTGACAGACTCATACAACTACAAACCAAGTGGGAAAATAACCCAAACAACTGGACAATTGTAAATCCACTATGCATAACAAGACAGACTAGACAATCCCGTTATCTTTTCCCCGCTCTCACCCTGTTAGAACATTTTAATTAGAACATTTTTTTGTTCAGTGTATAATTTGTATATATTAATTAGAAATAAGATTACCTGTACATAGGCAGAAAGACCGTAATGGTCGATAGCCGTTTTTTCTTGTTGGAAAATAAAGATTGTTTATATATTTATATATTTTTTATTGTTTTTTTTTTTTTTATATATATATTTTCAAAATGGTTGCACTTCCGTTCATACCGGAAGTCGATCACAACTGTCTTATTTTAAATAAAACACCCTATATATTATTACATATTTGGATTCCTCACAAAATTCTGACCAACTTTTGTGTACAATGCCCTATGTATATCTCTAGCCGTTTTCGAAATATTTGATGTTTTTCCTAAAAAGTGACAGTTGCAACGCTCAACATCTTTTTGTACTCTGTCAAAACCTTAATTCATTTTGCAATGAAACTTTGGGTTATTGTAAATAAAGGATCGTTTTATTAAACTGAGGGTGTGTAATGACTCATTTGTATACAGGGTCGTCAAAAAAAAAAAATCATAAACTCGCCACAAAAAAAAAAGAAAAATCTCAAGTTTTTTAAATAGAAACCCACATTTTTTATGACGGAATCATTTTGAGCATTAAAAATTACTATAGGTTTCAATTTACTTGCCTATACCTAAATCCAACCCATTTCGTTTTATTTGAGAATAAACATTTTTTTATTAGGCTGTATGGTTGGGATTAGCTGGTACTCTAGTTGGCCATGCTTTTGACACACGGTGATATTGGAGACCTGCAGAGCATGTTAATAACACTAGTGACTTGAGTGTTTTGACAACTGCAAATATGCCGTCGCGGTTACGTTATTCAAACCAAGATTATTTAAATCTGTTTATTATTTACGGAGAATGTGATAAAGTTGTGAGTTGATTTGTTACCGATTGTGTTAGAGATTAGTTACATGTGAGGTATTTGCAGCTCAACCTCTTTTAAGTGTTGCACTAATTTAAATGAAAAATGGTGAAATTTATGTTTCTTTAGGATCCTCTGAATTGAACTTTTGGATATGCCTGATTCTACGGAAACTTGTCTTATTGACGAAGTTGGATTTTGTTACGTACGAAATAGCGCATTTGCACTTTGTGCACATTTTGTTGTTAATGTGGGTGCGTGACCTGATAAGTTATCAGGTGCCGTAGTCACGTGTTTTCGTTTTTTGTCGGGGAAGCGTCGGTTTGTGGTCGTGTTTCTTTGTGTCAGGTGCCATGTGGCCTATTTAATCACCCCACTTTGTGATATCGGCCTTTTTTTACCACTACAGCACCCGAACTGCCGACATCTGACCTAGGCTCTGAGCGTTGTGGCACGTGTGTGACTTAACATTTTTTAATCCGTGATCATCTGGCCGAATTACAGGTAAATTGGTTTTATTGTTGGTTCTTTTGAATTATTTTGTACCGGCCCAATTTTCCAACAGTACTGTGTTCGGCCCGACCAGAGATCTAAAGGCTTTCCAACCAGAGATCTAAGGGCTTTCCGACGAGAGATCTAAAGGCTTTCCGACCAGAGATCTGAGGGTTTTCTGACCAGAGATCTAAGGGTTTTCCCGACCAAAAAACTTTCCATTCGGGGATTGAATAAACCTAACCGGGACTGCTCCGTCCAGAGTTTTCCGGACCAACCCACGTGTTGGAAAAGCCGACCAGCAGCCACAGAGTTTAAGGTCTTTAAGAACTGGTAAGGGCAGTTAGAGACAGTTTGACACTGGGAAAACTCTTCCTGGTTTTTTATTTTCTTCAATTTCTTTCCTTTTTGTTGTCAGTTATTTGGTTCTCGGCAACCTTGTAAGTTTTGTGAATGTAAATATTGTAGTGTTTTTTTTTTATTGTAATATACACGTGGACATATACAACTAACGGTTCGTTTGATTTCCTGCAGAATATCCAAATGTGTTCATTTATAGCTAATTATGAACTCATGCAATTAATCCACGACCTTGAGCAATCTAATTGAAGAGTGTTGGAATCTCATTAATGTGAGGTTTCATCATAACAATTTGCAAAAAAATAGCCCAAAATTGCAATTTCTACATTTGTATTGTTAGGGATTGGTTTTGTCCCGTATTCTTAAAATTTTCAATTATTTGCTTGACAGCTTTTGGTGATGGGTTTGGTTTTTCTGGATAACGAGCGGCAAATACCTCACATGTTCTACTTACAACTTTATCACATTCTTCGTAAATAATAAACAGATTTAAGTAATCTTGGTTTGAATAACGTAACCGCGACGGCATATTTGCAGTTGTCAACACTCAAAACTAGTGTTATTAACATGATCTGCAGGTCTCCAATATCACCGTGTGTCAAAAGCATGACCAACTAGAGTACCAGCTAATCCCAACCATACAGCCTAATAAAAAAATGTTTATTCTCAAATAAAACGAAATGGGTTGGATTTAGGTATAGGCAAGTAAATTGAAACCTATAGTAATTTTTAATGCTCAAAATGATTCCGTCATAAAAAATGTGGGTTTCTATTTAAAAAACTTGAGATTTTTCTTTTTTTTTTGTGGCGAGTTTATGATTTTTTTTTTTTGACGACCCTGTATACAAATGAGTCATTACACACCCTCAGTTTAATAAAACGATCCTTTATTTACAATAACCCAAAGTTTCATTGCAAAATAAAATACGCTTTTGACAGGGTACATAAAGATGTTGAGCGTTGCAACTGTCACTGTTTTGGAAAAACATGAAATATTTCGAAAACGGCTAGAGATAGGCATAGGGCATTGTACACAAAAGTTGGTCAGAATTTTGTGAGGAATCCAAATATGTAATAATATATAGGGTGTTCTATTTAAAATAAGAAAGTTGTGATCGACTTCCGGTATAAACGGAAGTGCAACCATCTTGAAAATATTTTAGTTAGATTGGGCATGCCCACATCAGTATCCTGCCTAATTTTCAAAACTCTCCTATTTATACTTTTTCCAATATCAATCAATGTCTTTCGTCGTCGGACACCCTGTATAGTGACCCCCTCGTTTTTCCCTAAATTTCAGGAAATCTTAATCTGGCTATGAGGCCTTTGTAACCGTATCATTGATTGGTCGGTTATTGGCTGTTGGAGGTTTTAATAACCGTCATGACAGTTTAAATTCGATGTAAGAGTTTGATGTTAAAACCAATAAGTGGACATTAGTCACATGTATGCTTTCCCAAAAAGGTAGATTTGGGGGAGCAGTGTTGGATTTGGTCAATTTAGAGCACCTCGTGGGACAAACTAATACCTAGTTAATGAGAACAATGTGATATGTACACGGTGATCATTTATAATGTCCCCCTTCTCAACTTTTTTATTTTTCACATTAGAAAAAAATTATGAATAGAAAAGTTGTACGAGATGATGCAAGCTATTTGCAGAATATATTGTTTTTTATACAGGACGTTTCAGAAATGCGTGACAAGTCAAAGTTATATTTTTTCAAATGGAACACCCTATATATTTTCAATTTTCTAGAATTATCAAACAATTCTGAACATTTTTTTTATAATATATCCTATACCTAAATGTAATGGTTTTCGAAATATTCGCATTTCCACTAAGCTGCTAGATTCTAGAAAATATTCGATAGATTCCAGTTCTAGGTGGCGGTGAATTACGCGGTCACAAAAAAACAAAAACTTTGTTTATTACTGACAGTAGTGACAGTTACACCTTGCGGGAATATGAATTATTTTTATTAAAATGCCTTATTCTGAAAAAGAAAAACAATTTATTCTGCAAATATTTATTAAAACAAATAATAACGTTAAAATTGCTCAAAGGGAACTCCATAGAATTAACCCTCGGATGCATATTCCAGATAAGAAAACATTTTATAGGATCTATGAAAAGTTTCAACGAACATCCAGCCTATTGAGACGAAAAAGAACAATGGAAAGAGATGAAAATATGGATTTGAATATTCTGCTAAAAGTTGAATAAAATCCAAATATTTCTCTGAGAAAAATATCGAAGAGTTTGGAAGAAGAGCATGGCGATTCAAAAATACCTCTTATGGGAGGATACAAAACACTCTCAAGAAATCAGGATATAAAGCATTCAAAATAAGACCCAGAACAAAATTAACGCCGAAACAAAGGGAAAAAAGAGTTGAATTTTGCCAAACCATGTTGGAAAAAAATAACTTGAATAACAATTATTTCAAAAATGTATTCTAGACCGACGTGTCATCATTTGCGACCAGCGGTATGATTAACAGGAAAAACACCAAACAGTGGACTTCCCTGTAGCAGTGGAGTAAATCCCCACTGCTACAGGGAATTTCAATTTCAAAGTCGCCAAACTGTCAATGTTTGGTGTGCTATCCTGAACAACAAAATAATAGGTCCCCATTTCTTTACCGTTACTTTAAACGGAGATGTTTATTTGAATTTTCTCCATCAAGAACTAAAGGACTTTTTTGATTAGCTTCCGTTGGAACAAGAGAGAAACATTGTTTTCCAACAAGCTGGCGCTCAGCCTCACACTGTGTCGTAGCTGTTAAAAACCATCTAAGTCAAAGGTTCAATGAATGGATTGGGAGGGATGCAGCGATAAAATGGCCTCCTAACAGCCCTGACTTGACGCCGATGGATGCATTTTTATGGGGAACGCTAAAAGATCGAGTGAATGCACATAGCATTGAAAATACTGAACATTTGAAAGAACTTATTAGAATGGAAATTCAAATTCTGAATGAAAATTATAACCAATCGATCACCGCCGCGTTAGAAAGGTTACTTGTGAAAACTACATGCTTTATTATAGTTGTATATCTATAGTTGTTTCAGATATTGAATTTCACTCCAAAATAAAATCTTTGATATTTTCTTTATAAAAAGATCATGCATAGTGGTCTCGTATTGATGACTAATTCACCAATTCACTAATTATTCACAGCTACAAGAACGAGAACTTGTTTTTTTTCGAATGTAGCCGCTTAGTGGAAATGCGAATATTTCGAAAACCATGACATTTAGGTATAGGACATATTATAAAAAAAAAATGTTCAGAATTGTTTGATAATTCTAGAAAATTGAAAATATATAGGGTGTTCCTTTTGAAAAAAATATATCTTTGACTTGTCACGCATTTCTGAAACGTCCTGTATAAATAACTCCTGTGGTGGTGGTGGTCAAAATTCAACCAATCAACGACGCTGCTGCGGAAACAGTTGAATATCGATACAGACATTTTACATCAATTAGGCCTAGAATTTGACGTAGAATTCAAATATCGGATAAAAAGTTGGTCATCGTATTTAAAAAAACATAAGTTTGGTTTATTACTAAAATTTGGGACACCCTGTATAATAACTGTTTATCTAAAAATAAAGTAGATCTAAATATCTACTGGTTTTGTATTTAACGTTTTTTGCTAAAATCAAAATTAAGAAAGTTAAGGGGGTGGTCAAAATTCAATCAATCACCCTGTACAAACAAATTGAACAAGAAACCATCTCTATCACAGATTTCAAAAAATCCGTCGTAAAATATGTGACATCTTATAAACATCAAACTGAAATTTTAGAAAAAGGCGCGTAAGAAAAGAAGTTTTAGTCAAGAGATTAATCGCAAGGAAGGTACAAAGTCATTTCATCATTTTATCAGGTACATCATCCCTGTCTGTAGAAAGAAGGTACAAAATAAAATATTTACCGAACTTAAGGTACGTTTTCCACTTATGCGGTGAGTTCTTTAGAAGATTAAGATTTTTACAGCCTCTGGAGATGAGCATCTATATGCTTGAAACATGTCAGGCGTTTTGACTTTCACCTCAGTTTAAGGGTCTAATAAATATATTGTGGAGAAGGTTGCTTGTTTTTTCACCACTTTTACGATTTTACCTCCACTGCGAGTAACATGGACTACTACTTCACTCCGTAAAAATTTAAGTTTCAAAGTCCCAACCAATATCATCGAATCATGACTCAAGTCATGTGAAAAAGAATGATTTTATATTTCTTTCTCAAAGAGTGTTTCAAACACGTTCTAAGTTTGTATACACATTAAAAACGCGGTTTTCTAACCATAAACATTCTGGCTCGTTCTTAGAAAACACACGTGATAAAAGGTTGATTCTTCGATATAAATCGGAACTGGGCCGATGCAAAAAGTTAATTTTGCTGTAGGATGTTAATCAGTTGGAAAATAAATTGTACGTTTGATAGATATTAATGACTGATTGCTGGTCTGGTTCAATTCCAATGTCAACTTCTGCACAGTTACTCAGTTCGCCATGCGTAGATTGACATTTAAAGGAATGACACTTCTTTTAAAACATCCCCATTTAGTCGGACATTAAATAAAAATTATGCGGCCAAATATTGTGGATAGAAAAATGCTGCATATGGCATAACAGCAAATCGAAATAGCAAATAACTACACAACCCGCGCCCCAATCTTTAGTTTATTAGTAAAATAAATAAGAATTCCAGCGTTCCCCTGTACGACTTTTAATGCATCTCGCTTCACCGGGAGAATATCTGAAACAAAGAAAATAATATTACGACAAGAACATAAAAAACGTCAACGTGTTTTAACCGATTTCAGCTGAATACCTAACAAAAAAATTCAAAAACTTTTCATTACATCCAGAGATTTCCGAGAAAAACCGAAAAAGTCAAATTTCTATTTGTTTTTTACCACTTTATTAATGATTATTTTGGAATTTACTCCGGATGTAATAAAAAATTTTCAATTTTTTTTAACCAAGTTAGTTAGCAATAAAATGCGCAACGTTGTCTGCATTTAACTAAAGCTCTATCAACAATAGTTTCTGAGATATGTAGTAAACTATTTGTTACAATTTAATTATTCGCGCCATTATCAAGTGACGGGTGTGACATGACAAGTGA
Source organism: Ips typographus (assembly GCF_016097725.1). Classification (NCBI taxonomy): domain Eukaryota; kingdom Metazoa; phylum Arthropoda; class Insecta; order Coleoptera; family Curculionidae; genus Ips; species Ips typographus. The sequence goes on from NC_138432.1 coordinate 874,071, forward strand.
AGTTTAAGCGGGGAGAGAGAGAGACAGGGAGAGAGATTAGGTCGGGGCGGCGGAGCGGTCACGTTTTTTTCAATTTTGCCTTTGAATTTTTTATAATAAATATAGTTATCTCAAAGTGTGCCTTTATTGAGTCATCCAGACAAGCCATCCTACCAGTTTCAGAAGTGGGATTACGGATTACGATTACCAGGATTATCGCAAAAAGTGGAATAACCTCGGTTACTATCGAAAAAGGCCCTCAACCTCAAAATTCGTTTATGTCGTTTATGATACGTTTACATCTTAATAAGTTTTATGACCCGATTTTAAGTGAACTTAAGAAATGGCAAATACAGGGGACGAAAACTCTGAATCAACCCATGAAGTGGAAGCGGAAGATCTGGTAGGTCTAGCTGTTAGGGCTGTTTTAGCAGCACAACGACAAATTGATGGCAGCACAACCCCTCGTTTTCGGAAAGACGAATTAGCTGCATTATTGCCTGAGTTTAGTGGCCACCAGGATAATGTATGCAATTGGATTCAGAGAGTTGATGCAATTCAAGCAACATATGGAGTGCCCAATGAAATTATACAGCTGATTGCTATGGGTAAGCTGACTGGCAATGCTCGTACTTGGTATCATTCAAAACCTGATTACATTACAATGGATTGGCCCATGCTTAAAATTGAAATACAAACTATGTTTGATTCCCGGCCGAACAAAATAGTGCTACTCAAGTCTATGGAAGCTCGCCGATGGAAAAAATCAGAAAAATTCTCCACATATTTTACTGACAAGGTTATGATGTGTAATCAGATAGGATTACCTGATGATGAGATTATTGAGTATGTTATTGATGAATTTAGTGACCCTCACCTTCAATCACAAGCCAGAATGAAGGGATTTACAAGTTTGGCAGAAGTTTTGTCCACAATGAAATCAGTCACTTCTGAAGACAGATCTACTTTTGTTCCAAGGACTTACCACCACCCAAGGACTACAACCCAGGCATCCTCTGGAGATTCTCGTCCAGAACGACCTTCCCCAGTCCGCTGTTTCAATTGCAGCCTGACAGGGCATAAGGCCACTGAGTGTACTCGTCCTAAAAGGACAGTGGCCTCAAAGGCTCTTGTTTTGAGTGTGGCTCCATGCAGCATCAGTTACGAGACTGTCCAAGAAAACGTAGACCTGAGCATCCACCTGCAGATTCCACCACCCACCTGGTAAGCCCAACAACATTAACACCAGCCTGTAGAACTGTTGTGAAGATGAGACCACTGCCAGGTAACTTAAAATTTGAAGTAAATGCTTTTCTTGATTTGGGAAGCCCTGTATCTTTTATTAAAGAGGATTATGTACCATGTTATGTTACTTTAGCTGAAACAAATGATAGTTTTGCCGGCATGAATGGTAGTGGGTTACGGATTTTAGGTTATGAAGCGGAAATTGATGTTGACCAAATTACTTCTTTATTAACCAAATTTTATGTCATACCTACAAGTGCAATGTCAGATTCTTGCTTATTAGGTAGAGATGTGTTGTGTAACCCTATTGTTAATTTTACTATTAATCAGGGTAAAGTATATTTAAAATTTCTTGATAATGATGTGCATTATGTTGAAAATGAAGTTTTGAATATCCAAGTGGATCAATTTGAGGACACTTGTATTAATCTAAATTTGAATATTAATCCACAGTTAAGCAATGAAGTAAGGGCTACTATAGAACAAAATTTATTTGAAAATTATGTAACAGCACCTATGCCTGAATTTCCCATTACTGACTTACAAATGAAACTTCTGATTGACCCTAAACATGTACCTTTTTACTTTCACCTTCGTAGACTTTCATATGCAGACAAATTAGAGGTGGACAAGATTACTAAGGACTTACTGGACAGAAAAATTATTAGGAAGAGTTCATCCCAATACAGTTTTCCCATTGTTTTGGTAAAGAAAAAGTCAGGTAAGTTGAGGCTATGTGTTGACTTTCGGGAATTGAATAAGTTGACTGCTAGAGACAATTTTCCCATGCCTCTAATTGATGACCAAATAGAGCAGCTACGAGACAAACAATACTTTTCACGACTAGATCTCAAAGACGCATTTCATCATGTTACTATAGACCCTGAGTCAATCAAATACACCAGCTTTGTTACACCTTCTGGCCAGTTTGAATATCTGAAAATGCCTTTCGGACTTAAAAATAGTCCAGCAGTTTTTATGCGTTTTGTGAATACAGCTTTTCAGAATATGATTGAACAAGGTAAAATTATTATTTATATTGACGATATACTTATAGCCACAGAGACAATTGATGACAACTTATCCATATTAAACGAGGTATATAAAGTTTTAGTTGACAATTTACTTAGCTTACGATTTGACAAATGTACTTTTGTGATGAGTGAAATTGTGTTTTTGGGCTATTCAATTAACCGATCCGGAATTAGACCGAGTCCGGACAATGTAGATTCAGTTTCTTCATTCCCTTTACCTCAAAATTTTACAATGTTACATGGATTTTTGGGACTTTGTTCCTACTTCCGCCGTTTCGTCAAGGATTTTGCTATTTTAGCCAAACCATTGTATGACTTGCTAAAATTTGAAAAATATAAGAAAGAGATTTTGTTCAACCAAAGTTGTTTTGAGTGTTTTGAAAAGATTAAGCAAATTTTAACATCTGCTCCAGTTTTGGCCATTTATTCCCCACATCTTGAAACTCAGCTTCATTGTGACGCTAGTTCGATAGGTTTTGCATCAATTCTTATGCAAAAGCAAAATGATGGACACTTCCATCCAGTTTTCTATTTCAGCAAAAGAACTACTACTGATGAGTCGAAATATCATAGCTTGGAATTGGAAGCACTTTGTATAATTTATTCCTTACAGAGATTCAGAATTTATTTAAAAGGGATCCAGTTTAAAATTATCACTGATTGTAACTGATTGAAAAAAGATATTAACCCCCGGATTTTGAGATGGACATTAGTGTTCCAAGAATTTGATTATACACTTGAACATAGAAAAGCAGAGCGTATGAAACATGTGGACGCTCTTAGTCGTTGTTTTCCAGTTTTTAATGTTTATTTTGTTGAAAATAGCTTGGAAAGGAATTTATGTGTTGCTCAGGAAAAAGATGAAAATATTGTAAAGATTCGTGACTTGTTGATTACTACTGAACATCCTTCTTATGAATTAAGAGATGAATTGGTGTACCAAAACTACAATTCTAAACTGTTATTTTATGTTCCAAGATGTCTTCAGTCAAATGTTATTCGAACGTGTCATGATGATATTGGACACATTGGAGTTGACAAAACCTGTGAGGTTATTTTAAGAACCTACTGGTTTCCAAACTTAAAGGACCGTGTTAAAAATCACATAATAAATTGTCTGAAATGTATATTTTATAATTCACGAAGTGGAAAAGGTGAAGCAGTTTTACACCCAAACCCTAAGGGTTATGTTCCTTTCGACACTATACACTGTGATCATTATGGTCCCCTGGAAAAAACAGGTAAACAGTTTAAATATATGTTTGCAGTGATTGATGGATTTTCCAAGTTTGTTAAATTTTTTCCTTATCGTACAACTAACGCCGCTGAAACTATTCGACATTTAATTAGTTACTTCAATAGCTATAGTCGACCAAATAGGATTATAGCTGATCGTGGTTCCAATTTTCGATCAGAGGAATTTAAGACTTTTCTTGATGCGAACAATGTTCAACTTATTTTAGTAGCAGCCGGAACACCTAGAGCCAACGGGCAAATCGAGAGGATTAATAGAGACTTACGACCGATGTTGTCAAAATTATCTCCTGAATTGAATAAATGGGATCGTGTCCTTGCAGATGTTGAATTCGCTTTTAATAACAGTTTTTCTAGATCTATTGGAAATGCTCCTGCTGTACTCCTTTTTGGCATTCACCAAAAGGGTAAGGTTTTAGACCCTTTAAGTGAATACCTTAGATCACAGAATGACTGTGTACGAGACTTGGACGAAGTTCGTAATAACGCCTCACATAAAATTCTCCAGTTGCAGGAGTATAATAAACAGTATTTCGATCAGAAACATAAGACACCTCATGTTTATAAAGAAGGCGACTACGTCGTGCGTGTAAATATTGACGTAACACCTGGCTTAAATAAAAAACATTTACCCTTGTATAAAGGCACTTACATTGTCACTAGGGTTTTGCCCAATGACAGGTACGTTGTAGAAGACATTCCAGGTTTTCAAGTCACACAAAGACCTTACAAAAGTATTCTAGATTTTTCCAATTTACGACCATTCACTAACCTTAACTCGACTTATGATGACCCTGACAATGACTCACAATAAATCCCTACTATGTAGCCTGATTTTCCCTGAAACTTTGAATTTGATTATGTTTGTAGTTTATTGTTATGAAAACTTACGGATTATGTATGGATTCTGTTTGTAGTTTACTGTTATGAAGACTTATGTTAGGACGGATTATGTTTACCTATACGTCATATGGTTAAGATTTGCTTATGGTTTTGTTGCTTATGTTAAGACAATCATTATGTCAATGTTTATGAATTGTTAAAGCGCCTTATTGATATTAAAATTATGTCTGCTAGACCGATCGAGGACGAACGGTGGTCAGGAAGGCCGAACTGTAGTAAACTATTTGTTACAATTTAAAATTCGCGCCATTATCAAGTGACGGGTGTGACATGACAAGTGAAGTTTAAGCGGGGAGAGAGAGAGACAGGGAGAGGGGTTAGGTCGGGGCGGCGGAGCGGTTACGTTTTTTTCAATTTTGCCTTTGCATTTTTTATAATAAATATAGTTATCTAAAAGTGTGCCTTTATTGAGTCATCCAGACAAGCCATCCTACAGATAGCAATGCTAATGTATCGAAAGAGACCTTCTATTTGACATCAAAACCAGGTATCTCGTCTTAGCAGAAAGATAGGAACTAACTGGTACCTAAGACACAATTTGCTTAAACTTTGACAGCTGTCATTATTTTCAGCTGCAAACGTCATTAATGAATACTCTTGACATTTTTATCGAAAAATTGTACTCTTCTTTTATTTCAATAAAATAAACGGTTTTCGAGATAAATCGATTTTTCATTGAACTGCTTAAACCACAATGTTATTAAAAATATTCGTTAAACTAGTTTTTTTTATGTAAATTAGTATTCAAAGTTTATGTGTAGAATACCGAAAGATATGGAAGAATGCTCGTTAATTGAATAAGCATTTAATTATTTGATTTTTTACTTATTATTTTATTAATTTTTCACCTCTGCCAATCCCCTACTGTCCCTATCAGCTTTCATACTTTTACGTTTCGTTCTGCATTAATTTCGCTTTTCATGTGTATTTTAAACAAAAAACGAATTCAAGAAATATTTTTAATAACATTGTGTTTTATTTTAAGCAGTTCAATGAAAAATCGATTTATCTCGAAAACCGTTCATTTTATCGAAATAAAAGAAGAGTACGATTTTTCTATAAAAATGTTGAAAAGAGTTTAGATGGTGTGAAATTATGTGTGTGGTGAGAAATTAATGGTGTTTGCCGCTGAAAATAATGACAGCTGTCAAAGTTTAAGCAAATTGTGTCTTAGGTACCAGTTAGTTCCTGTCTTTCTGCTCAGACGAGATACCTGGTTTTGATGTCAAATAGAAGGTCTCTCTCTCTTCGATAAAACATTAAACCCAAAAATCATTACAATATACAAAGTGGTTCAAAAAAAGGCTCGATATCTCCCTTAGGACTGACTTTAGGAAAAATGTTTATATGAACAAATCGTATTATTTTGACCTGCCCTGTATGCTCCCGAGAGATTGTCATATAGTTATGGGACACACTGTATAGTGTAAAAGTTTAAGAATTAAGTGTAGAATTTAAAAGTATTAAAAAATGTGGTTCTATTTAAAAATACTAATATTTTATCTGCCACAAATTTATGCTCCACCCTGCATAGTCAAAACAAAAAGAAAACATTCCTAATTTTTGTTTTAAAAAAAATTGCCCAGCTTAAATTAAAACTGATATTATCACATAGTTTATAAAAAACAAAGATCACAAAACGGTGCACGTTAGATGTAACAAGTCTTCCTGATCAATCGTTCAATGAGTAAATTCAACAATATACAGGATTACATTATAAACAAAGAAAATAACACTAAATATAATACATACTGATTTAACGTTTAACAATGCAATTTACTAAAGTGAATAATGATGATTATTGTTGAGATTATCGTGTTAACATAAAACAATAATGAAAACTGCAATGCTTTTCATTTTAATGTCAACTTCAGTAAAAATAGTTAACTAACATTAAAACTTGCTATTTTATGCACTGTTGTTATTTAGTACTTCTTGGTGGGTAATTTCAGCCTTGTTTAAGTCAATTTCTTCATTAAAGTTATGCTTTCTCACATGAAAAAGTAGTTGAAGTATTCAGCATAGACCAGATACATTTCTGTAAGAGAGGCCTAATTTGTTACTTGAACTATACTTAAAAAATACCAGACGAGAAAAATGTGTAGTAATGATGCATCAGCAGGGTTAAATACCTATGTTAAGTTTGAAATTGGCATTGTAATCTTACTTAGACCAGCAGGCAACAAAATAAAAACAAAAGCAAAGTGACAAATTCGAACTTTAGTTGACATAACAACAGATGGAAGATGGCTTAATCAGCTGAATTTGTTTCCTCAAAGTGATAAGCCGCGTGACGTCGCAGTAGGGTGCTTGGGCTGCACAATATGCATATGCATTTTATATTATTTTTTTTTTACATTGAACAGTAGAAACTAGAAATCTACTTTCACAGAATGTACGCACTACTTTCCATCTGAGACCATTTTTATAGAATATGGGTAATGGTAAGCTCAAATAATCAAAATATCAAAAAATTGAACTTTATTAAGTATTGGATTTAAAAAAAAAACATTGCAGCTACACAAATACAGGGTGTTACAAATTAGATGCATTAGCATTGCTATCTCAGAAAGTATAGTTGATAGAGCTTTAGTTAAGGGAGGCAAAGCTGTGCATTTTATTGCTAAATAATTTGGTTAAAAAAAATTTAAAACATTTACATTACATCCGGAGATATCCAAGAAAAACAATTAATCAAATTTCTATTTTACTTTTTTACCACTTTATTATTGATTATTTTGAAAAATCAATTGCACCTTCTGAAGGCATTAATTTATGCTATTTAAAAATATAATGTTTGTATTTAGCTACAACGTTTCGTTTTTTAGATACCATCATTAACTTAATATTTTAAAATACGGACCGGGACTTTTAATTTCGTTTTTTTTAGTAGCTACCAACCTCCCAAAAATAATGATGTGCCACACTTGTCAAAAAATTATACCTAGTGTACTCAGGTATTTGTCTTTTTTCAAATATGCATTTGAAACTCATATGTTATCGTAATGAGTAAATAATTTAGTTTGATATGATTAAACTGTTTCATTAAAACTCAACCTCGAATTCAAACATGTGAGTATCTGAAAAATAAATAACTAACCAAAACATTTTTTTTTTAAATAAATGAAAAGTACAGAATAAACTCTCTCTCTTTTTCGAAGGAGCAATGAACCTAATTATTAAATTATATAAAACTAAATTATCTACTCATTATGACAACATATCAATTTCAATTGCTTAGTTTTTAAAAAATCTTAAAATACCAAATACATAATATGAGTACACTAAGTATATTTTTTTGACAAGTGTGACACATCATTAGTTTCAGAAGGTATGTGGCTACTGAAAAATGAATTAAAAAGTTCAGAGATCCATATTTGAAAATTTGAAGTTGATGTTGGTATCTAAAAAATAAAATGTCGGAGACAGGGTTCAGAGGATATATATCCAGTGATATATATCATGATATATATCTTGATATTTACAGCTTGATATATATCCGATATATTCAATATTTTTATTAATTGAATAAAAACCGGTTTCAGTTATTCAAAGCATCAAAAAATTATTATATTAAGTATCAAGAATATTAAGTAAGCTTTACTGAACGATGACAAAGTTTGGTTTTCTAATTTGTCTGAAATTAGTAAAGCTGTTACTATTCGAGATTCACGGAAAAGGTACATTTTCTCGACAATGAATCAGTCGAGAAATAGATAGTTTTCAGAGTTGCATAATAAAAAGTTTATTTTTTTTCTAAAGAAATAATATAAGTTATTATAAAAGGATTTGTGTTAAAACAAAATATAGCTTAAGTAAGCATAAAACAAAACAATTTTTTTAGTTTTTTATATTTTTTATAGCTAAGTATATAAAGATTGAAAATGATATATATCGGATATATATCCGATATATATCATGTGATATGATATTTATATAAATATCATGATATTTTCAAACCCTGGTCGGAGATGAAAACTAAAACTATTTTCTTGAAGAGCATAAAAAAGTGCCTCCAGAAGGTGCCATTGATTAAAGTGGTAAAAAAAATAAAATAGAAATTTGAGTTTTCACGTTTTTGTCGGATATCTCCGGATGTAAAGAAACTTTTTTGAATTTTTTTTTACCAAATTATTTAGCAATATAATGCGCCACTTTGCCTCTATTTAACTAAAGCTCTATCAACTATACTTTCTGAGATAGCAATGCTAATGCATCGAATTTGTAACACCCTGTATGTTTGCGTTACAATCATGGTACTAGATAAGCAAATGTTGTATCATATAAGTAATTTCGTAGCCATCATTTGATCTGAAGAATTGACACTTATATAAATTAGATTATTACAGTTCCTTTAAACATGCATTACTGCCATTGTTCACTTAACATACTGCCTAAGTTCAATAAAATTAAAAAGACTAACTTTTGACAAAAATTCTTGGACCCCTATGTTTTTAATTTTATTAACCGCTGCTTGTGTTATATGAATTGGAATTATACAGGGCCCAAAAACAGGGTATTAAAATATTTTTGATCTTTTAAATGGCAAGTATTGTTCCATGCAATTTGTACCACAATTGTCCTGTAAATATTGATAATTTGAAACCAATAATTTTCCAAGAAGTCAGATTGACATCCCCAAAAATGATTGCTGACATTTTTAAAAAAAATGTAAAAAGATAATAAACCGTCTTGGTTATTGTAACAGTCCATAGAGTTCATTTTGAACAGCTGATTTTAATTTTTTTTCGATTTTTTTAAGTTAAAGTTGTGGGGCCTATAATTTTGAAAAGTGTTTTTGACATTTGTTTAAAAACAATTGAATATCAGTATGGAGTATGTTGCATGAAATATGTTAAGAATTGTTTGTAGAATCCAAAACCTCCTATAAAAATAAGGTTCCAAGTGTTTTTGCAAAAAGTAAAGCCCACTTAATAGAACAAAATTTAGTTTAAGTATTAGTATTCACTGTAAAAATTGAAGGTGATTATAAATGATAAGTTTATGGAGGTTATTACATGACATATAGACTGACAACTGCCAGTACATAAATAGTAAATATTAAATAAAAAGTTGTAGCTTTAAGCCGGAACCCAAAACAAAAACGAAAAAGTTAATAAAATCATGTACCTAAAAACTATCACTTTTGTGATAATAGTCATCTGTCAATGCCAGGTTAACCATACTGCAGGTGGGAAAAAGGCAAAAAGATTTAATTTTAGTATTAGCCATAAAAAATGTTGGTTTTTAAGTGAATTCAGTTATTGCTATAACTAAAATTAAATTTTGCTTTATAAACTAGGCTTAAGTCCCTTCCATTTCATCAAATTTATGGAGTACATACTTCACAAAGACACACACAATTATTAAACATAAAACAATAATGAAAACTGCATTGGTTTTCATTTGAATGTTAATTTAAGTAAAATCAATATACTGACCTTAAACCTTGCTTTTTTATTCACTCTTCTAATGTAAGTGGTTGAACCCATTGCACACAATTTCACTCTTCAACTTGATTAAGTTGTTGCAATCTTCTTAGTGGGTAATTTGTTCTTCGCTTAGGTCAATTTCTTCATAAAAGTTATATTTTCTCATCCACATGGAAAAGTAGTGAAGTATTCATTATATACAGGATACAGATCTGTGAAATAGGCCCAATTTGTTAGTTGAACCACCCTTAACAAAATGTCAGACTAGAAAAATTGTTAGTAATGTAAACAAGTAATGCATCAGCAGAGATTATTTAGGTTAGGTATGAAATTAATTAATTGTCATTGTAATCTTACCTGGGCTAGCAAGCGTTGTGTGCATTATGACCATTGAAAAATATACATTTACTTGAATTTAGTGTATAATCTTCACCAATTATTAGACTATTGTAATAAAAATACAATTATTTTGTTGCATGTTAATTTTTTTGACACAACAAAACAAAAACAAAAGCCAAGTGACAAGTTGGCATTTGACATCACAACAGATCTAAGTTGGCCTATCAGCGGAACTTGTTTTCTCAATGCGAAACGCTGGGTGACGTCACAGTGGATGCTCGGATGCACAATATGCACTTAATACCCAAGGAATTACAGGCGTTGTCCGTGGTTTGGTACTATTTGATAGTCCATATTCACAGAGTGGAACAATTACATTCTTCTGAGATGATATTTATAGGAAGGGGTAAGTTCGACTAAACGAAATATCTAAAAATGTATATTTATTAAGTATTGGATTTAATGTTTTAAAAGAACATTGCAGCAGCACAAAGATGTTTTCTTTACAATTATAGTACTTGATAGGCAGATGTTCAGCCTTATGCCGTAAATCCATTGACTTAATATCCATATTGAAATAATTTCAATGAAAATTGACCACTATTTAAATTTTTGGTCTCGCATAGATATGCACTAAGAACAATTGATTAAAAAAACTGTAGGTAACCATTGATTCATAAAATTTCAAGCTTTACTATGGCAACATTGCATTTGTGTTATGGCCAGACCAAACCAGAGGGAGCAGTACAGACCTAACCTCACAAATTATATAAATTTTAAACGGCTTTTGGTGTTTTTCAGTTTTTTTCCCGGCAATAAGGCAATCCAAACCACGTGACCCAGTATGGCGTCTGGTTGGCGTCAACGGTCATATTGTCACGAATAACATAAGTTGCACCATGTTCCGTTACCTAGTCTGGCCCCGGTCTCCCCCAGTGCACTGCCGAATCAGCGAGACCGGCAAATTGGGGTCATGAGACGAGTATTTAATCAGCGTCTCAAGCCATCGAAGATCACTGGTCTCTGGGTCGGTCTATCGAGCATCAGTCCGAACTTCCTAGTGCCCGGACGGCTCGATACCTTCTTGGAAATCCAGGCTGAACAGACTAGAGTCCTTACGCAACCCAGTGGTGACCGTCGGGACTCTTGACCCTTTCAGTACCTAAAGTAAGTCCTTTAGGGCGTGTCGGTCATAGGGGTTCCCTGCTCGTATCGAGCGGGTTTCGCTTGGCGACACTCCAAGGGGGGCTTGCTGTGCATAAAGTAAATCCTTCGGGCTTGTCGGACATAGGGGTTCCCTGCTCGTATCGAGCGGGTTCCGCTTGGCGGCACATCAGGAGGCCTTACGCACACTCACACACACACACACCCCCCTCGTAGAGAGAGTCCCATGGGCGTCCCGCCTGTAGCGGTACTAGCGGCCCTCTTAATCTGGGAGTAAGATTTAGTTAGGCATCATCGTCAGCATACAAATAAAGGAGACATACTTGAGCTACGTTTGTTGTTTCTCTTCCTGCGCTACCCCCAAAACGTGACATGGTGGAGGCGCCTTGTTGAATCCCGGGGCTACTGATCTCCATATCTGTGGCCAAACCAAGCCGTACGCCCTAACAGGAATGAGAAAAGCGTACAACTTGAGATCAGCAAATCCTAGCAGCCCCATTCAACCAAGGCACAGGAGCTCAAGCGTAGGAGACCCTTGGATGCAAGAAACAGATTACCTAACCCTTACGCTTGTAAATACAAGAAGGGAAGACACTGAGCAGCCACAAGAACCAGAAAACGATCTGGAAAATACAGTGATAGAGACAGGAGCACAAGTACACCCTGAGAAAGGAGATAAAGCATTAGAAGGCAAGAAGGGGTCAAGAGAAATGGCGGACATTACCATTTCGGCGGTTGAGGCAGGGGAAAAAACACCCGCACTACCTCAATTCATCAGCCCACCAACGTTCAACCCGGGCAGTGATTCAGCCCCTCAGTTTATCGGCACATACGAGCGAACGGCAGTGGCCAATAGCTGGAACGATGCGTTAAAAATACTATACTTTCACTCGTACCTGCAGGGCGCCGCAAACATTTGGTATAGAGAATATAAAGCAGCAAACCCTGACAGCAACTGGCAACACATTTGTCAAGCATTCAAGACTGAGTTTAGCGACGGTATCAACAGTCGCCATTTGCTTGCAAAGTTAAGGCAAAGGAAGCAAAGGGACCTGGAACAGACAAAGAATTATTTCTATGATCTAAGGGTCCTATACGAAGAATACAAAGAAAACGTAGATCTCGACGAATTCGTAGATATTTTCCAGAGTGGGCTAAAAGATATACCAAGAGCTAAATACTACTGGCTCACAAATTTTCCTAATAACCCACCTAGGAACTTGGACGAAGTCAAAAAACTTTGCATCACAATAGATAACGCTCCTGAAAAGTTCTCGACACCGCTCACTTTTAGACCGCAGCATCAAATAGAAGAACAGGCCGCTGGACCAGTAGAACAAAGACAGTCACCTTTTGGCAATCCCCGCCCTTACAGAACCCCGCCACCGCTCAGGAGAGACTATGGCACAAACCATGCCAGTAATCCAGAAAGACAGTACCAATCCACGAGGACATATGACAACAGGCTCAGGTGCTACAACTGCGGTAAAATAGGCCACTTTGCTGCTGTGTGTAGAAGTAGACAGCAGCACCCAAACTCCAGGGGGTGGCAAAACTAAGTCCCGTCACCCTCTCCACTCGGGGCACAACGTGCTATAAGATACTATACATAAATGCTGTTGTGAACGATTATTACGTACCGGCGATTATTGACACAGGTGCAGAACTAAATGTGATAAGCCATCTCCTGGTCAACAAAAAACATAGGATCAGAGACCCACCCACGTTGCTTGTGACAGCTGGCGGTCAGAAAGTAAGAAGTCTAGGCGACACATTGGCATCACTGGAGCTCAGAGGCAATTACAAGAAAAAATTAGAAATTAAAGCAACGATATTGGAGAATACACCACAACCCCTTATTTTGGGCATGGAGTTCTTAAGGGAAATGCAGGCAGCAATTTGCTTAATATCCAACATACTCACCCTAAATCAAGATTTGGTGATACCGCTCGGTGCAAAGCAAGATTCTGCATCCAAAAAACCATGCAAAACACGAAGCTGGAGAGAAGTGATCCAAGAAATACCTGGGTCCATCTTCAGTCTTCCGAGCAGCACTGCATGGGCCGTTGCAGTCTCTTCGGCTCCCAGTAGAGATAGAGGAGTGGGAAAAGCCATCAGGGACCATTTGGCAGATTACAACACAGAAAAGCTACCCATAGGGAGCGTGGTCAGTTTGTTTAAGAAAAACAGACATACCCTACAGATGATAGTAAAAGAAGAGGGTAGCGAATATATCCCTACTCATACGCTCCAACATTGCTGTAGGAAATTGAAAGATTGGGCAATACGAAATAAAATAAGTAAGGTGGCTATACCTAGATTGACATCCGCAAACGCAAACAGCGAGTCAGATTGGGAGAAGCTTAAAGACTTGCTGTATGAGACTTTCAAGGAAACGAGTGTGACGGTACTGGTTTCAAAAAATAGAGAACCCCGACCAAGAAAGACCAAGACACAAACCAGCTCCTGGAACACCCTGCCGAACTACATAGAAAACGATGACCGCTTGATAGTTAAGTTGAAGGCAAAGGAAGATTACACTCTGAAGCCAGGAGAGAAAAAATCCATCAAAACTGAACCAAAAATACCCCTATCTACAGAGATGTTATTAGTACAAAACGAGGGATGGCTAGTACGCAACAACCTACTATGCAACCTAGAAAGAGCCGAAAACTCTATATCATTGACCCTCAAGAACATAGGGCCAACTAGAAGGGTTATTTACAAAGACACAACGGTGGCACGGCTAGAAGAGCCCAGTGGGTTGAGCACCACAGCACTCTTTACAACACAGAGAATAGACGAAGAAGTAGTGACATTAGAAGACCACAAACTGGACCACATTACGGATAAGCAGTTCAAAAAAGAACTAGAGAGTCTACTGGTTGAATATGGGGACGTATTTTGCAAGTCACCAAAATATATGGGCAAAACACAACTGATAGAGCACAAAATAGAAGTAACAGAAGATAAACCAGTGAAATGCCGCCCTTATAGAGTCTCACAATCCGAGCGAGAAATCATTGACACACAAATAAAAGAAATGCTCAATTGCGGAGTAATAAGACCATGCCACTCGCCGTGGGCAAGCCCCGTTGTACTGGTGAAAAAGAAAGATGGCACGACGAGGTTCTGCGTGGATTACAAAAGAACTATAAACCCAGTCACCAAAAAATCATGTTACCCGATACCACAAATCGATGACATTCTCACATACATGGGAAATGCCAAGTACTTTACAACTTTGGACATGTTCTCGGGTTACTGGCAGATTCCTATAGAAGAGTCGTCCAAACAATACACGGCTTTCACGGCACAGGGACATGGATCATACGAATTCAACGTGTTAAGCTTTGGTCTATGCAATGCACCAGCAACCTTCCAACAACTTGCAGATAAGATATTTAGAGACTTAAAGTGGAAGGACATACTAATATATCTAGATGATATTATTATTTATTCAGAAAACTTAGAGGAACACTTAGCAAAATTACAAAAAGTATTCCAGAAAATGAGAGAAGCCAATCTGACCTTAAAACCGAGTAAATGCGAATATTTGCAGGAAAAGATAAGGATTTTGGGCTACACAGTAAGCAAAGAAGGAATAAGCCCAGAGGAAGAAAAACTTGCAGGGATTAAGCAATTCCCCACACCAAAGAAAACAAAGGACCTACAAAGCTTTTTAGGATTATGCAATTTTTATAGGAAATTTATAAAGGACTACGCGGTATTGGCACGGCCCTTACATGAGGCCACAAAAAAGAACAAGTTCTGCTGGGGTGAAGATCAGGCGAAAGCATTTGAACTGCTGAAAGAAAAACTGACGTCATCCCCAGTATTAAAACATTACAATCCGAATATAGGATGTACAATGCACACGGACGCCTGTATAGATGGAATAGGGGCAATTCTGCTCCAAGAAGGCAGTGACGGTCAAGACCACCCGATAGCTTATATAAGCCGGGCCTTGTCAAAAGCAGAGAAGAACTATTCGATCAGCGAGCTGGAGCTATTAGCAGCAGTCTGGGGAATGACCTACCTTAGGCATCTAATTTATGGACACCCTGTAAAAATCGTAACAGATCACCACGCATTATGCTGGATACACAATGTAAAAGATCACTCAAGAAGATTAGCACGTTGGGCTCTCAAGTTGGCAGAATTTGACTACACGGTAGTCTATAAAAAAGGCAGTAAGCACCAAGATGCGGACTGCCTATCACGGAACCCGGTGGCAGGATGGAGCGAAGTCGAATTAGATGAATTAGACGATATACCCACTTTCACGATATCAACGTTAGACATAGGAGAATTGCAGAATAAGGATAAGGCCATACTAGAATTAAAAACAGCAATAAGCAACCCCGAATCAACAAACGTTGACGCACTGACACGGCGAAAAATAAAGAATTTTAGGCTGAGGGAGGGCGTTCTGTATAGAGCAACACAAACTAAGGAAGGACTGGAACACGCACTCGTGATCCCCCGGTCACTTAGGGAGGAAATTTTGTGGGAAGCTCACAACGCACCTACCAGCGGACACATGGGGGTAACAAAAACTCTGAGCAGACTTACTCCCAAATACTATTGGGATTCGATGACTAAGGACGTCAGAAATTACGTTAAAGGTTGTAGGGACTGCCAGGCGAGAAAAGGGCCAACAAATGATAAGCCATTGGGCTTACTCCAGCCAATAAAAGTGGGCAAAGTATTTGATAAAGTAGGGATAGACCTACTGGGACCATTCCGGAAAAGTAACCAAGGCAAGACAACGATAGTAGTAGTGACAGACTACGCGTCAAGATACGCCATCACAGCGGCCCTGCCTAACGGGAAGGCAGGACCTGTGGCAAAATTCTTATTGGAACGAGTAATACTAATTCACGGCGTTCCTAGAAGCATCCTCAGCGATAGAGGCAAGGTATTCCAATCCGAACTGGTGCAGGAATTACAACAGATTATGGGTCTGAAAAGCACTTTTACAACGGCATACCACCCTTCGTGCAACGGCCTAACTGAACGCTTAAACAAAACGTTGGCGGACATGCTGTCACTATACTGCAACACAGAGCAGACAGATTGGTGCACGTATCTGCCTTTCGTGACATTCGCATACAATACGGCCAAACAGGAGACGACACGTTTTAGCCCATTTCAACTAATATTCGCAAGGAACCCCACACTCCCACTGGACGCCACCCTTTTAGAAACTGAGGACGAGTCGAACACGAACGAATTACGAGAGAAAGCTTTACTGTTAAGGGCAATTGCTGTAGATAATATCCACAAAAAACAAGAAAAGGACAAGGACATTTACGACAAATATCACAGAGATGGTGAATTTGAGGTAGGAGATAGGGTGAAAATATTCATCCCAATTAGGAAAGTGGGAAAAAGTGAGAAACTGCTGCTACGATGGTTCGGACCCTACAGAATAATAAGGAAACTCAGTGAAGTTAACTATGAAGTAAAACAGGAAAAAGGAAAAAAAACGGATATAGTGCACATAGGGAGGATTTTACCATTTTACGATGAATGGACTTTGGGGGATATATCCGATGTGGATTCAGACGTAGAAAGCAAGGAAGTGGAACAATAAAATAAGTTGTAAGGGTAACATTTTGCATAAGTAGGGTGCAAACTCAGTATATTTCATAAAGCTAACATAGTCTAAACAATTATTTAAGTAGGTTGACCAATCATTACGCCTCTTCCGCCAGGATATCACAACCTAGGAACTCACGGAACAAGCGACCATCCCGCGCACTTCGAAGTGGACGAGGAAAGTCAGTAGAGGGCGCCACCACCCGCGAACTGAGTAACGGGTGCTCTGGCGCACAGTTAGGCAAGACGAAGCCGCGTAAGGCCGCCCTCCAGGAAGGAGCAACAGATTCCAGGAGAACCACAAGGGATAACAAGGGGAGCGTAATAGGACATAAGTTACGATTGGTCACACGGTGTAAATAAAGCCATGGGGCATGTAGGTTATTTAGTTAAGTTAGGGTTAAGTGTCCGGGGCGAACACTCTTCAGAGGGGGGAGATGTCACGAATAACATAAGTTGCACCATGTTCCGTTACCTAGTCTGGCCCCGGTCTCCCCCAGTGCACTGCCGAATCAGCGAGACCGGCAAATTGGGGTCATGAGACGAGTATTTAATCAGCGTCTCAAGCCATCGAAGATCACTGGTCTCTGGGTCGGTCTATCGAGCATCAGTCCGAACTTCCTAGTGCCCGGACGGCTCGATACCTTCTTGGAAATCCAGGCTGAACAGACTAGAGTCCTTACGCAACCCAGTGGTGACCGTCGGGACTCTTGACCCTTTCAGTACCTAAAGTAAGTCCTTTAGGGCGTGTCGGTCATAGGGGTTCCCTGCTCGTATCGAGCGGGTTTCGCTTGGCGACACTCCAAGGGGGGCTTGCTGTGCATAAAGTAAATCCTTCGGGCTTGTCGGACATAGGGGTTCCCTGCTCGTATCGAGCGGGTTCCGCTTGGCGGCACATCAGGAGGCCTTACGCACACTCACACACACACACACCCCCTCGTAGAGAGAGTCCCATGGGCGTCCCGCCTGTAGCGGTACTAGCGGCCCTCTTAATCTGGGAGTAAGATTTAGTTAGGCATCATCGTCAGCATACAAATAAAGGAGACATACTTGAGCTACGTTTGTTGTTTCTCTTCCTGCGCTACCCCCAAAACGTGACAATATTTTCGGAGTTGATTTCGTGCTACACCGTCTGCTGTTGTGAGAGTGTTTTGGCCATTTTATAAAATATTTCTGTTGTTTTCAAAACTTTCAAGTAGTGGAACGTTTATTTTTGAAGTTAAGATGAGAAGTGCATATGTAATAAAATTACTACAAGAAAACCCAGACGTTGGTCAGAGGTATGAATAATAACATTTTCTGTAGGATCTTGTTTTATTACAAAATTTTAGAGTTATGTCTTTTTTTAACTCTTCTGTAAAGTTACCTCGTTTCTAGGTATCTAATGAAGCTGAAATTGCTTAAGGATTTGGATCCTTTTACACTGGCTGCTGTTGAAATTGATTATTCTGCAAATGGCATTCCACCAGTCACATATCCAGACATATTCTCATATGTTGTGTTAACTCACAGTTTTTACACCCATGAGCAGATGAAAGCCTACAAGACTCTACAATCACACAAGTATTTTTCAGCTGGTTTTGTCTTAAAGATTGGTACAAAAATTGTTAATGGGTTCTATGTCATTGTTGGAAAGGTAACATTACAAGTATGTTTGTTTACAATTGTTTTTAACTCACACTTTACTTTTTTCAGGTAAAACATTCACAAAAGGCCAATATTAAAGCACTTGATGCTTGGTGTATCGTTGCAAAAGATGGTGCAATTTCAACTGGACATTGTATGTGTATGGCTGGTAATAGTGAAGTTTGTAGTCATATTGGTGCTTTGCTTTTTGCTGCCGAATATGCAAACAGAAATAAAGGTGTAGTGTCATGTACAGATGTAGCTGCTTTGTGGCCCATGCCTACATTATCAACCGTAGTGCCCATCGTTCCAGTAGCAGAAATGAATTTTGGCAAGTTTGTGGATCTGTCAACACAGCACATACCCAGTAGTACCAAAGAAGGTGTTGTAAATTTATTCAAAAGAATTGAAAGTCTGGGACGCACTGCCAGTATTATGAGAATTGTTGAACCATTTGCAAGCAATCTGCAGATAGCTTCCAATATTACACTGCCAGATATATTTAATATATTTAATGAAGAATACATTTCAAAAAATTATGTAGAACTGATGAACATATCAAAAACACTAGTTGTGTCATTAGATAAAAAAAAAGTTTTATTAATTGAGGAACATACCAGAGGTCAGCATGCTTCCAACAATTGGTATGTGCAAAGAGCAGGCAGGATTACTGCTTCAAAATTGAAGTCTGTCTGCAGAACAAGTAAAGAATCACCTTCACTTTCATTAATTAAAAGTATTTGTTACCCAACAAAGGTCCTATTCCAAACAAAAGCCACAAATGGGGTTTAAAACATGAACTAGATGCTGTTGAACAATATAGAAAAACAATGGAAGAACATGAAAATTTTATTTTAAATGATGTGGGTTTAGTAATAAATCCAAGGTGGCCACAGTTGGGAGCATCTCCTGATAAAATAGTGTATTGTGAATGTTGTTTGGGAGGAGCCTTAGAAGTAAAATGTCCTTATTTATTGAATACAAAGGATATTAATGACGTAAATGAATATGTTAAACTTAAAAACTCTTGTGTCATTGTAAGTGATGGTCAAATCATTTTAAAACATGATCATCAATATTACTACCAAGTACAAATGCAAATTTTTGTTTGTAATCTACAATATTGCGACTTTGTCATTTGGTCACCAAGGTTTCTTTTCAAAGAACGAATTTATCCAGATTTTGAGTATTGGGCTAAATATTTCCAAACTGCTTTGAAGTTTCATTCAGAAGTGATTGTACCTGAGCTCTTGGGGCGATATTTTCTAGAAAGGAAGGATCTGCTAAACTAAATTATTGGTGTATATGTAATGGTGTTGATGATGGAACCCCAATGCTACAGTGTGATAATGATGAATGTTCCATCAAGTGGTTTCATTTTAAATGTTTAAATCTTTCTTGGGTTCCTGATTCTGAATGGTATTGTACTGCTTGCCAACCAAACAAATAATATTTTTGATACGATACATTTTTGAAGCGGGGATTCCCCGTCGCCCATGAAGTCTGGTTGTCATAGCAACGATAGGCGAAATGTGATTCCCCGGCGTTAATTTCATTTGCTTGATGATAAGTAGAAGGGAGGAAGGCAGTGAAGTTCGTGTTCCTAGATACTAAAGTATCTTCTATTGTTATTATTTTTGTGAGATGAGTGACTCTAGCAAGTCTGAGCCTTTCGGTTCCGATTCGGGCTCCGAATACCTACCAGGCAAAGGACAGAAAAGCTATTACAATAAAATGGACAGTGAAAGTGAAAATGACTCAAGTGATACACATGAGAACGATGACCAAACAGTCCAAAAAGGTAGGTAGGTAGGTACCAAAAAGAAAAAGCAGCCTCATTCTCAAATGTTAGAGAGTGGCAAAAAACAAGTTAAAGATTTTTTCATGTGGAAGTGGGAAACAGAAGCAAAAAAAACAATGATAAGATAAGCCAAATGTATACCATGTTTTGAAAAATTTGGAAAAAGTGTTTACCTAAAAATTAAAAATGCCGGCACTTCTGGATTAAAAAGACACTTGAAAGCAAAACATAAGGTGTTATTCGACAAAGAATTTTCTCAGGAAGGGTCCTCGTCCTCTACGGAAATCACAAAATAGCCAAGCACCCTGTACCAGTTGGAACTCAGCGAGGTCTGATGGAAGTGGAAGTGGTATTTTGGCTTGGGTAAACGAAAGTCAACGTAGACAAACTGTAAGTTGAATTGTTGATCTTTAAATATCATTAGTTTTTACTTAAACCGAAAAGATTCTCTGAAGTGTGCATAAATTTTACATTCTTACGTGTCCCCGTTGAGTCAAGTTAAAAAAAAATCTAGAAATTATTGACCATATTTAAAAATAATTGAAATCCATAAATAAAGAAAAAAGATGCAGGGTAAAGTTATGTTCCAACTCAGGTTTGAAGTGGAGAGTGCGTCTAATTTTGACATTTGAATAATAAATTATTTCCCAATCATAATATGAACCCATTCTATAAAA
Organism: Ips typographus; assembly: GCF_016097725.1. Lineage (NCBI taxonomy): Eukaryota > Metazoa > Arthropoda > Insecta > Coleoptera > Curculionidae > Ips > Ips typographus. The sequence goes on from NC_138432.1 coordinate 895,129, forward strand.
AAATACCACGGAATAGAAGTACTTATTCCATTGGCACCGGTATTTATTACTGGATTTTCAATTCCAGGCAAGAGCAAGAACTCAGTCTCTAAACAAGGACACTGTTGATGACCTTCTCATCGAATTTGTTACGAAGAAGTATCTGCCTTTCAGTTTCTTTGAAGATGATGTGACAAAGCAGCTGTTTACATATTTAAATCCAGATGTAGTTTTACCTTGTGGTAATACTTTAAAAAGAAAAATTTTACAAAAATATAACACAATGAAGATCTCTGTTTCCAAGTTTCTCAAAGCATCTGAATCAAAAATATCATTTACTATTGATGGGTGGTCGTCATTCGGTATGAAGGGATACTACGGGATTACAGCTCACTTCGTGGACAAGAAATGGAGACTTCAATCAATTGTTTTGGACTTTATACCTGCAGACGGAAAACATACAGGTGAATCAGTTGCCAACCTTTTCTTCGAGGTTCTAAAATCGTACGAAATACTGGATTTCATTCAAGGTGTGACAACTGACAATACGGCTTCTAACTTTACCATGATGCGCTACTTGGAGAACTTGATACCAGGTCTTGATCACAAAAACAAACACTTTGTATATATATATATATTGCGCATATTCTCAACTTAGCGGTACAGGATTTTATGAAAATTATTGAACCAAATAAAAGAAGATTCGAAAAAGAACCTGCAGAAAGTGATTTGGAATCTGAGTCTGACTCAGAGACAAGCCAAAGCAGTGTAGATCTTACTTCGCCTGTAAGTAAAATCAGAAGTCTTGTGAAGAAAATCAAATTTTCTGAACAAACTCAGCTTGAACTTAAAAGTTTTTGTGAAGCGGTAAACTGTAAGATGACTAAGCCAAAATTGGATATGCCCACAAGATGGAATTCAACTTTTGAAATGCTGGTATGGAGTTTGAGTGTGAAAGAAGCATTAAATATACTTTGCGATAATATCAGCAACTTGAAGGATTTAAAGATAACAGAGAAAGAATGGATTCTAATAAGCAATATTTGTCAGTATTTGAGAAGTTTTAAAACGCTTTCTTGCGTCTTTGAAAGAGAAAAATACTGCACACTTCCAATGGTTGTAATTGGAGTCAACATGCTTTTGGACAAACTGGAACTATGGGCGCACGAATTGGACCATAAAATTGAAAGGACTACTACCGACGAGCAGATGCTATACTGTATACAGGTTGCGAGAGATAAAATTGTGAAGCACTACAACAAAACAAACTGGATTTACTGTGTAGTCCTCATTCTAGATCCCCGACATAAAGTTGACACTTTTTCCTCCACTTCATGGGGAAAACTTCTGCAATCACAGGCTGTTCAAGCATTTGAAGAAGTTTTTAAAAAAAACTATTTTAATAAATAATGTGACCTCTCATGTAAACCTATGGAAGATTCCAAAAATGATGAGGTAGGTGACAGTGTTGACATGGAATTTGACTTGGACATTACTTGCCTATTCAAGAAAAAAGAAAACATTGTTCACTCAGAACTTTGGAGAAATGAAATTCAGAGGTATCTTAGTGAACCGAGAGCAAATAACTCCGAAGACATACTAGATTGGTGGAGAAGACACGAAAATATTTACCCCACATTGTCAAAAATGGCCAAAGACTTTCTCGCAACTCCAGCAACATCGGTACCTGCTGAAAAAAGGTTATTTTCAAGAGCAGCTTTAACTGTGACCAAATCAAGAAATCGGCTAGCCCTGGATTCCGTAAGAAGTCTTATGTGCCTTAATTCCTGGCTTCTGAATTCGGATATAAAGAGCTCCACCAATACTTGTTAAGTGTTAAAATATTATTTAAAACATACTTGATATTTTTTGTTACCAGATAATACTTGAATTTTCTGATGTATGATCTTTATTTGTGTTTTATCTGTTAAGTTTTTATAATGAAACTTCAGTATTTATAATAATATTGTCACGTTTAGGGGGTAGCGTAGGAAGAGAAACAACAATCGTAGCTCAAGTATGTCTTCTTTATTAGGCTAGGCAGTGAACACTGTCCAAGAGGGGGTTGTGTGGGTGTGGGTGTAAGTGCGTAAGGCCTTCTGATGTGCCGCCAAGCGGAACCCGCTCGATACGAGCAGGGTGCCCCTATGTCCGACACGCCCAAAGGATTTACTTAAAGCACTGCAACAGGGTAACGAGCCGTCCGGGCACTAGAAAGTTCGGACTGTCGCTCGTGACCTCCCTCTGGGGATGACCCCAGAGTTCGGTAATCTTCGATGGCTTGAGACGCTGATTAAATACCCACATCGTGACCCCAATTTGCCGGTCTTGCTGATTCAGACAGTGCACTAGGGGAGACCGGGGCCCGACTAGGTAACGGCACATAGTGCAATTTATGCTATTCGTGACATCTCCCCCTTCCAACAAGTGTTCGCCCCGAACACTAAAAGTCCATGTTTACAAAATCAACTCACTTATTTTCTAATCTTACTTTAAAAAGCAGGTGGGGATGTACTTTATTCAAACCAACAATTATTACTTCTTAAAACTAAGCCATAGCCTAGTTATCAAAAGTTTAGTTTTATCTTACCCAATACACTACAAACTAAAATGTGCTCCTATACACTAAAATGTTTAGGGCAACCTACAGGCCGCTCTTGATATAGCCCTACTCAGTTCAAGCAACTGCGGACCTGCAGGCTGGTCCTTCAAAACTCGCTTGATTCTTCTGGGGTGGGCATTGTTGTGTCGTCTTCCTGATCTCTCTTTCTTTCTCTCTCTTTGTCTCTCTTCTGGTCTTTGCCTCTCTTCTTTCTTCTCTGTTATTCCTTCATCTTTTTCCCGTGACTTAATTGGCTTCAATTTGCGAGGGTGTGTCTATCAATATGAAGATTAATAGACGGGGATTGAACGGGGCACCTCCACCATGTCACGTTTAGGGGGTAGCGTAGGAAGAGAAACAACAATCGTAGCTCAAGTATGTCTTCTTTATTAGGCTAGGCAGTGAACACTGTCCAAGAGGGGGTTGTGTGGGTGTGGGTGTAAGTGCGTAAGGCCTTCTGATGTGCCGCCAAGCGGAACCCGCTCGATACGAGCAGGGTGCCCCTATGTCCGACACGCCCAAAGGATTTACTTAAAGCACTGCAACAGGGTAACGAGCCGTCCGGGCACTAGAAAGTTCGGACTGTCGCTCGTGACCTCCCTCTGGGGATGACCCCAGAGTTCGGTAATCTTCGATGGCTTGAGACGCTGATTAAATACCCACATCGTGACCCCAATTTGCCGGTCTTGCTGATTCAGACAGTGCACTAGGGGAGACCGGGGCCCGACTATGTAACGGCACATAGTGCAATTTATGCTATTCGTGACAATATAAGTGAAGTATATTCAGCATTTTATAATAATGAAGAATACTGCCTTTTTGGCAGTACTTTTCGCTTTTTTTAAAGACACACTTATTTACTTACATAAAGATCTTCTGCGTTTTTTTTTTCAAGATTTCTTGATGTCTTGTCAAAAAATCTTGATATTAACATAACATTTCTTGTCTTGTCTTGAATATACAAATCCATTCCTTGTCTTGATCTTGTCTTGATTTCAAGACAAGATCTTGACATAATCAAGAAATTGGCGAACCCTAATCAGTATATGAACTGAACGTTCCCCCCTTTGACAGTTGACAAATGAGAGACGATGTCATGCGTCACCCAAAAATTAGAAATAAGCAAGTCATGAAACTGTTGTTTACGTTTATATAAGTTTTGTTCTTTTTCCATCCTAAAAAACAGGCTGCTATTGCACCAATTAGCAAATAAAGTTCCGTTCTAAGGTGAAACCTGTGTACTTTCTTTCGGTGTATGAATCCACAACAAACTGATGCAAAATCTAGCATTACAATTGGCGCCCAAGTGTCGGCATCGAAAGTGAGGTTATCCAGTGAATTTGTGAACTTTATTAGTGGAATTCTGACTTTAATGAACCTTTTCTGAACTAAATACGTTGAGTCGTAAGTGCATCCACGTCGGAACACTTCGTATCACCAATTTTCGCACCGTGTTCGGGTCATTTTGCAATTTTGGTCGCAATCATTCAACTAGTTTTTTTGGCTTTTACAAGTACGCATTGTAAATCGCCCCGTATGTGTGTTACATATCGGATCTTTTCATTAAATTATGTGCATCCAGCCAGTGTTTTACCATCGTTTTCAACGCAGTAAGTTGAACTTTTAGTTAGCAACTTTGCTTCAAGCTTGTGATAACTAGAATTAGCACCATTGACTCCCAAAGAAGTCCTTATTTTCTACGTTCTAAAGAACTTGCAGCAGCTGTACAATCAAGTAATTCTGACAATATGAGTGTTACATTGTCAGATGACCAATTTGAAGCCCTTTTATCTCGACTGTCAATACCACCAAATACAACAGTAGTATCCTCGACTAGTGGAGAATTTTCAAAATGTAATAGCAGATTTGATGGATCTAAGGATTCAGATGTAAATGCTTTTATAGATGCTATTGAGGTTTATAAGGATTGCACCAACATCTCAGAAGAGAATGCACTTAGAGGTTTACCAATGCTTCTAGATGGATTTGCAGCAACCTGGTTCCAGGGTGTTAAGTCAAGTTTAACAGATTGGAATAGAGCATTGGCGCTATTAAGAACCACTTTTGGCCCAACAAAGCCACCCTATCGGGTCTATAGTGACCTTTTTGCTCAAGAACAAGATGCCAAAACAAAGTGTGATGTCTACATTTGTAAAGCACGTGCCATTCTTGCCCAGTTACCCACGGGTACTTTGACTGAAGCCACTCAGATTGACATGATTTATGGTTTACTGCACAGGCGCGTAAGGGAGAAAGTGCCACGTGACAAGGTAACCTCATTCGAAGAACTTTTAACTCAAGCAAGACTAGCAGAGGAAACTTTTGACATAACTGTAAGTCGATATGAAGATAACCACACTTCTGCAGCAAAAGAAAAACCTGTGCGTTGTGCATATTGCAAGAATCCAGGTCACCTTAAAGAAGAGTGCAGAAAACTTAAACATTACCAAGACAGACGCAGTGACGAGACGTCCAGTACACAGCTCCAGCAGACAACCACTAAGTTAACCACCCCAAAGACGGCAACAACAGCAAGTGCACCACCATATAATAACTCTACCATTGTTTGCTATGGATGTGGCACCCCAGGCTTTATAAGAAGCAACTGCCCTAAATGTTCAGTGGATAGCAATCGAAATGGCGTCTCAAAAGAGTCTGTTGCCTCAGCAGAGTTTCTATGCAGCTCGTTCACGAAAGATAACTGCTCACGGCCATTAGTACCAATCGCTATACTAAAACATGCTGGTTATGCATACTTAGATACAGGCGCTACAACCAATATAGCTGGAAGTAAGCTTACTCAAATCCTGATTCAAGAATACGTTCCCTATCTTGAAGCCAACGACCTAGATATGGTTCTCGCCGATGGAGCCAAAAGAAAAGTCCAGGCCCTCATTTTTAATGTTCCAGTGACCCTGTATGGCAGGACGGCCCATGTACAGCTTTTGTCGATACCTGACCATATCAATAGTCGCACGTTACTAGGAGCTGACTTTATTCGAACTATGAAGCTCGTTTTAGACCTGAATAACAATGTCTTCCATTTCTCCGACTGTAGTGACGTCACTTACCGATTTACAACAGCAGGTGATATTGCCAAGTTGTTGTAAACACTGTTGACCTTTCCAATGCGTTGCGCAGCGATGAAGCCTTGAAACTTCAACCTGAGGAAAGACAGCAACTTGATCATCTACTACAAGAATTTTCCACTCTTTTTGAGCCTAGTAATGAACCTACACCATTCGCAGAGCACAGGATTGTACTTCAAGACGATACCCCTATAGCTGTACCGCCATATCGCATATCAATTGAAAAGAAGCAACATCTGCGCAAAGAACTGGACATACTACTCGAAAATGGCACCATAGAAGAGTGCGAGTCCCCATACGCCGCACCAGTTGTACTAGTACCAAAGAAAGATGGAGGAATTTGACTGACTGTAGATTACAGGAGACTGAACGCAATCACTAGAGCCGATCGATATCCACTTCCCCGTATTGATGATCTCCTGCCACGATGCAAAGAAAACAAAGTATATGACTACTACTACTAGATCTTAAGAGTGGTTACCACCAAATTAGTGTCAGACCCTCGAACCGCGACAAAACTGGATTTGTAACACCATTTGGGACTTTCAGGTATACTAGGATGCCATTTGGTCTTGTGACGGCCCCCTCTACGTTCCAAAGATTAATGGATCGTTTCAAATCAGGACTGACTGATGTAGCTCTCTTAGTCTACCTTGACGATTTAATTGTTTTATCGTCTAGTTTTTCAGAGCATCTCAGTGACCTACGACAAGTATTCACAAGACTCAACTTATTCAAATTGAAATTGAACCGAGCTAAATGTCATTTATGCCTTGAGTCAGTCAAGTACCTTGGACATATTTTATCACCAGAAGGTATTCACCCTGATAATGCGAAGGTAGCCGCCATAATGGACATGCCGGCACCCACGAACGTGAAGCAGTTGCTCAGGTTCCTACAAACCTGCTCATGGTTTCGACGCTTTATTGAAGGGTTTGCGCAAGTTGCCAACCCCCTTACCTCGTTGACCAAGAAGGAAGCTAAATGGGAATGGAAAACACCGCAAGTCAAGGCCTTTGAAAAGCTGAAGTTACTGCTAAGCAATGCTCCAATACTCCGACAAGCTGATCCACGCCTTTCTTACACACTTAGGACCGATGCTAGTAGTTATGCATTGGGGGCATGTTTACTCCAGGGGGAGGGTAAAGATGAGCGCCCCGTTGAATACGCTTCTAGACTCCTTACCCCAGCTGAGCAGAACTACAGCACTAACGAACATTAAAATGGTTGCTCTCCTTGAAAACCCCAACCGGACGCCTAGCCCGATGGGCACTGAGCTTACAAGCTCAAGATTTACGGATTGACTACATCAGCGGCAAGAAAAATGTCATTGCCGACACCTTATCAAGACCGCCTCGAGAAGTGGCAGAAGCAACCACCAATTTAGTTAGTGTAGAACTACCCACTATGTCTGCTAAAGATATAGGGGAACAACAAATGGCTGACCCTGACACTAGGAAAATTATTGTCGGATTAGAAGACACCCCTAATGGAATCGACTTTAAGAAATGGGCAGACCGAGGCTACCTAATGTCAAATGGTGTCCTATACCGATATAACCCCGACATAGACGAAGAGGAGCCCCAATTAGTAATAGCTGCCTCTGGAATTCCCGAAGTATTGCACGAGTATCATGACACACCCACTGCAGGTCATTATGGAATAGAAAGAACCTATCAGCGGATAGCCCGAAGATTCTATTGGCCTGGAATGAGAAAAGCCATAACCGAACATGTTGGCCGATGCATTGAGTGTCAACGCTTCAAGGCCACTAATTTGAAACCTGCAGGTTTACTTCAAACTCCTATTCAATCACAGAGATTTGAAGTGATCGCAATCGACTTGTTTGGTCCTCTTCCAGAGACGCCAACTGGACAACGATGGATTTTTATTATTGAGGACACTACGAGTAGATGGACCGAGATCTTCCCTTTAAAGACCGCGACAGCTGAAGCATGTGCCCGTTGCTTAATCGACGAAATCGTACTACGATATGGTGTTCTCCGTAAGGTCATAAGCGATAATGGAGTGCAGTTTGAGACGGCTGTTATGCAACAAGTCGCACACGTATTAGGATTCAAGCAGTGCCTAACACCGGTTTATCATCCCGAATCAAACCCGGTCGAGCGCAAAAACAGAGATATGAAGTCCCAACTAGCCATACTGACGTCTACTGACCACACTGCCTGGGACGAGAAAATACCATCAATCCGATTTGCTATGAACACAGCGAAGTGTGAATCGACAGGATATAGCCCCGCTTATCTCACCTTTGGTCGAGAGCTACGCTCACCCGATGATGTCCACCGTGACTTACGAGCAATCATACAAAATGACAATTTCGTGCCACAAGTCACCCCCTACCTCTTGACTATGCAAACCGCTCTCCAAGAAGCCCGAGAGTCACATGAAAAGAACCAGGATCGACGAACTAACCTGAAGAATGAAGGCAGACGAGACAGTGCTTTCAATGTTGGTGAAAAGGTTTTGATAGACAGTCATATTTTATCAAACGCTAGTAAGCAGTATACATCAAAGATTTTCTCCGAGACGAGATGGTCCTTACCGCATCCACAAGATAGTGTCACCTACCACTTATATCGTGACATCCATGGATCAACCAGACCAACGTGTTGGAAAATACCATGTCTCTGCATTGACACGATACAAAGAACCGACGAGTGAAGGAATAGTCCCAATGCTGCCAATAAGGAAGAGAGGACGCCCTCCAGGTCGTGACAAGCAACAATCCGAGACTGAAGCCCGAACTGTGACAGAATCCATGAACCCGAACGAAGACCCAATAGGTGAAACTGGTGATGAAGTTCCCGTATCACCACGATCCGAAGATGATACCAACCAGACACCGCCATCAACCGAAGGACGAGCCCAACGCAACCCAGTGAAGAAGAAGTGCTTGTGTTGTGCCTAAAATTTAGTGTAGTGTTGTCCCAGTTGCGAGGACACTTTACGTGGGCCAAAGGGGGAGACTGTAACAACCCATCAGTATATGAACTGAACGTTCCCCCCTTTGACAGTTGACAAATGAGAGACGATGTCATGCGTCACCCAAAAATTAGAAATAAGCAAGTCATGAAACTGTTGTTTACGTTTATATAAGTTTTGTTCTTTTTCCACCCTAAAAAGCAGGCTGCTATTGAACCAATTAGCAAATAAAGTTCCGTTCTAAGGTGAAACCTGTGTACTTTCTTTCGGTGTATGAATCCACAACAAACTGATGCAAAATCTAGCATTACAAATGTAATTTTTGTTTATGTAATATTATGTATTATAAAATAAAATAAAACATTACTGATCCAAAATAAATCTATTTTATTTCCCAGTTGACACTATCTACATTATTATTACATGCATACGCTTCTCTATATTATAACATTTCTCACTTAAAAGATTATTTAACATTGGTCTTCTAATTGTCATATAACGCTTATAAAATTATCATGGAACTATTGGTGGAAGGATATTTATTAATGCAGAACAAACTGTAACTATTTCATCTAAAATACATACTTCATTGTTTCTGAGTTTAAGCATGCTTATTGGTAAGGGGCCTTTAAAAATTCTGAACTTGTTTTTAATCATCCCAATAATTCTCTCAACATGAATCCTTACATGAGCAGTATGACGTGTTTCTTCAATTTCTAGTGGATGCAATTGACTTTTTCCCTTGGTAAATGCTGGAATAACTAATTTACCCCCAATTATACTTAAGGTTTCACCAATAATAAACCCTCTATCAGCAAAAACCACATCACCTGGTGAAATGTGATTGCAAAAATCTCCTAATTCCACCATTTGCTTATAAGAAGTTCGACCACCCCAAGTCTTACTTATATAACTAATAGTTCCCTGAGGTGTGATACCAATTAAAAACTTGATTGTATTATAATGTTTATAGTTAGACCAGCATTGTTGTCTGATTAAGTAATTATCAGGACATTCAATAAAAACTTCAAAACAATCTATAATAACTGTAGTCTTGTCTTGAAATGCTTCTTTAAAACATTGTGGAATGTTCATTTGACTTTCAGACTTACTAGGCCAGATTATAAAAATTTTAAAGCGTTCATACATAATATGAACTAAATTTTGAAAATAAGTTGATGCTGTGCTGGCAGATATATTAAAACGAAAAGCCAAGTCCTTAAAATGTAAATTTAGTCTTAGTTTGACCAAAGTAAGCAGTAATTGATTAAAAGAACTAAGAGCTGTAGTTGATGTTGAAGAGACATATGGTTCTATCTCTGGAAAAATAACAGTTTCAATAAATTTAAAATCATATCCAGTGTAATATTTCCACTTGTATTCATTAGTGGTATTGTCCATTAAACCCAATGGAGAATTCTCAACTTTCTTTTTCAAGTCGTTGATCTTTTTAGATGCAAATTCTAGCTGCCCTAGTTTTCTGGACAGCATATCCATAGTGAGGTCCGTCTGTGTAGCAAATCCCATCTCAGGTTCTTCAATGTGTTGTCCTTGTTCCAGGACCATGTCATCCTGTGAATAGAATATTTTACAAATACAAACTTTGATTTTTTGTTTAAATGTTAGATTTACATATTACAAGTGCACTTTAAACAATATTACCTATTTTACTATAAGTAGTTAGTATACTTACAAGTTCTTCTGCATCCAATGTTTTGAAACTGCTTTGCCTTTGCCTCTTGTCTGCTCTATTTTTTTTGTCCAAATCACACTTTTGTTTTAAATAGGGTGCAGACTTATGACCCAGACATTGAGAAGGAACCCAATCAGGGTGATTCTCATCAGTAAGAGCGCTGGGCTTTCCTATAATAATAAATTAAACTGTTTATATAAATGTATACTGATGCTACTTAACTAAAAAGCTCATCAACCAACTACAACATAAGAAAGACAGAAGAAATATACAAAAACTGTTCTTACCTCCAATGAAATGTTTACTGCACACTCTTTGGTTTTTTATTATTGAATCGGTAAGATCGTCTCTCTTAATAGCTGCTAACCACATTTCCCTTCTTTTCCTTGATAACTCGTTATTATGTGGATAATGAATGGACTTTTTTATTGTAGGAATGCGAAAGTAACTGAGCGTTGAGTCCCGATCAGCACGACTACCACAATTAACCACAATGCATGTCACCGGCATTTTTCAAAGAGAATTAACGTACTAAACTATTAAAAATTACTTAGAATTAATCTAGTAATAATAAATCAGTCAGAAACAGTAGATATTCATTTCAAGAAGTTCATAAAGGGCCAAAGTCAACGAATGTAAACAAGCTGCGCATACCTTTATTTTCTTTTGTCTGCCAACCAGTGGCCATATTGAATTTATTTGACATATCCTTGGATTGCCCTATGGTAAGTACTTAATTCAAAATTAAGATAAAGTACCAAACTTAATTTTTAAATCAATTTTAGGTATGTCTAAGAAAGCCTCAAGACAGCAATATGTTCAACTTCTAACTGAGGTAGAAAGTTCTGAGGTTTTAAAGTGGGGAAAAGGTACCCCAGACTTAAAAAGACAATCTTGGGAACAAGCTGCAAAGGCTATAAATTCTATTGTAGGTACCCAAAAAACTGGTGAACAATGGAATAAGGTATATAATTTACAGTAGTTAAGACTTTTATTGCAATTTCACATGTACCTGTATTGTTTTGTGTGATGCCCCGGGAAAATATTAGCAATTTTCTTTTTGTTTATTTTTCAAAGTCAAAATTGTAATCAAAATTAAACTAGAACTTACGGAATTAGTTTGAGGCACATCTGACCACTACTAGACACAACGCTTAAATCTGTCTGATTCATTTATATTATAGAGCCTATTAGTAAAATAGACTATGAAATTTTAGGCCTTCATTGAATGGAAATCCCACATAAAAGCAAAAATTCGGAATAATGCGGAACTATCTGATGTAGAAAAAAAAATTTCCAATTTAACCCTCGCTTTACTGAAACTGGGTCAGCGAGGACCGAAATCAACAATTTGATCTATAGTTCTTGGCTTTATAACTTTTTCTTGTTGCCCTTTCTAGAATTCTTCTATTTTCTAATGTTGATGATGTTTTGACTGTAAATTTTTTCATTACACACTTTTTTCTTCAAAAATGACCGTTGGGTCACCGATGACCCGGTTTTAGTATTCGACGTTACCATGCACCATAAACATGATATTGCAGATGAAAACTCGAAATTCAAGCCGGACATAATTCTTTTTTACAATAACACCAAAAGTGGCGTTGACTGCTTGGATAAGATAGTTCGACAATACTCCTGTAAGCGAAGCACCAGAAGATGGCCTTTGCGTTTATTTTTCAATTGGCTTGACATTGCCGCCTATAACGCTTTTATTATTTGGATCCCAAAAAATCCGGACTGGAATAAAACGAACTATAGCATAAAATTGAGAAGACAATTTTTTCTACAAGAACTTGGTCATATTTTGACACACGATCATATAGTAAGGCGTGCTGAGAAAATTCGTGAAGACGGTAGAGGATTTTCTGCAAATACATGCACTTCTATCGAAAGTACAAGAGTTCCAGTCAATAAGATGCTGTCCATTTCTAACGTCCCCGTCAAACAAAGTAGGTGTTTTATGTGCCGTGGAAATGATAACATATTCTTCAAAATGTGACAGGTGCAAAAAGTTTGTTTGTTCACGTCATTCTCAATGTAAAGTTGCAAAAAGCATAATTTGTTCTTGTTGTTGCCAAAAAGAAGACGGAGAATAGTGTTTATCGTTTACTATTTGTTTGTTATATATTTTGATGCATGTACAAAATATATTATGTTTTATTAACTGCGTTTAGTAAGTTTAAGTTTCGTATTGTAATAAGTTTTAATTTTTGAATAATAGATAGATAATAAACCGTTATATTGTGCTTATATATACACATTTGATTATGGGTCAGTGATGACCCAGTTTTAGTGAACTACGTTTTTAATTTATTTTCGTAAAGCGAGGGTTAAGTTGACTTTATATTTTCACTGGTGGAATCCAAGAAATACCCGAACTAGGTATTGTAGTGGCTGGTGAGTTTTATAAGTTTTGGTGATTTAATGTTAGTAGTAGAATAAAAGTTTTGTTTAATGCTGGATGTCATTACTAACATAGAGAATAGTCAAAGAGTCTATTTGATTTAAAGGGCTCAACACACTAGCCTGTCTCTTGAAGAATCAATTAGAATCAAGTTAACTTCTTTGCAACTTTGATATCAAGTCTTTATGATTTCCTAGAGGTTTGTGGCATTTTTTTAGGGATATCAAGGATTACCCTTTTTTTGAAAGAGGGTCTGTTTTGTTAGTATGTCACTTTATAAATAATACTATGACTTTGTAAAATGTGTACATGCATGATAGTGTTGCATAGTTCTACTAAACTTAAAAGAAATTAGTTTTGTTTTAGAAGGGAACAGGAGGGAAGACACCATTACATCAGAAGCGTTTGAAATGACTACAGAAATTATAAATAATTCAGTCAGTAATCAGATACTTGAAGATAAAGGTAGAAATGAGGCTTCGGAGTGTTTTGAAAATAACTTAAATCCAATGAAGGAAGAAAATGGATCCAATGAAGGTACAAAAAGAAAGTTGTTTGGCAGCAAAAAGATATCTTCATCGTCTATGAAAAATACAAAAAGGTGCTCGCCCACTTAGACGAAGCGTCGCGAACGGAAGCCGCGCGAAGAAAAATGTTTATTTGTCGCCGGAGAAATTTATATGTAATTTAATGGAGACCCGCTCACCTAGGCGGCGCGAAGCGAAGAGGCGCGTCAGTTGACGCGCGGATGGTCGTGAGAGCAAGTAGGAGCCGTTTCTACCGACGCCTCGCGTAAGTGGGCGGGTAACAGGCGAAGAGAAGATTCAATTTTTAATTACTCCGTGTCTGAAGGTCAGTTTTGTGTAATATTTGGCAGAGGTACATTGTGTTTAGCCGTGCTACACCGAAATAGTATATGTAAGTATGCATGTTATTAAATAAAAATAATAATGCAGGATAATTATTTATTTATTCTGAATATACACTTTGAAAATACGTTATGTATTTAGATTACGACATAGATAAACCGGACAAAGCAACATAACCTAAACTTTATACAATATGTGTGCATGTTTGATTATATGTATTATTAAAATTTAACAAAAAAAAATAGTAAGTATTTAAATGAACTATTTTTTAGAGAGTACGAGAAATGAACGAAGAGGAACTTATTATACACGTTCAAAGTTATCCTTTTTTATATGACTTGGAAAATGCAAGGTACAGCAACCAGCTTATCAGGGAAAATGCGTGGGAAGAAATAGGAATTAAAATGAAATGCAAGGGTAAGATAATTTGTGCTATACAAAATGTCCCATTACATAGCAATATTTTTATTACTTCAACTGATAATGTTTCAATAATAATATTGGGGTTAACTTTGTTTACCATTTAATTATCTCTATTTTGACTTGTCAACCCCTGGCGAATAATTGCTAGCTGCCAGTCTACTGAACCAAACTGACTGTTGAAATAATTTTTAAATCTTTCTCTCACTAACAATGCGGTCCCTGAAAATGAACCACCTACATGAGTTATGTCGATTATGGCACTGTTTCCTGAAAGTTCCTCTTCACACGTTTCTGCAAACAAAACTTCCGAATCGCTTCTTAAAAAATTATGAAGGCAACAAGTTGCCAAGACTACTGTATCAAGATGTTCAGGTGTTATCTCTAATCTTCTTTGGTAAATTCGAATTTTTTTAGAGAGAATGCCAAAACTATTTTCGCTAACGTTTCTGGCCCTGCTTAGTCTATAATTATAGACCTTTTTGTCTTCATTGCCACGTAGTTGTTCACCAGGATACGGTCTCATTAAATGTTTGTTTAGAGGAAAAGCCTCGTCTCCGACTAGGACGTGTGGCATGAGTATTGCAGTTCCCGGCAACGGTTTGTCAGGAGGAAAACCGAGATCATCTTTAAAAATTTTTTTTCCAAATGAACAGCGCGACAAAATACCACCATCGCTGTTTTTTCCATAGGCGCCGACATCAATAAGCGTAAATTTATAGTTAGCATCAAATACGGCAAGAAGAACAATACTGCGTGTTTTTTTATAATTAAAAAACAGCGATCCGCTTCTTTTTGGTTTTTGAAAGACCACATGCTTTCCGTCGATTGCGCCAATACAATTTGGAAAATTCCATTTCTGGTTAAATTCTTCTTGTTTTTGCTCCCACATCTTTGTATTTGGCTCTGGCATTACGATTGGCTGAAGAACGTTCCAAATTGCCTCACATGTTTCGTAGACAATTCTTCGCACAGTGGTTTCTCCAAGACGATAACTGAAAGCTATAGTTCCAAAATTGTCACCCGTCGCTAAAAATCTGAAAAAAAAAAGAAATTAATAGTAATAATTTCTTTCAGGTAGTGACTGCAAGAATAAGTGGAAATCACCTCGTGATTGCTATAGAAAAGCGTTAAAAGTGAGACTTACAAAGTCTGGGCAGTCAGCAATGAATAAAAAACCCTGGAAATTCGAAAAACAAATGGAGTTCTTAAAACCGTATGTGGAATATGGGAGAGACGGCAGAAGCAATGTTCGTTCACCACAATCCCCTGGCAGTGTTGTCAGTGACGATGAAGGAAACAATACTGAGATACCGCAAGCCTCTTCCAGGGAGTCAACCCCAGTTGAGACACCACTAGCTTCCCCTATAACAAAAACAGCTACCGAATCCTCGACAGGAACCAAAAAAAGAAAAGCCTCAACCGCTCAACGACCCGCTTTGGTAGCATTTGAGGAGTATATGAACTATAAGAAATCCAAAGGCAACGAGACATCTGATCACTTAACTAAATATTTCGCAAGCGTTGAGGAAACTGTGCGAACTTTCCCAATAGACCTGCAAATTAAAATAAAATCTGAATTTTCGTCAATTTTACACAAAGTCGAATATGAAGCTATATCATATTCTAATAAATTAAAAGACTCGCAACCGTTTACTTCGAATACTTCGATTCACCACAGTACAAACTTCAATAATCAAATGGCAGTAGCAGGTAACAAAGTTCAACAATCTCCTAACCTGTGTTCATCCGAAGCGTGTGAATCGACTTTGCAGACATTGGGACATGGAAGTCCTGGGACATGGAATTCACAACAAAGTCTTTTAGAAACATCGAGAGATGGAACACATAATATACCTGTGCAACAATTATCATATCATACTCTGGAAGAGGGAGTTCAGTACAATTACTCACTTCATTCACAATTACGCAGACAGGAAATGCTACAAAACATGTCCGAATGTTCTGAAGAAGACGGGTCTCTGTCAACTACGTGAACGATTTTGGAATGGAATATGTATGAATGTATGTTTGAATTACTTATAACATAAACATAAAAATAACTAACTAGGAACAACAATCTGTTTGTTTTATTAACCCTTTCCTAAGTACTTATACAGTGCGGCTCCTTAATGAGGCCCCCCCTTTATTTCTTGAACCGCTCAATATATAAATTTAAAAATTTTTATACTTCAATGACAATATAAATACTACTTGTTGACCTAAGTTGCATACTACTTACATTAAAGATGGCGGCTGGACGTCATTTTGAAAAAAAAAAAAATAACAAAGGCAGCTGTGTGATACATCATTTGAAAGCTCTTATTGAATAGAGTATTGTCTGAAAATTTCAGATCATTTGTGGTAACAATAAAAAAATGGCGGCGTGTCAAAGTTGCAATATTTGAAAATTTGTTAAAAGTGTAAAAACCAACATTTCTTACCTTTTTATATATATAAGAAATAAAGGGGGGGCCTCATTAAAGAGCCGCATTATATAGAGAGATAGAGCGTACTTAGTATCTGCACTAATAATAATAATAGGTATAGGTTATTTATATTATTTAAATTACTTATTTATCATTGCGTTTTTGTCAAAAACTGATAACTAAAAAGATACACATATGCTCATCTAAATATAAACGTGCAAAAATATTCTAAAGTATCTTACCTTAAACAAACAGCAAGTCTCTTTTCAATAGACACCGCTTTTCGAAATCTAGTATTGTTATGTTCTATTGAACTCTTTAATAAACTAAGAAGCTCAAAGAACTTTTCCTCAGACATACGAAAATATTTAAAAAATCTCTTTTTATCTTGTCTCAGGTCCGAAAACAAATGATGAAATTCACCATAAGTCAGTCTTTTTTGATTAATATTATTAACCCAGCATTTTTTTTGGGTTAATTCTTCTTGTTCCATACTGGCAATCAAGCTCAGTACCGCAAGGTCTTCTTCTGACGATGAATTGCTCATGTTTTCAAGTCTACACTGAACAATGTACTACGTTAAAATGCGTACGCCGTTTCGTTCGATTTCGAGACGTGACGCGACGCGCCGCTTCGCCCAAGTGGGCGAACACCGGCTAAATGACTCTTCGCTTCGCGACGCTTCCGTTCGCGACGCTTCGTCTAAGTGGGCGAGCACCTTAACACTTTCCTGTACATTTTTAAAATTATTTGCTAGTTTCTAACAGTTTATTTAATTTATTTTTCCAGCTCTTTTAGAACAACACATTCAATCCACAAATACTGAATTAAAAGAAATATCAAACTCCATTCTGGCAGTAGCTGAATCGATAAATAATTTAGCTGATGTAAGTGAAAGCAAAACTCAGAGTCGATCTCCACAAATATTTATTAATAAAGGTTGTAATCTGCCTAACATGTTTCGGGTGTATTCAGACACCCATCTTCAGAGGCTTAACTAGATCACTAGTCTGCTGACTGTCATTCTAAAAGGGGGGACAGCTGAACCCAGATGTACTAAGGTGGTTTTTTTTATTCTGCACGGGGGAAAAAAACCTTGATCAAAAGCCCAGTTCTGGTTCAGAGGTGACAGGTTGCTCCGTTTTTTATTCTCGAAGGGGAAAAAAAATTAATCAAAACCCAGTATTGATGTCAAAAATGAAGTTAGTTGTTCGGTTTTTATTCTTGAAGGGGGAAAAAACTTAATCAAAACCCAAAGAAGTTGAATGATGTAAAAACTGCATGTTTATCTGAAGGAGACCAAATGGACACGAAAGGGACGTCACACAACAAAAACCGCGGTGGACACTCACAAGTTCAACATTTAACAGATTAAAATGGGGGGCGACTTTCCCTTTGTCACTGTGGAGGTGTGACCGTGCAGGGCAACATAGCTTGGGTGCAGCAGGACATGGAGACTCCATGTTTTTACATCATTCAACTTCTTTGGGTTTTGATTAAGTTTTTTCCCCCTTCAAGAATAAAAAACCGAACAACTAACTTCATTTTTGACATCAACACTGGGTTTTGATTAAGTTTTTTTCCCCTTCGAGAATAAAAAACGGAGCAACCTGTCACCTCTGAACCAGAACTGGGTTTTTTGATCAAGGTTTTTTTCCCCCGTGCAGAATAAAAAAAACCACCTTAGTACATCTGGGTTCAGCTGTCCCCCCTTTTAGAATGACAGTCAGCAGACTAGTGATCTAGTTAAGCCTCTGAAGATGGGTGTCTGAATACACCCGAAACATGTTAGGCAGATAACAACCTTTATTAATAAATATTTGTGGAGATCGACTCTGAGTTTTGCTTTCACTTACACTCACTACTCCACTGTGTGCATATGGACTACTACTTTTCGATAATTTAGCTGATGCCATCCGAGAGAATAAAATATAAAAACATAAATAAAATAAAGTTTCAATTAAGTTCAAAATAAAATATATAACACATTTGTTGCAGTTTTTATTCATTTTATTTTAATCCAGTGCTTTTGCTTGGTCTAATAACCCTTGCTAAAAATAAATAAAAATTTTGCTTATCCAGGTTATTTTAAATGTAAGCACGTTTTGGAATAAATAAGTATCATGATACAGACTGTTACATTAAACTTTGTAGCAGACAAGAAAGCAAGAACCAGTCCTCTACAATTGGAAATGTACCTGCAGTATAAAAAACAGTTTTCACAAAATGAAGAATCATTTAAAGATCTTTGTCTCGAATTAAATCAAGAAAATTGCGGTCCAAAAAGAACTATGGAAAATGGGAAACGAGTAAATTTGTACTCTGTGTTTAGCAATATGAGTCCAGAGTCAAGGCAAAAGCAAGGAGAATTCACTTTGAGCAAGAGTTTACTGGGGTGGACGTGCAGTCGTGGAGATACTAACCAATCTTGAAAAGAGGCTGTTGGAAGTCTTGTCAAAGATATTGATATATGGACATCCCAAAGTTATTGAATTGGGCTTTAAAAAAAAGACAAAAAGTAAACCCAGATATCAAATTAAGAAACTTCAGTGCAGAAAGAGGCAAAAAAAATGTTTAGGTACCTGTGTTTCTTTCAAGTGCTCCGATCACCCTACTAATAATAAGCTTTTTAGATGAAACACTTCAGGTAACTGAATAGTTAGTTGTTAAGAAAAAACTTACTTACTTACTTACTTGTAACTTTAAGAATATTATAAAGAATATAAATCTGTTGAGTATTGCATTACAAAAGTTGTTAAACATAATTTTATAATTAAACAATTATATTGCTAAAAAAGTTTTTATTCAAAAAATATTTAATTATTGTTCACTTCCACATTTCTGAAATAATTTTGTATTATCATGTCTCTTATAGTATAAAGGTTATGTAAAATAGCACAGGAATAAATTATATTGGCTGCCTTCTCTCATCTCTGGTGAGTAATGTTGTGTTCGATGTTTTAAAATGCACCTAAATCTTTGTTTTAAGACACCATTAGTTCGCTAAATAACATTTCGTATTGATCTATGGCGTCTATTAAATTGACGTTCATTATCATTTTGTGGATGGAGAATAGGAGGGTATCCAGAATCACCTATAAAAGAGTCTAATTAGCACATGTAATATGATTGTATTTGAAAAAAAGGCAAAGCAAAACTAAAGCTTTCTTTTGTTGAGTTACCTAGTAAATAAGTCAACTCATTTCTATGTTCTCTAAAATTTCTTGCTAAATGTGTGCGAACAATTGATGTCTGCCAAATTGCAGAGTCGTGCACAGATCTAGGAAAGCGGGCATTAATGTTAAAAATTTTTAATGATGGATTGCAAATCTGTATACATGTAAAAAATAATAAATGTTTTTAAAAATGATGATCGTTCACTCACTGACTTATTACTGTTTAAACTGGAAATTTATTATATACTCACTATTTGCACATTCAAACTGTAGACCCAGTAAACACACATGGTCTCTGGGACGTCGCATTTTGATCCTTTATGTCCCAGGTGAGATGTTATATGTAATGACATCCAAGAGACGTTTGCTGGATATCAAGTATCGTACCAAATTCGATACAGCCCAAACAGGACGTCCCTGTAACGTATAATTTTGACAAATGTAAGACAAATTATTTTACGGTTATAAGACGTCCTGAAGATATCACCAAACCTTTAAGTTTTAAATCAGAATTTTCCAGATGTAAATGCTCGTGTAAATGGTAGTAGTTTTGAGAAATTGAGATATAACGCCACGTCGAAAAGTTTTTTAATTTCGATTGATTTTAATACTGATATTTCATCGTATTTGTTTAATACAGTTAGACATTGAACAGTTTATTCAGTTTTATATTTGTTAAAACTTTGACGGTTTATTGGTTTTTGTCACCAAAATGGGCTTCACGAGCTTTTTGTGCAATTTTGATTTAAATTTAATAATTAAATTATAAAAAAATTGCGTGATAACATAAATAAAGCCTACATTTTATATTGTCAGTCAGTCAGTTTTTATATTACATGTCGGCGCACGCGCACTACGCACGGCACTACGGAATTTTTAACATGTTTTATATGGGCCATCTTTTTTCAACAAAGCCGGCCGGCAATTAAATACATTAGAATAGAGGTTATATACTGTTAGTTTTGTTCAAAAAAGGTGGCCGATAAAAAGATGTCAAAGATTCCGTACTGCGCATGCGCCGACGTCTAATATGGATAATCACGTGACAATATAAATAAACTTTATTTATGTTGTCACGTGAAATTAATTTTTAATTTAAATCAATCCTAGTGTGGCTGTGAATGAAGCACGTAATGCACAACACACTAGGATTAAACATGAACTGCGCATGTGCAGTCTCAATAATTTAGAGCCTATTAGATGCCACCTTTTTAAACAACGGCAAACAGGATATTGACCGTAGGGAAGAAGAGGAAGAATAGACTGAATAACCTCACTTTTAGTTTAACCGGATTGTAGGGGTGTGGCGAATTGCCATTCGCCCCAGATCAGCTGATCGCATTGGCAACACCGCGTAACTTGTCGGTAGATGACGGCGGACAGACCCCGGACCCGGACAACGACAGAGTTGACTTGACAGAAAGGGACTTGAGGAGGTCGCAACAGCAGCAGATTACCGATTACCGACCGGTCCGACCAAAAATTCAAGAATCCAGAATCATCGGGATGGATCATGGATTTAATTTCGAATTTCTTGTAGTTTTCTTGTAGTTTATGTGTGTAACTGAATAATAAACAGTTAGTGTTTAGTGTTACAAGAGCGACTTATTTTCGATGTCCCTTGACAACCAGCCACATTGGTGACCCCGACGACGGCCAAGGCAGGACCCACGACAAGAGCCCAGGCCCCAGCACGCCCAACGACGTCTAGAACGACCACACTGGTAGCCCCGACAAAGCCCGTTCCGACGCTGACGGCTCCAGTAAGGTTAGTGACCTCGTGTCCCGAGCTAGCAATTCTCCGCTGTTTAAAACACATCACCCGACCATAAATACTCGACAAAACGTATGATGGACGGCTCCGACACTCCTCAAGCCCCGGCTACTGGCACCGATCAGCCTGACCAGGACCATACCGTAATGGGTGCCCGAGTGGGTATCAAGGTACCCGACTTCTGGCGTGCCGAACCCGAACTGTGGTTCCTACGCCTAGAGGCACAATTCAGACAAGCTAGGGTCGTATCTGATGGCTGCAAATTTGACCACACTGTCGCAAGCTTGAATAGTGACGTTCTAATCGAAGTGTCTGACATTTTGCGGAATCCTATTAGTGGTAGGGCCTATAACGACCTGAAGACTCGCTTATTGGACAGGTATGGTACCAGTGAAGACGAGAAGATCCACCGACTTATGGAGATGACACTGGGCGACCTCAAACCTAGTCAATTGCTGCACCGTATGCAAGCCCTCACCCTAGATAGCATCAGTACACAGGTATTAAAAAACCTTTGGCTTGACCGTCTACCTTCTCAGATCAGGGGAGTCATTTCTATCCTCGATGGCGACCTAGAGGAACTTGCCAAAAAGGCCGACAAGTTCACACTTAGTGCAAACTCCCCGATTATGCCTATAGAAACGAAATCCTCAATGGAGAAGGTAGTAGCCGACTTAACTAGTCAAATGAGTGCCCTATCCACTAAAATTGAGACAAACCAGAGACATTCACCATCTCAACCGCAGTCCGACCCCCAGGCTTCCTCTCAATCTGTCCAGACGACGACTATTCCCGATAACGACGGGATTTCCGGATGTCACTACAGCTATTCTAGGCGCTGATTTCCTATCACATTTTGGTATCTCAGTAGATTTGCGTAACAAACGACTTATAGGTCCGAAGATACCCGCCAACGTAAAGTGCGTTTCTCGTAGGGTCAGAGCTCTAGAAGTAGGGCTGTCCACTGCTCACCCCTATGAGCATTCAGTCTCCCTTCCTGGAGATTCCGAAATGGTACAACACTATATAGAAACCACAGGCAGTCCAGTTTATTCCAAGCCGCGTAGACTTCCACCAGATCGTCTACAAGCAGCTCGTATCGAGTTTAACAACCTAATGCAAGCTGGCATTATCCGACCGTCAAAGTCACCTTGGGCTAGCCCGCTGCATATGGTTCAGAAACCCAACGGCCAGTGGCGCGCCTGCGAAGATTTTCGCCGCCTGAACTCTGTTACCAAGCCCGACCGGTACCCAGTACCACACATACAAGATTTTGCCAATCAACTGCACGGTAAGCGAATCTTCTCGACCATTGACCTCGTTCGTGCTTTTTACCAGATTCCCGTCTACTCGAAGGATGTCCCAACTACGGCTGTGCCGACGCCTTTTGGGTTGTATGAATTCCTACAAATGCCATTTGGTTTGCGGAACGCCGCCCAAACCCTGCAACGTTATCTGGACTATCTTTTCCGTGGATGCCCCTTTGTATACGTCTATATTGATGACATTTTAGTAGCTTCGGCAACGGAAGTCGATCATGAAGAGCACTTAGCAACAGTTCTCCGCATTGTAGAGCCAAATGGACTCCAAATTAACCAGGAAAAATCTAAATTCCGGACCCAAGTAGCTAATTTCTTAGGTGTAACAATCTCACCGACGGGTATCCTGCCTTTACCTACTACCTACTGGTAGGTGGACACTTGCAACCGATTTCATTTTGCTCCCGTAAGCTATCTAGAACCGAACGGAATTATAGTACCTATGATCGAGAATTGCTAGCTATATTCTGTGACATTCAGCACTTCTGCAATTTTCTCGAAGGAAGGCAGTTCACCATCTACACTGACCACAAGCCTTTAATACAGGGTGATTCCAAAGTTGGTGCTTTCCTTTCACTTGCGAATAGGGCTTCAAAAAATAAGTTTTTTTTTTCTTTGACGCTTTTTCGAAATATGAACAATAACGAAGTTACAGGGTGTCAAAGTTTTACTGAAAAAATTAAAATTTAATGATTTTGGCCAAACCACTTGAAGTAATTAGACAAAATTTTGTAGGTGTCAGTAGCTACGTGGAAAGAAAATTTTCCAAGAAACAACAATTTCCTTGCATTTACAAGTGGCGCGCGTACAATTTTTTTTAAAACATTTTCGAAAAAAAATATTACCCTACTGGTTTTTTTTCAACATAAAATTTATTATTGAACTCCTTGTTCAATTCTAAAAATAAAACCCCTTTTATTATTTTTTGCTACGACGCACCGCTTTCGAGTAAAAAAATAAAAACCGTCTTAATGCGTGCCTAAAATTAAATGCTGTTTTAATTTAAAATGTCAAATTATTAAAACTTAGTTCAAAGGCGGCTGAAATCTTTTGTTTTTGTTTATGTCTGTTGATAAGGAATAACCTGTAGTTAGTTAAAATCAAAATAATATTAAAATTAAAATAAATTTAAGTTATTTTTTATTTTGTTTTTTTTTTTCAGCAAAACTTTGACACCCTGTAACTTCGTTATTGTTCATATTTCGAAAAGCGTCAAAGGAAAAAAAAACTTATTTTTAGAAGCCCTATTCGCAAGTGAAAGGAAAGCACCAACTTTGGAATCACCCTGTATATGCTCTCCAGCAACGACATGATCGTCAGTCCCCGAGACAAATTCGACAGCTGGAATTTATAGGACAATTCTCCACCGACATTCGACATGTTCAGGGAGTAGATAACGTAGTTGCTGACTGCCTTTCCCGCCCCGAAGTAGACGCTGTAGCCGCAGCCGTTACAATTGATTTTGACCGCCTTGCTGACGCCCAAACTACCGATGATGACCTGCAACGAATTTTATGTGACCCAAACAGTTTCCTACGACTTCAACGTGTTATTCCACCGGATAGCCAGCAGCCGCTGTACTGTTCTATACAAGATGGACGCATACGCGTGTATGTACCAGCTGCTTTCCATCGAGATGTTTTTCGCAAATTTCATGACCAAGCACATCCAGGACACGCCGCAACATTGCGGATGATTGCAGAGCGTTTCGTTTGGCACAACATGAACCGACAAGTGAAGCAATGGGGTAGAGAATGCCTCCAGTGCCAACGAGCCAAAGTTGGACGACATACTCGGACACCGATAGCACCACTAGGTATGCCTGACGATCGATTCACACATATTCATATAGACATTGTAGGACCCCTTCCACCGAGTCATGACTACCGATACCTTCTTACGATCATTTACCGCTTTACAAGGTGGCCAGAAGCTTTCCCGATTAAAGAAATAACCGCCGAGACTGTGGCAAGTAAACTTCTGGAGAGTTGGATTTCCCGTTTTGGTGTTCCTGCGACGGTGACGACAGATCGAGGCCGCCAATTTGAAAGCCAACTTTTTCGACAGCTCAACGTCATGCTCGGCGTCCAGCACATTAACACAACAACCGCTTACCACCCACAAGCAAATGGATGCATCGAGCGCTTTCATCGCACACTCAAGGCAGTCTTGATTGCCGCGGATGTGGTTTCTTGGGTGGAAGCCCTCCCTCTGGTGTTACTTAGCCTCCGCAATACGTTCAAGCCGGATATCGCTTGCACCGCATCCGAAATGGTATTTGGTACGCCCGCCCGCCTCCCAGGACAGTTACTTGTCCCCAGCGAGAATAGACCATACGGGGTATTTTTCATGCACAAAGTGCACTCAAGAAGGAGAGTTTTTCAAAAATCAGATGTGTTTTCCTGACACTGATGTTGTATTACGTACTCATGATGAATTTTTAAATCAAACTCAAGTGGAACATCACACTGGTACAACCATTTTGCTTGAAATTCCACAATTATGTCTAATATCTTCTTTCCCATTGGACTATATGCATCTTCATTGCTTAGGAATAATGAAAAAAATGATTTTACTCTGGCTAAATGGTAAACCTCCATTTAAGTTATCAGCTTTTAAAATTGCTCAAATTTCAGAAAACTTAATAAATCAATCAAAAAATATTCCTGTAGAATTTTGTAGAAAACCTCGCAAATTAGAAGAAGCTAATTGTTGGAAAGCCACAGAATTTAGACAGTTTTTACTGTATTCTGGCATTATAGTGCTGCAAGGTGTGTTGCCCAGAAGATATTATGGTAATTTCTTGGCACTTCAACTTTCAACATTTATTTTATGTAATCCTGATGCAGATGAAACCCAACTTATCTATGCTCATTCTTTAAATAAATACTTTGTTAAAACATTTAAAATTTTATATGGTATAGAGCATGTTGTACATAATATTCACAACCTTCTTCATGTTGTGGATGATGTCCGTATTTTTGGTTCTTTGGACAGTTACAGTGCTTTTCCTTTTGAAATTTTTTTACAAACAATTAAAAAGATTATTAGAAAGCCAAGTTGTCCCATTCAGCAAGTTATTAATCGTTTTTTTGAAGCAAATGTAGCCAATATAAATATTGTATCTAGGATAAAAAAAAACAAAGGACCCAATAAAAAGCATAACAATGGGCCATTAGTGGATAACGAATCTATTGATTTACAATACTCAGAGTACCAATTTCCAAATTTTGTTCTTAAAGCAAGTTCTCCAAATAATGTATGTGGTCTCAGAAATGGCCATATTATTTTAATAGAAAACTTTGTACTTTCAAGTACTAATCAAATGTGTTTAATAGGAAAGAGGTTTCTGGAAATCGACAATTTTTTTATTGAACCATGTCTTCTTCAAATCTGAGAATTTTGTGAAGTGTGGAATCTAGACAGTAGGCTCAATTTCTGGCCAATTGAACAAGTTGAATTAAAGTTTGTTAAATTTGTTTTTTCTCCTGATGTATTTGTAGTTATACCTTTGCTGCACAGTGAACAATAGTATCAGACCTCAGTCAGACTATACTCAGTGCATTTTCGCTCACATATTTTTTTTTTAAAAGTATTTGTTGTTTAATGGTGAGTTTAATAAAACAAAAATATTTCGGATATGAAAAGTGCAGTAAAGTTACATATTCATCTTAGGTTTCATACTACTTGCTTGTTTGTAAGTGATTTACTTTAGAACTTATTTACTGATTTTTATTAATAACACACTTCATTTCATTCATCCTTATGCCATAGACGTTTCTTGTACTTCGGATTTAATTTGTTGTAGATTTAAGTGTAAATTAGGATAGAAAAATCTTTTTTTGTTGGTTAATTGAGTGCAGGGTGTAGATTAGGTATTTTATGTAATGTTTGTGATTTGTGTTTAGTTTAGTGGTAAAAAGTTTTTTTCTTTAGAACCATAGTTTTGATCATGTGGACAGTTAGTATTATTGATGAGAACTCGGTCGAAGTCATACCTACGTCATGGCTAATACCGAATAAGAATTTGTGTTTCTGGCCACCCAATGATGACAGAATTGCCACAAAAATTGGGGACTGCGTAGAACCAGATGCAAAAACCTGGAAATTATTTAAAATTCGATTTCCAGGAGGAAACATGAAATCTTATGGTAAGTAAAATAGTAGTTGTATATTATTCTATTCTAGTAAGAAAGCTGTACTGTACCAACACACTGTTTTGCAGATACCCTCATAAAAGCAAGGCAAAGTTGCCAAATCGCTGAAGAGTATTCTTCACTGAGTGAATTGAATGATGAGACAACACATCGCAACAGGAAGCGCAAGAATAAGCGAATACTATCCACGAGCAGTAGCAATAAAAGTTCAGATGATGAGCAAATAGGCATTAGTATGCCCAAGTATCCAGGTTATTAATCATATTTAGTACCTATTAATGACAAAATATCTATATAAAACAAAATATCTCAGTATTTTAAATGTTTTCATTACCATTGCAGCAACTAACAAATTGGTTTCAAAACGATCAACAGAAGATGCAAACAGCTACTTGCTTAATGAACATAATGAAAATAATACTCCAAGATGTGCAGGTATGATTACTACTTCTAATTGTATTTTTAAGTTACAGTTTTTGTTTTTAAACACTGTACTGCAGGAAAGTTTTTACTACAATATTTTCAAATTTTATGTATACAAACTTTTTTAGGTGTTCAAAACAATTCTGCTTGCTCAGCAAGATTTTCGGTCCGTAGGCCTACTTCTCCTTACTGTAAGTTTTTTGTGTTTTTGTTACAGTTAAATTTCAATACAATTTTTTGTTCAAAGGTGAGGGAAATATTACTCCTGTCTCTACTCCTGTAACACCTGTTGCTACACAATCTGCTATAACGATTAATAATGGTAAAAAAATTAGTTATTTGCTCAATGTTTGACAACGTGTACGTTTTAACTAATTAATAATTCTAATTGTTTGCAGATTTGCTGCGATCTATTTTTAGAGAGATTTCGAAGATTAATGTAAAAATAGACATCCTCCAGAAAGATGTCTCTACTATTATCAGCTTACGCCTATCAGCTTACTAAATTCTCTTAGTAAGATATTTGAGAGGATTATCTATAATTTTATATATTCATATGTGCGCTGTGACATGTCGAAGTATCAACATGGTTTTTTGCCTGACAGATCAACAGTTACCAACCTGTGCGTTTTTTCTGAGCATGTGGCAGATGCCTTGCGTGATAAACAGCAACTAGATGTCATCTATACTGATTGTGCAAAGGCATTTGATAAGGTCGATCACTGTGTACTACTACGTAAGCTTGAGGAGGCGGGGTTCTCTGGTGGAGTGCTGAGGCTCATGAGTTCCTACCTGCTTGGTCGTGTGCAGACTGTTAAAGTGGGCTTCTCATTGTCCGATTATTATGTTGCAACTTCTGGGGTACCCCAGGGGAGTATTCTGGGGCCTTTACTTTTTCTGATTTTTATTAATGACTTACCGAATTGCCTGCGAGGCTCTACCGGCTTGTTATTTGCTGACGACTTTAAGATTTTTAGACAGATAGGCAACGATGCTGATTGTAGCATTCTCCAGGGTGACTTGGATGAAGTTGCTGCATGGTTTTATAACAATAATATGACACTGAATATTAAAAAATGTTTTATTGTCACATACAGCAGGAAGCGTACGCTGGTAACTGGAGATTACTATATAGCAGGCTCTAAATTGGAAAGATGCAATGAGGTCAAGGATTTGGGAGTTAAATTTCAAAGTAATTTTGCTTTCAATAACCATTATGACTATATAATAAACAAGGCGTTTAAATTACTGGGTTTTGTCATACGTATTTCCAAAGATTTCAACATCGATACAATCATCAAGCTTTATACTGCACTGGTCAGGCCACATCTTGAATATGCCTCTAATGTTTGGTCACCAGCTGATTTTTCTAATAGCAATGAAATTGAGAAGGTTCAAAAAAGGTTCTTTTATACGTAAAACAAAACAATGTGTATCCTTTTAAAGTGTCGTACAATTCCATGCTTGTCACTTTTGACTTGACTGCTCTTGGTGCTAGGAGGAAAACTCAGGCTGTTCTCTTCATCCACCACATTGTAAATAACACTAAATATTCTGGCTGTGATCTGATTAATTATATAAATTTCAAAGTTCCTAAAATTAATTTAAGAATTTTATCCCCCAGCCTTTTCTATGTTGATAATAGGTCTGTGGCTTCACCCCTCAGCGATATGACTTTACAGTGCAATGAGCTGATCTCTTCTAATGTGATACCAGATATTCTGTTTGTTACCTTAAGCGATTTGAAAGTTATTTTGTTACCTTATGAGCGACTGTTTTAGCTCAACTGTTCCTTTACTTTTAAGTACCGCCTAGGGTGTTTGTAAAGTGTACCTAAATAAATAAATAAAATAAATTATTGAAAGTAGAAATAATAACGATGACGAATTAAATCCATACGAAGATCAATTATTTTCAGGATTTCCAGTCTCCAATGTGGAAGTATTGGAAACTTTCTTAGAAGTAGAAGAGAATTGTAATAAATTTGTAAGTACCTATACAGGGTGTCCGGAAAATACTTGTACAACGTTTGACGTCAGACTCCTGACGTCAAACTATGTCGATCTAAGCCGACTTAGTTATATCCAAAATTGTCTCGTTTAGCCGGTAGAGGGCGTCAAAAATTTGTAAAAATATTGGTTTTTTACTAAATTACGTGAAAACCTGCTAATGGATTTTAATGAATTTTAGTATGTAAAATACTTTCGGTCACTCGACAAAAATATCTGGGTTGTCATAACGCCGTTCATATAAAAAATTAGGAGAAATGTTGACGTATTATATCACCTTTATAACACGTCCACTTATTTACAGCCGGTGACTATACTACTAGAAAACGTCATTTTATAGTATTAGTCTACATACTAAAATTCATTAAAATCGATTAGCAGGTTTTCACGTAATTTAGTAAAAAACCAATATTTTTACAAATTTTTGACGCCCTCTACCGGCTAAACGAGACAATTTTGGATATAACTAAGTCGGCTTAGATCGACATATTTTGACGTCAGGAGTCTTTCGTCAAACGTTGTACACGTATTTTCCGGACACCCTGTATATCAGTAATTTAGGTTTTGTCAAATTAACAAAATTGCTGATTTTGTAGAGTTTATATAAGACATCTCATATTAATAAATCTTTAGATTTGAACACCTTGTTTTCAGGTTAAATTTGTCAAATTACTTGGAGGGGCCCACAAAGGCGACGCATTTTCCCGGGCTCTGAATAAAATTTTAACAAACCAACTGGCATCAACTTATAGTTGGCAAGGAAAAAAGGATAAACATTCTTTTCAAGCATTGAAACTTGCCCGAGGTGTTATAGGTAAGCATATAAAATAATACATTTTCATGATTTTAGCTTGTTTAATTTGAGTAGGAGCATTTAAATATTTTCTTTCTCTTAGAAGTATATGTATGCATTATTTATTATTGCTTGCATGTTTGAACAGCAGTTAAAACAGTTGTTTAACTGCGTGTAGTGTGTTTCAAAAACTTTGATTACATTCTGATCAGTAACTTTTTTGTTCCAAGCATATTGTACAACCTATCCTCAACTGTTTCCAAGAAAATGGCGTCTCTATAAGTAGTAAATCATACAATTAGAGTTCATGAAAGATATATTGAGGAAAATTGCGGACAATATATGCAGCGCAATTTTTATGATGTGTTCTAAAACTATTTGGTTAATTCTACCACTGAAATGAAACAGTTGAAGATAGGTATAGGGTATCATGCTTCTTAAAACATGCTTGAAATTTTGAGTAGAATCGATATATCCAATAATACAAATAGTTGCCACCAAAAAAGAAATCGAAGTAGAAATTGCCAATTGGCTGAGGCACGCTCCTGAACGATTTAAACGGCAGAACAGCCGCCTCAACTCTTCAATTTAATTTTCGCGAATATCTTTTTGAACTAGTTTTTCAATAAAATAACATTTAGCATTTAAGTTTATAAAATAAAACACATGTTATATATAATGACATAAAATAAATGTCATTATATATACAGGGTGTCCCTGAAAGGTGCGGAAAAATTGCTACTACAAATTCTTGAGACTTATAAATATAACGATATAACCCAAAACTTACCTCAGTCCAAAGGTCTATAATTTCGGAGCTACAGAATGTCAAAAGTTCAATAGGGTTTTAGTTTTTCCGAAATATTTCCTTTAATAATTGGTGTATTGTCACAAATCTAAAACAAAATTGAATTTTTGACACCCTGTATCTCCGTAATTATCGACTTTTGGACTGAGGTAAGTATATCGTCATATTTAAGCCTCAAGAATTTGTGTTAGCATTTTTTCCGCACCTGTCAGGGACACCTGGTATATGCTTAATCCCATACACGTCTTACAAAGACATTTAAGGGATGCCCTGAAAAAGTCCCATTGATGATCCCAAGGATCATCCTGCAAGACATCCTAGGGATAATCCCAATTACATTCCGAACTGTTCCAAATAAACGTCCTAGATATATCCTAGGAACGTAATGGGATCATACGGGACGTCCGTGGGATTTTATTAACATCCGATGATGCTGTACTTGGGACTTCTCTAGGACCAATTTGTGTTTACTGGGAAGATGGTTTTCACAGCTTTTTGGTCAAAATTAGAAAAAATTATGTATGCAACACGTTTCGAAAATCTCTTATTGTGTAATTCATTCAAATTGTAGGACCTCGCTGTGCTCGCCCTACAAACATTCATTCGTTACACAAAATCGAACTTTTCGTAACTGGTTACATAAATAGGTATTTTCTACGAATGTTTAATAATATACTATACAGGGTGATTCACGGTGATGGTTAATTAGAAGTATCTAGAGAACAACTCAATATTTTTTAAAAAAGAAGTAGTAGTCCATATCCTTTCAGTGGAGTTGTACAAGTACAAAAGGAAGGGAATGATACGCAGTCGTCTCCACAATACTTTATTTCGACCTTCAAAAGGTAAGGCCTGCTCACAACCCCCTGTTTGTACCCTAGTAATTAATGTTAATACTTCCCTATACCTATCTTGCACCGTTCAGTTCGTCAGCAAAACGGTGGTCTAAACTTTAATTAAATTCTCAAGTTCTGCTGATGTGACCTTTTGTCTTCAGTTAGACAATACTACATGGTTGAAAAGCCCAGACACAAAAAATGGAAAAAACCTACAGAATGGTTAATATTTACCTTTTAGTCGGACAGATAAAAAAACTGCAAAAAGTCCATTTTTTTTCAATGGATCCATCGGTGTTTTCTGGTTTGTAATAAAAGAACCTTAAATTTAGAACAAATCCATGTATACATTTCCTATACCTAACTTCAACCGTTTCTGACTTATTTTCTTAAAAGGGCGCATTCAATAGTAGTCCATACTAATCTGAATACGGACACCTGCTTGGTAATAATGACTAGTTGTCGATTCCATAACTACAACATGTCACAGATATTTGTCAAGTTCAACACTGCTTCAAACTTTGCACAAGCAGGTGTTCGTATTCAGATTAGTATGAAGTACGATATTTACACTTTAAGGAAAAACTGTTGATAAGTCAGAAACGGTTGAAGTTAGGTATAGGATTGTTATAATTTTGAATTCACTAGTCTAGCAAGCCAGCGCATATGACATTCAGATTTAATTTAATTCAAAACTAATCATAGTGTATCACAACGCCCTTTGGTTCGTTTATAGGACTCATAATGTACCTGGTACCTGGCGTTTTGATTTTCTAAATGGTGGTGTAAAAACCGATGCCGCGGTATAAAAGAAACCATTGAAACTCGCACTCGTAGCAAAGTAGATTTTCGTGCGTAAGGTAGGAATTTTCTGTTATATTTTATTTTGGAAAATTGCTCATATTTGTTTCTATATCACGTACCAATTAGTAGTGACCAATAATTCAGTTCATATTTACATAAACCGAGTTAGTAGATAAATAGGTGTAGTGAATTATTAATCTCGTAATGTTTAATAATAATTGTAATATTGACGACATTTTGAGCACTGCAGTAGCAATTTGTCCAAATATTAAAGGTTTGGATTTATTAAGATTGAGTTCAAAATAGGATTTAATACAAGAAATAGCACGAAGTATTAAAACTCCGAAACTTAAGTATCCTAGCGTGGTTGCCTTATATCTTAGTAGAAATAAGGAGTACATTGTGAAATATTTTAACAGGAATGATGAACAAGGAGAGACGGATATTGCAGCCAAATCAAAACGTATAGTCAAATTTGATTTAGCTGTCGAAGTACTAAAGAATAAAAATATTTCTAGGGAAAGTCTTTTAGTACAATTGAAATCACCACTTTTCATTAAAAGTATTTGTTTAAATTTAGGCTGGAAGGTTAATACAAAAAACTAATGCTTTTCGAAAATTCATTGTTCGAAAAGCATGTTATAGTTATTTGCAAGAAAATATTGAACGTGAACCTGCAAAAGTTGAGGATGACGACGAAATCATTCCTGATATATCACTAAAGGAAAATGTGGTAAGTAAGCTAGAATCAACACCTGAAAAGTATCCTGACATATTGATTACTGGTTCGCAAAAAAGCTGCGTTAACTCTAATAATAGTTGCGTCGAACTTCGCAGCACCCGTAGTTCATCCTCAGTGCAGCCCTACTATACAAATGTTTTGAAGGTGAAAAGAGACATTTTTTGTGCCGTTACACCGGAAAAAATCGATTTTCCCAGTTGTCTGGTGGACACCTCTCCAGGCACTAGTTCTGAGATTTTACCAGTAGGTGCCAAAAATGTAAATTTACTTGAAAAGCCTACCTATAAAATACGCAAATATTTTGAAGGAAGTTTTATAATTCTTGTTAACAAATAGAATTTAATATGTAAAAACAACAAACGAGATTCCAAAAATTACCCATTTTATTTAAGAAAGAAAATTTCTCAAACTGTGAATAATAATAATAATAATAATAATACTCTTTATTTCAAATATGAGTTATACATAAATGAAATAGCGTCATATGTTTCACAATAATTAAACAATCCGTGGACTTAACTTATTTACAATTTTTGTTACAGGTTTTGATAATATTCCTTTAAGTTATAAGGCTCTAGTTCTATTAGGGAATTTTTAATCGCCTTTTTGAATACTTTGTCGCATGTTATCATTTTAATACGTTCAGGTAGTACGTTATACAATTTTACGCATCTGTAATAAGGGCATTTTTCGATTAACGTTAGATGATGTTTTGGGTAGACATTGAAATTAACTACAGATCATAAAGCTGAAAAACATCCTACTCCAAAAGGTCGGAATGCTCATTCATTTTCTTGTCAGAGAGGTGAAGGTTTATCTTGTAACTCTTCTTCAAACTCTTCTAATGCAGAGCTGAAGGCACAATGCTATTTTTGTAAGACTAAAGGTCACTACATTCAGAAATGCACCAGATTTTTGGATTTAGCTATAGAGGACAGGATTGAAAAAGTAAAGCAATTAAGACTGTGCATCAATTGTCTAAGAGCTGATCATTCTTACAAAAGGTGTTATGCTGGAAATTATAGAAAATGTAATGGAAGGCATAGAACATTCTTGCATTTTGACAAAAAATCTGATAACCTTTCTCAATCATGCAACTCTAATGTAAAAACTAAAGCTGTTCTAAATTCTCTTTTTAATCAAGCACCTCCTCAGGATTGTGATCAATCACTTGAGTCTGTTAATTCACCTAATAGTAATGATATTGCTGGAATTGACTGTATTCAGTACAATGTTAATTGTGCAAATAGTAAGCCACCAAATGGTGTTAATGATTACATAATTTTGTCAACTGCTATTGTGATGGTATTTGATACTAACTTACAACCACATAATTGCAGGGTATTGCTAGATTCCGCGTCTCAATCTAATTTTATCACTCAAGAATTGTGTGAAAGTTTGGGATTGGTTATTTCAAAGGTAACTATATCTGTGGTTGGTATAAATCCTATCTCCCTGTATTCTAGAATATAAATGAAGTATATTCTAGAATACAGGGTATGTGTACAGTAACCATTCAGTCAAAAACATCAGCATTTAGAAGGACTATTAGTTGTTTAATACTACCAGTAGAGCTCGAATCAGATGAGAAAAGGCCACCGCATCATCAATGACACAGTTTTTAAAACTATTTCTTTCTCCTTCTACAGTTGCCGTCGCATTAGATATAATCAGAGGCGTCCTATTAAAATATTCCCGAAAATAAATTGTTAAGCGGTCAAAAAGCCACTTGGCAACGTAGTACGGTTTTTACTTGGACACAATTAAAACAGATGCGGCAGCGGCCAGGGACATTTGGACCTTTTTATATGCTTTTACTAGCCGGCACTCTAAACGGTGTTGCCAAGTTTAAAAAAATGTAATGGCGGACAGGGAGACTTAGGGGGTTAGGTTAGGTTCCGTTTTAGTCTGGTGTTTTGGTTGTATTGTTGATGGTCGCAGTTGAAGTTCACATAGTGTTATGAATAAAAAACGTTATTTTGTCAAAATGTCTTTCAAAAAGGTTGGAAAGAAAGGTGTTATCATATACAGCCAAGGCCGTGAAATCGTCAGTAACGTCTTACAATTTATGAAGAAAGAAGCAGAAGGAGTTTCCATTCCTTTGAAAAACATGTTGTCTTTTATTTTCTTTATTAAAAACGACGAAAATGTTTCATTTTACTGATAAAATAATAGCACGCCACTGACTGGCTGCAACAACTTGGAAAGTAACGAGAGCAGCAATATTTAAAGCGAGACGTACAGAGATCGTGACATCATCGTTTGATGACGCCTGTGGCCTTTTCTTAGCTGATTCGAGCTCTAATTAATGCAAACATGCCTAGCCAACATATTAATGTGTCAACTATTAAGATTCCACGTCATTTAAAGTTAGCAGATCCTCAATTCAACAAGTCGGATAAGGTAGATATGCTTTTGGGTGCTGAATTATTTTTCTCACTTTTAAGTATTGGACAATTGTCATTAGGTAGAAACATGCCTACACTTCAGAAAACTGTTTTGGGTTGGGTGATTGGTGGAACCATACCCCAAACTTTCCAGTCTCAAATTTCTTGTTCACTTTCTCATCGAATCGTAAATAATTCCATGTCCAATACTGAATTGTCAGATCAATTGAAACTATTCTGGGAAATTGAGGAACCTATTGTGAATGTTAACAATCATACTCCTGATGACATTGCCTGTGAAAAAATATTCCGTGAGACTACAAAACGGGATAATGAAGGAAGATTTATTGTTCAAATTCCTTTAAAATTTGACCCTGGTCTTCTAGGGGATTCTAGAGTTAATGCCTTAAAACGACTTAATTCACTTGAACGCAAGTTGGAAAAAACCCTACTCTGTCTGAATTATACTATGATTTCATGTCTGAGTACCTTTCTATGGGTCATATGTCACCAGGACTTACACATGACGAATCTATATTTTCTAATTTTTTACCCCATCACTGTGTCTTTAATGAAAATAATCAAACCACAAAATTACGAACAGTTTTTGATGGGTCTTGTCCTTCAAATTCAGGACTTTCTCTAAATAATCTTCAGTGTACTGGTCCTGTAATTCAAGACGACTTGTTATCTATTTTACTGCGATTTCGATTACATGTATATGTAATTTGTGGTGACATTATCAAAATGTTCAGACAAATACTAATTGATCCCTCACAAAGAAATCTTCAGTGCATTCTTTGGAGACAAACTACATCCGAGGAGGTTCAAGAGTTTCAGTTAAATACAGTTACTTATGGAACTAGATCTGCTCCTTGGCTTTCTGTACGGTGTCTCAAGCAATAGGCACTAGATCACATGGATAAATTTCCCAGAGAATATAATATTTTGCATGACTTTTTTATGGATGATTTGTTGACTGGGGGTGACACTGAGGAAGAAGTAAAGGAAATCTGTGACACTATTGTATTAATTTTGAAGTCTGGATGTTTTCATTTGCAGAAATGGGCTTCTAATAGTAAAGTTATATTAGCCCACCTTCAACAGCAAAATCCTAAGGCTGTAATACAGATTGGAGAAGGTAATAAGACTAAAACATTGGGTCTTCACTGGTCGTGTTTTGATGACAACCTTTGCTATAGCGTGTCAGCTAACTGCTTGAGTTCAGTGACTGAAAGAACTGTGCTAATTGACATTGCTCAGATCTATGACCCATTGGGTCTTCTGGGTCCATGTATAGTTATAGGTAAGATTATGATGCAGAAATTGTGGTCATTAAAGCTTTCGTGGGATGAAGCTCTTCCTTCTGACATTGATACTCAGTGGCGAACATTTAAGAGTCAACTTTCATTTCTAAATAACGTTTTTATTCCTAGATTAGTGGTTTTGCCAGATAAAGACGATATCCAGATACACGGATTCTGCGACGCCTCAATTCTTGTATATGGAGCATGTATCTATTTTCGAAGTGTAAATCGTCGCGGTCTTGTAAGGGTTGCCCTTGTTATGTCAAAGTCCAGGGTTGCTCCTTTGAAGTCTCTGACGATTCCCAGACTAGAATTATGTGGAGCATTGTTGCTTGCTCAATTGTACGCCAAAGTAGTGTCTTCTATAAATATAAGGCCTTCAAGAGTTTATCTTTGGAGTGATTCCACTATTTGTCTATCATGGATAAAAACATCTCCAAGCAAGTTGAACACCTTTGTTCAAAACAGAGTATCTCAAATTAACGAACTTACGTCACCAGATGACTGGCGGCACGTGGCTACAGAAAACAATCCTGCCGATTATATTTCTAGAGGTGTCAATCCAGTTGAGTTGTCTAAATTAGAAAAATGGTGGAGTGGTCCCTGTTGGCTTTCAAACAGTGAACAGGATTGGCCGGAATCATCTATAGTATTTGAGAGTAAAATTCCAGAATTGAGAGAACAGCGAACTATTTTTGTGAATGTTCAGATTCTAGATCCTCTGCCAATATCTGAATTTTCAAATTTTATTCGTTTGCAGAGAGTTACTGCTTGGTGTTTGAGATTAGTAAGCTTTGCGAATCATCATACTAGGGAAAGATTTTCAAAAACCCTGACACCTTTCGAGCTTCAATTAGCTACTAACACTTTGGTCAAAATATCACAACGTGAATCATTTGGCAATGAAATTTATTTGCTTTCAAGAAAATTACCGTTACCTGTAAAGTCACGACTACTTTCATTGAATCCATTTTTAAATAAAAACGGTATTTTGCGGGTCGGAGGTCGTCTTCAGCATTCGTGTTTGACATTTGAAGCAAAACACCCTGCTCTTTTGTCAAAAGATCATCATTTGACCAAGTTAATCTTTAGATATGAACATGAACGACTGTTTCATGTTGGTCCTCAACAGCTTCTGTACTCTGTGCGTCAGAGATTTTGGCCTCTAAATGGTCGAAATATTGCTCGATATACTGTTCATGAATGTGTTCGGTGTTTTAGAGTTAACCCTGTGACAGAATTTCCTATTATGGGAGATCTTCCAAAGGATAGGGTTTGTCCAGCTCCTTCCTTTTTTGTGACAGGTGTGGATTATGCCGGACCTATCTTGATAAAGAACAAGTCCGGGCGCGGTGCGAAATTGATAAAGTCCTACCTAGCTCTTTTCATATGCTTTACAACAAAATGTATCCATCTTGAACTGGTTGGAGACCTGAGTAAGGACGCTTTTATAGGAGCATTTCGTCGGCTTACATCTCGTAGAGGAAAGCCCAGCCAGGTATTCTCAGACAACGGATCTAATTTTATTGGAGCTCAGTCTGAGCTTTCTGAATTGGCTAAATTTTTATCGTCAAATGAGACAGAAATACAAGCATCTATTACAAATACAGGTATAAACTGGAAATTCATACCAGCATTTTCTCCACACATGGGTGGAATTTGGGAAGCTGGGGTTAAAGCAACAAAGAAACATTTGAAAAGGATTTTAGGAAACGCACATTTAACGTATGAGGAGTTTTACACAGTATTAGTGCAAATAGAAGGGATTTTAAATTCCCGTCCATTATCCCCGATTTCCTCAGATCCCAACGTGACGTTTGACAGTGACGGGTGTGAAAGATGCGAGAAGAGAGACACTTAACCTAAGATTAGGGTTGTGACTGCGCGAACGTTTTTTGCTATTTTTTTATGTTTTTGTTCACCCTAACTTAAATAAAATCTAATGTTTAACCACAGTCTAAAGGTTCTATTATTGAAAAGTTACTAATAACACTAACTGAACGCTTAAACAAAACGTTGGCTGACATGCTGTCACTATACTGCAATACAGAGCAGACAGATTGGTGCACTTATCTGCCATTCGTGACATTCGCATACAATACAGCCAAACAAAAGACGACACGTTTTAGCCCGTTTCAACTAATATTCGCAAGAAACCCCACGCTACCACTGGACGCCACCCTCCTAGAAACTGAGGACGAACCGAACACGGACGAACTACGAGAGAAAGCCCTACTACTAAGGGCAATTGCTGTAGAGAATATCCACAAAAAACAGGAAAAGGACAAAGACATTTACGACAAATATCACAGAGATGGTGAATTTGAGGTAGGAGATAGGGTGAAAATATTCATCCCAATCAGGAAAGTAGGAAAAAGCGAGAAATTACTGCTACAATGGTTCGGACCCTACAGAATAATAAAGAAACTCAGTGAAGTTAACTATGAAGTAAAACAGAAAAAAGGAAAAAAAAAACGGATATAGTGCACATAGGGAGGATTTTACCATTCTATGATGAATGGACATTGGGGGATATATCCGATGTAGATTCAGACGTAGAAAGCAAGGAAGAGGAAGAACAATGACTAGCACGAGTCGGTCGGTCCACAAGGAACGGAGACAGTAATAAAAACAATTTTTGTAGGCCAGGCACGTCAGATACACAGCATGTGGAAGTGTCAGCAGGAGCAACATGGAAAACAGTACCAGAAACAATACTTTATGAGGGCACTATACCACTGACATACGTTATCCCATGGTCAGAACCTAGACTAAGCCCAGAACCAGGGTTCAGACGAGTAGATAATTGCTTGAGCAGTGACCAACAGATATACTACAGAGCCAAAAAACACTTAGAAGAATTAGAAAGGGCAATAGATATAGAAATGGACAAGTACAAAGCAGCATGGTACCCGGAGTGGACAGAGACTAGTAAGAAAAAACGTCAGAAACGAACGTTCTCACTGGGATTCATCGCGGACGGGCTTAATTACTGCTGCGGGGTCAAACCAAGGAAAAACTTGACTCAATGTCCATGGAAGAGGGTAAACTGGAGGCACATATAAATGCCCTACATAGCACTATGAGTGATACGCTGAAACTAATCAGCACACATTCTGAAGAACAAAAACGCTGCCAGGAAAAAACCAACATGTCAATCAAGACAACAGAAAAAAGGGTGCACATATTAGAGGAATTCCTAAACGAGGATCGGAAAAGGGAACTAGCAGGAAGGGAATTAGCGGCAGGGTCTCTAGAGGCAAACATACAAGCAAATCTTGGGATGGCAAGGAAAATGATCTTACTAATTAGAAGAATGCGGAGCCAATCCGCAATACAAGAATGTAGACATAAACATATACCACTGTCACTAATTCAACCTGAAACGTTAAGGAGCGATCTAAATAAAATAAAAGACGAAATAGGGAAAGACAACATCGATTTGGCTATACCTGTATCCAACTTAGCATCATACTTCCGTGTACCAATAAGCGAGTGCACCTTCTCCGGAGAACAGCTGGTGGTGCATGTCAAGGTACCAACAGTAACTAAAAACCACCAGTGGCAGCTATTCCAACTCCAGACAAACCCATTCGCATGGCAAGGTCAGACATGCACATTAAAACACTCACCACTGATGATGGCCGTAGCTAATAACCAGGGAACCACGGTCCTAAAAGAAATCACAGGCATTGCACTACACGAATGCAAACCATTTCAAGACAGGCTGTGCTATTTACCAAGATTCTCCGGCGACCAAACTCAAGGCCCTTCGTGCGCTCGAAAACTGTTTCATGGATCCACAGTGGAAGACATAGCGGAACATTGCCCCATGCATTGCCACCAGTCAAACCTAATGATCATATCAGAAACGGGGTCCGAAGAATTCCTCATCACGCACCCAAAAGCAAACACGACAATCAGCTGCCCTAAAAGCACCACTAAACTCGGGGAGGAAATGTTAAGACTACCAGGGGCATTAAAAATCAACTTACCATGCAAGTGCCAGCTATTAGTAGACAAGGACATTGACATCCAAAAACGATTTCCTTGCAAAGACGAAGAAAACCCAGCTTCCATACGCCACATACTACCACACACTAAACAGTAACTGGACCACAAACTTGCCACATTTCAACCTAACCTCAGAAAAAGAAGTAAGGCTGAACATGGACAGAGAATGGGAAAAACAGGAACACCTCGACCACGTGGAAATACACCAGGGCAACCACACCTTCATGTTCACGTGGAACATAGTCTTGTCAATAGCGGTAATTTACTTACTATTACGAAGACCAACATTACTCGCATTGGCACAGACAGCCCACACGGAAAACGGGTCCCCCCAAGCACCCGGGGGGGCACGCAGGAATACTGGCTGGGCGTAACAACGTGGCTAATTGGAGGAATAGTGATCGGCGTCATATTATACGGCGTGCTGAAACACTACCTTACCTCCCGTAAAAAACACCAATCACCCCGTCAGAGCACCGAAACTGAAGGTTTAAAGCAAAAAAGCCAGGAAAATTTAGAGATAATGTCACGTTTAATTTATGAGCCCTTCTGGGTTCATCAATTAAACTGACTCACGACGTTAAACGTCGCGCCGGGATCTCAGTTTCAAGGATGGAATCAAACACTGAGTTTTCTATTAAACACTTAAATCTATTAAATATAGTATACATAAATGGGTCAGCACAATACGGTGATAAACACACTAAAAGTTGACAATTTAACAATTGTACTTACATAGATTCATAAGCTAAGGACTTAGCATTTTCTGGCGGCTGGCTCGGTCACTTTCGTGCTGGAACAACTTTGGAGAATGGACTACTTAACTTGATCTTTTCTCGAGGAGAGTCGACATTTCGACTTCTTGGTTCAGCTGGTCGCACTACCGTCGATTGGTTTACACTTCCCTTATACTGCTGAAATCGGCGTGTTTTATACCCGATCGGCTGACGTAGTGTGTCATTGTTCGTCGCCTATTTTTCATATTCCTGCAAAGCAGGTGCTGGTGACTCATCACTGATATGATGCACTCGGTGCATGACACACTCGGTGCATCATGGTGCGACCTTGCCTCGTGCGTTTAATATTTCGCAATCCTTGAATACTCTTATGTTTTTAAGTCAATAAGTCCATCTTTTGAATTAATGGATTTCCCATTCGTGACATATGCCTCCGCCCTAGAAAAACTGGTACCCAGTTTTATATGAACAATAATTAAAAATTTTAACAATAGCAAAAATATATCGTTAGCTTAACAGAAATTTAAAAGTTACATGTGTACATACATACATCATGATAAATGGTTAGTAGGTTTACATATGTGAGTATTCCATAGTACTCAGTTAAGTTTGTCCAAGGACACTGGTTACAATCATTTCTTAATAATAAGTTAGTACTTATTCTAACAATATTATATAGTAAAGTTATGCTTCTGTAATAAACATACATAGTTCAAATTATGAACTTTACCTTAATCGCTTTGCTTCCGGCAGAAAAAAAAACAAAATAACGCAACACTGGGAAAAGTTCAATAGAGGCTTAGTCCTATGAGCCAAACTTTGCATCTCACATCACCGAACACCATTATGATTAATGTTCCATAAATGTTTGTGGTCTGGGTCGATTATCCAATCGATGATTCGGCTAGCTTGGACCTCAGCATCAACGTACAGGCCCATTAACAATAATGGCTCATCATAGTCTGCTTTGGCTTCATTCTCATATAGTCCTCAGTGTTACATGAAATATAAGAACAAAGGTTAATATGCGCTACTTAAGGCTTAATATACAATATCATGTCTTATAACAAAATTAATTTTAGCATCATTTGTAACTCTTATTTATGAGTTAGTATGTACGATCCATTTTCCATTCCTAAAAAATAAAAAATGGAACGTGTGAAATTTATTTCCCTAATGCTGTAAAGCAAGGATTGGGATGTAATTTCCCGTGTATATACCGCGCGAACAAAATTAGTCATGTAAACAACTTGAACGTTCGTTTACTGTTATCAATATTTTATTTGTTATGTTAGTCGTTCGTCATTAACCAACAAGATTGTCGGAACGTCGTGTCAAGAATATTCGCCTCCCCAGCGAGACATTTTTTATCGCACCTTATTAGTTCATAGCGCTAAAAAATAATTAAATTAATTTCATGACTAGATTATTCTCGTAAACATTAATGTACAATTTCCAATAAGAATAATCGATAAGTAGACCTTATTGCTGCTGATAAGCAGAATATGACCCTATATTTCCAAAAGGCTCTAACTGAGCAACAAACGGCTGTGCTACCGCTTGCTCAGGATTCTCTCTAGTTTGAGGATTAATGGGCCCCACTGCTTGCACTTGCGCCTGGTTATCCGGATTTGGGCACAGTGCCGGATTGCGGACAACCTGACTTGCGTGGGATTCAG
Organism: Ips typographus; assembly: GCF_016097725.1. Classification (NCBI taxonomy): domain Eukaryota; kingdom Metazoa; phylum Arthropoda; class Insecta; order Coleoptera; family Curculionidae; genus Ips; species Ips typographus. The sequence continues at coordinate 938,528 of NC_138432.1, forward strand.
GTGGTCCCATAAGTTTGTGGTCCAAATGCACCTCCAGAAGATGCGCCAGCAGAATTCACTTCTGATGTTTCAACCCTTTGTTGTGTTTGGGGTACTACTGGTACCCGAAACTGGTGAAACGTAGCATTCGGTATATAAGTATGCGTGTATTGGGAATGATTCGGTTGATTCAACAATCACGTAATGAAAATCAATATGCACATAATGTAAACCGTCTTCCTAACTCGGACTATTTAAATTAGTCATTTATTTATGCGCGCAGCGACACATTCATTTCTCATCGCTCGCGAATTACATTCTTTGCCAAATGCATAAACAACTTATATGCCTAAGGTAATACGTCTATTACCGCATTATTATACAGACAAAAATATACTCTCTTTTTAATCATCAGTGGTTTATCTTTATACATAATTATAGGTAGGCGCCTACAAAAGAAAAATATTAAACATTCTTAAATTCAATCATTTATCTAACCATTTTTTAACATCCACGGAAAATTAAACTAATATCTGTTCTTGAATTTTCGGAATTTCACTTTATCTTGCCATTTATTCGTTACATTTTTATTTTATTATTATTTAATTTTTTTTTTAATTTTACTCATTGTATAGGAAAAAACTTTTTATTCCTCAAATTTTGTATTTTTTTCATTAAGATGGAACGTGGAAACGGAGCTGGACGGGCCCGGGGCAGCGGTGGCACGCTTTTGGCCATATTGGCCGCAAGACGAGCTCGAGATGCCGCTCGTGAGGCCGCGGCCGCAGTGGACCCCCAGGCGGAGGCTCAGGTTAGTGACGGTCACCCTCCCGCTCAAGATGCTAGTGACAAGGAAGCTCCTCATGAACCTCCGACTACACCGCAATCTTACCAGGGGGAGGTTACGGGTCAAGCGTTCCCGGTATTCCCAGCACCTCAAATGGCGGTCGGGGCTATAGGAAGCCACTCAAAAAATATAAAATTTTACTTCCTGTAGTATTTATGGGGAAAAATAAAGAAATATTATTATAAATTGATTGTATTAGTTCAATTGAGATCCTCTGTGATGGAGGTTCCTTCCGGTGTCCAGGGGTCATGGTAAGGTAAAATTCGGCTTACATGGACTACCTCAGTCTTAGATTTTTGTGAAATACCCTTCCGTATTTCATAGTCCACATCAGACATTTTTCGATTTATGTAATAAGGACCAAACCATCTAAGCAATAATTTTTCACTTTTTCCTACTTTCCTAATAGGGGTGAAAACTTTCACTTGGTCACCCTCTTCAAATTCAACATGGCGGTGTTTACAATCGTAACGTAATTTATCTATGTTTTGTCGCCGTTTTATATTTTCAACTGCCAAATTTCTGACTGCTAAACCAACGTCTCTAATTTGGTCGCTATTACTACTTTCTAAGGGTGGCAACAAGTTTGCTTCTGTTGGTAAAATAGGTTCACGACCGTATACCAGCATGAATGGCGAAAATTTAGTACTATCCTGTTTTGCAGAATTGTACGCAAAAGTCACATGTGGAAGATATTCATCCTAATTTGATTAGTATTGGTATACATAGATAGCATATTGGCTAAAGTTTTATTAAATCTTTCTGTTAAGCCATTAGTTGCGGGATGATACGCAGTAGTAAACTGACTCGTTGTCCCCATCTTTTTTAGCATTTCCGTAACCAATTCTGATTGAAAAACTTTTCCTCTATCGCTTAACAATTCCTTAGGTGCACCGTGTTTTGTAATAATTCTCTCTAGTATAAACTTCGCTACAGGTCCGGCTTTGCCGCTCGGTAATGCGTCAGTCTCCGCCCACCTTGTGGCGTAATCTGTCGCTACCACTATCATGGTTTTGCCGCTGCTACTTCTGCGAAACGGACCTAACAAATCTATTCCAACCTCTTCAAATGGGGTGCCAACTGGGATAGGATGTAACAGACCGATAGGCTTTTGATTTTGTTGGCCTTTCCTGGCCTGCAATCCGGACATCCTTTTACAAAACGTTCCACGTATATTTTGCAACCCTTGCCAATAGTATCTTTGTTTTATTTTCGCTAGGGTTTTTGACAATCCCAAATGGCCACACAGTGGTTCTGAGTGGTGGGAGTACAAAATTTCCCTTATTAACTGTTGCGGTATCACTAAAAGTTTAGTCCGGCCCACTCCATGCGGGTTTATACGGTACAAAACTTCTGATTCAAGCCTAAAATTTTCGCTTGCTTGCGTATACCAATTGTAGCTTCTTCAGGATGTTTTATAGCCTGAATTATTTCCAAAATGTTTTCATCTTTTGCTTGCAATGTTACGCTTATCCAATAAAAAGGTTGGTATTTCGTCAATTTCTTGTACTTTCGTATTCGCTGGCAAAACAGGATATCTGCGTACGCAGTCTGCATCTCTGTGAGCAATTCCTGATTTATGATGTACTGTGTAGTCAAATTCCGATAATTTTAACGCCCAACGCGCTAAAGGTCCAGTAGTCTCTTTCAAGGGTTTTAGCCAACATAGTGCATGATGATCTGTCACTATTTTTATAGGTTTTCCATAAATAAAATGTCTAAAATAAGATAGCGCCCATATGGCTGCTAACCCTTCAAGTTCTGTTATAGAATAATTCTTTTCAGCTTTACTAAGACTTCTGCTTGCGTATGCTATTGGGTGTAACGCATTTTCATGATCTTCCTGCAATAATATTGCTCCGATTCCATCTTTACATGCATCTACCTTTAATTCACATCCTTTATTTGGTTGAAAATGTGCTAAAACCGGTTCACTAATCAATTTTTGTTTTAGTGTTTCAAACGCTTCGTGATGTATGTCCTGCCAATCAAATTTATTTTGTTTCTTTGTCAGATCATGTAAGGGACGTGCAATTTTTGCAAAATTTTCTATAAACTTCCGGTAGTAGTTACAAAGTCCCAAAAAACTTTGTATACCCTTTACATTTTTTGGCCTTGGAAAATTTTCAATTGAAACTAATTTTGATTTATCAGGAAAAAAATCTTTGATACTGTTCTTGTTTTGTTAATGTTATATACATACTGTTACGATTTTCCCGTGGGTTCACACAAAGTCAATTTAACTGAACAATTAATAAATTCATTAACACGTTAAAACACTCCGTACAATAATTAACACAGCTACTAAAAACACTACTACAATTCCACAATTACTTCGCTATTTAAACTTAACCGCGTTCCCAAATTCACTACTCCCGCGGTTTACACCGCGTCTTTTATATTCGCAACCCACGTTCTAGAATGACCGCGAAACGCTTCGCGATTTACGTCGAATATTAAGGATTGTTCCAGGTCCGGCGCTTCCTAACTGTGGCCTACTTTAATACGCGCCCGGCCAGATATTACGGCGCATCGGTTTCATCCCGAAGCGAGCGCTTGTTAAGAACTATCGAGCATAGTAGGTCCAGACCGTAACACTGCCCCCCTCTTAAAGCTGATCGTCCCGATCCGCTTCATCTAATCCGTGGTATTTCTTTAGTCTGTCCAGATGGACAATTTTCATCTTGGCTTTGGGGCTGCGTTGGACTCTGTACACGACATCGTTTAACCTTTTTACCACATTGTAAGGTCCCTCCCAAACAGGTGTTAATTTTGGTGATTTGCCTTTCTTCCTCTGAGGGTTAAACAACCAAACTTTGTCATCCTTCTGGAACCCTCCCGAATTGGCCCTCAGATCATAACGAGCTTTCATCTTGTCGCTAGTTAGATTCAGACTTTCCCTGACCAGATCATGGACGTTCAGTAATCTGTCTTGCAACTCGTCAACGTAGTTCTCAATGTTTGTGCTTTGGCCTGTTGGAGATCCGAACACCACATCACATGGAAGTCGCAGTTCTCGACCAAACAGAACTTTAGATGGTGACTGTCCCGTTGAGTTGTGGACTGCTGCTCTATAAGCCATCAAGAAGAGCGGAATATGCTGGTCCCAATCTTTCTGATGCTGATCAACAACCTTTGAGAGATGTTGCTCTATGGTCTTATTAAATCTCTCGACCATGCCATCCGACTGAGGATGAAGCGGCGTTGTTCGGGTCTTCCTAATGCCTAGCAGGTCACAGAGCCTCTGAAAGAGCTTGGACTCAAAGTTTCGTCCCTGATCAGAGTGTCAAATCTACTGAAGACATTTTCGACGAGAATATCAGCGACTGTGCTGGCTTCTTGATTTGGAATCGCAAACACCTCAGGCCATTTGCTAAAGTAATCCATGGCAACAAGAATGTACTTGTTGCCTCTGTTGGTCTCAGGAAAAGGCCCAGCAACGTCTATGGCTAAACGTTCGAACGGCAATCCTACGTTGTACTGCTTCATAGGTCCCCGGGATCTCGTCTGTGGTCCGTGGCTAGCTGCACAAATGGAACATTGTCGACACCATGATTTCACGTCTTGGCAGTAGTTCACCCAGTAAAAGCGTTGCCGGATTTTGTCCAAAGTCTTATTTACTCCCAAATGAGCACCAGTCTTTCCATTGTGCATTTCCTCCAGTACGTGGTTGACCCTTCCTCTGGGAACTACCAGCTGCTTCCTTATCTCTTTTCCATCGGCACTCTCCCAAGCTCTTTTTAGCAAGCCGCCTTCAACCACAAGCGAGTCCCACTGAGCCCAAAGTGCTTTGAACGTCAGGCCTTTGCTAGAGATGTCTTGCCATGTTGGTCTTGGCTCGCTTTGTTCCTTTCTCAACAACAATGGGCCTATGTCGCTGTCTTCTAGTTGATCCTTCCTGATCTCATCGGGACTCCATTCATCATCGGTCTTCAGCTGAACCATTCTGATGGACACAACTCCCTCACGTTGTTCCGCTTTCTGGCAATGTTTGCATTCTTCGGCGCAAGGTCTTCTTGATAGAGCATCTGCGTTATTATGCAGCTTTCCGGGTCGATGCTTGATGTTGAAATTATACTGCTGGAGTTTTTCAAGCCATCTTGCTACTTGTCCTTCCGGTTGTTTCATTCCGAGGAGCCACTTGAGTGCCGCATGGTCAGTCCTTATCAAAAATTCCTGTCCGTACAAGTACTTGTGAAAGTGATCGACTGATTTTACTATTGCCAGTAGCTCTTTTCTCGTTACACAGTAGTTCCGTTCTGCTTTGGTAAGTTTCCTACTGAAGTATTCTATGACATGTTCTTCTCCGTTTTGGACTTGAGACAATACAGCTCCAATACCAGAATTACTGGCATCTGTGTCTAAAATGAACTTTCCTTTTGGTTGTGGATAACTGAGGATGGGACTGGAGCAAAGTGAGGCCTTTAATCTTCTGAACGCCTGATCACATTGGGTATTCCAACAGTAGGGTGTTTTGTCCTCAGTAAGTTGATGTAGCGGAGCTGCGATGTTGGCAAATCCTTCCACAAACCGTCTGTAGTAGGTGGCAAGTCCTAGAAAGCTTCTGAGTTCGTGTTTATCCTTTGGTACTGGCCATTCTCTAATTGCTTGGATCTTCTTGTCGTCCGTCTGGATTCCGTCGACCGTCACCACATGCCCAAGGAATTCGACTTGCTTTTGGAAGAACCAACACTTTTTGGCGTTCAATCGAAGATGGGCACCACCTATTCTAGCAAATACTTCTTGCAAGTTGTCCAGATGTTCTTCAAAAGTTTTTCCCATCACCATGATATCGTCCAGATAAACCAAGCAAGTCTTCCAGTTAAGGCCACGAAGCACAATTTCCATTAGTCTTTCAAACGTAGCAGGAGCATTACAAAGTCCGAAGGGCATCACATTGAATTGGTACAGCCCATTTCCAGCAGAAAAAGCAGTCTTCTCCTTATCTTGCTCCTCAATGCCAACTTGCCAGTACCCACTCTTCAAATCTAAAGTAGAAAACCAACAGGATCCTGCCAAAGTCGTCAGTGTGTCGTCGATACGGGGAAGTGGATAGCTGTCCTTTTTGGTCACGTCATTCAGTTTTCGGTAATCTACACAAAATCTGCTTGATCCATCTTTCTTAGTGACCAGAACAACAGGTGATGACCAAGGGCTGCAGGATTCTTCTATAACTCCGTCGTCAAGCATCCTGTCCACTAATTCCTGCACTTCCTGTTGTTTGGCTATTGGTAGTCTCCTAGGTGGTTGTCGAATCGGTTGTGCATTGCCGGTGTTAATTCGGTGTTTTACAATGGTAGTTTTTCCCATATTGTTCGGTGTTCCAAATATGCTACCATGGTCCAAAATCAGTTTCCGAGCCTTCTTCAGTTGTGGTGTTGACAGATGTTTCCAGGTCTTTTCAAGTTCATTTAAGAGCTTGTTTCCCCCCAGCTCCTGTTCTGGTAACCCATCGCAATTGGTTATTTTGACTACAGGCTCGAATACCGCAATAATTTCGCCTTTGTTGATTTTGACGTCGTCTGGAAAAATGTTTGCAACTCTTATTGGGACTTCACTTCCTCCATTTACAAGTGATTTCCCAATGAGGCATCTTCCTGGTCGGTCCGGGTTTCGTACAAGTCCAACACAGCTCCCAGAATTCTGCTCCAATTGTCCAATAATTATTTGCTCGGAATTGCCGCTTATTTTTACTGTCTGAGATGCCAAAACATTAATGGGTGACTCACAGCGGTGACTGGTTGACAGGATGAACTCTTCACTTCCAAACCTTAGGATATTTTGCTCGGGATCAAAAGAAAATCCATGTTGACGAATCAGGTCCATTCCCAGAATAAATTCATCTTCAATATCCGCTACTAACACAGTGTGGTAAAACGTAATCCTTCCAAGGCAAATCTTGACTGTTATTTCTCCTAAAACTTTAGCCGATTCTCCAGTCACAGTGCGCAGGAGAATACTTCTTCGTAAAGGCTTAACTTGACTTTTATCCACAAGGTTTGACCGGATCAAAGATACTGCCGCACCGGTATCCAAAGTAAAAGTAACGTTCATCGCATCCACCTTTCCATCTACGTTCAGGCTTCCCATTGATCTACCCAGGCTTCTGATGGAGATAATTCTGGGGGCTTTGTTTTCGCTAGTCAACATTCGCCCCGTAATGTTGACTAGTGGGAGTTTTCCTGGTCCCTTCTGGATGGTTGTACGTCCCTCGTTGGAGAGCGGGACGGTATCCTTACTCGACAATCTCGTTTCATGTGTCCCGTACGTCCGCATCGATAACACTCCACTCTCGTGATCGGGCGTGATCGTTCTAACTGTGTGGAAAGACCATTTCCTAATGCTGCCACTTGTTGCACTAATTGGCCGAACATTGATTTAATTTCATTCATTGGTGTAGCAGCATGATCGGCTGGCGGTTCTCTCTCCTCTTGAATAGTCACGGCCCTGATCCTTGGCTTTAAGTCATTGCACGCAGCTTCAACTTCCAGCGCTCGAACTAGTAATTCGCTGCTGTTGCTTCCTTTGAACATCTTCAGCATTTTCTTTACTTCCAGATCTCGAATCCCATCTACAAAACACTGTGCCACAAGTTCTTCTTGGATTTCATCCGGGACGGCTGGGTAAGCCAGATGCACAAGGCGACGAATTTCGGCCTCAAACTCTTGTAAATTTTCACCAGTTTTCTGCAGTCTTGCCTTTAATTGTGTTTGGTACACTCCTTTCCTATGCTGATCCCCATAACGTCGTTCTAATGCAGCTACTAATGCGTCATAGTTGCTTTGTTGGGCGATAGGCAGAGTCTGTAACAGCTCCAATGCTGGTCCTCGTAATGCCACCACCAGTGCTACAGCCTTTTCCTCGTTACTCCATCTATTTGCATTTGCAGCGGCCTCAAATTGGAGTTGGTACGTTGCCCATGAAGTTTGACCGTCGTATGTGGGAGGCTTGATCTTGTTGAGCCCGTTTCCGGTGATCACTGTAGAGCTGGCTCCTCTGCTGTCAATTTTCTGCTCTAAGTCGCGTAGCTTTATCTCAACATCATTCTGAATTTTATTAATGTCGTCCCGAACATCATTAATGTCTTCCCGAACATCCTTTAATTTTTCCTCAACATCACACTCCATCTTTTTAAGACTATGGGTTACATACTCTTGGATTTCTGTTTTGGTCCCCGCTAGACCGTTCAATATTTCTACGTTACGTTTTTCTTGCATTTCTATATCTTGTTGTCTCATTCTTTCTTTTTCTTCTTTGTCTTGTTGTCGAATTCTTTCTTGTTCTTCCTTGTCTTGTTGTCGAATCCTTTCTTGTTCTTGTCGAATCCTTTCTTGTTCTTCTTTGTCTTGCTGTCGAATCTCTTCTTGTTTTCCAAGCATTGCCATAATAGCTGCAAGTTGGGCCTCCATGTTTGCACTTTGACGTCTTGTTATTGGCATAAAATAAATTTAACACACCACTGTTCCGAAAATCTCTAGTCCGGTTCTGAACACAAGTCTCTAACCCGAAGTTTAGTTCCAATTCACGTCGCACTAAAGTCTGATCGCACTTCTGACACCAATTGTTACGATTTTCCCGTGGGTTCACACAAAGTCAATTTAACTGAACAATTAATAAATTTATTAACACGTTAAAACACTCCGTACAATAATTAACACAGCTACTAAAAACACTACTACAATTCCACAATTACTTCGCTATTTAAACTTAACCGCGTTCCCAAATTCACTACTCCCGCGGTTTACACCGCGTCTTTTATATTCGCAACCCACGTTCTAGAATGACCGCGAAACGCTTCGCGATTTACGTCGAATATTAACGATTGTTCCAGGTCCGGCGCTTCCTAACTGTGGCCTACTTTAATACGCGCCCGGCCAGATATTACGGCGCATCGGTTTCATCCCGAAGCGAGCGCTTGTTAAGAACTATCGAGCATAGTAGGTCCAGACCGTAACAATACATACCCTCCAACGTCAATAATAATAAACTTGTAGTGTGCATCCACTAAACCTTGTAGAATTATAGAAAAGTATTTCTTGTAATTGAAGTACATTGAACCATTGTACACACCATTCTCACATGCTTGCCATAAAGACACCCTATCACATGTGGAAAATTCCAAAGTTTAGCAAAATCTTCAGCTATTCGTTCAAAGTCTTTATCCAATGGTACCATATAAATTGGTTGTAGTTCCTCTCATATTGCACTAACTGTCTCTTTTACTATCATAGCCACTGTGGATTTCCCCATTCTAAAGATGAATGCCAACCCTCGAAATGACATACCCGTATACAAAAACCTGAAACACAATCAAAAAAAGTGTAACTGAATTTGAAAATTCTATAATCAACCTAAATATTTGATACTCATTTTCCTTAATTGGCTTTAGGAGCTGTGCTTCGGAGGAAATGGAATTATCTACGTGATCAATTCAACGTTGAATACAGCAAAATAAAGACACCAAGATCAGGAGACGCTGCAGAAACGGCCACTGAGCCCAAATGGCCTTATTTTAAACAAATGTTATTTTTAAAAGACATAGTTACTCCTCGAGCTTCTTCAAGCAATCTGAAACCGAAAGCACCTACTATGACAGAAAAGAGAGAAAGTCACGTGAGCCAATTTGCTAATTACGGACATACGGCAATAATATTGCCGTTTGTCTCAAAAATACCAACAGAAAAAAAACTTAATTTCCGGAGCCGTATTCAACAAGTTGTGGAAGAGTTTGCTTTCCCGAAATGTATTTTACAACAGCCTACATATGCAAGACAGTCGACACATGTATCTAATTCGCTGCTATCCCCAACTCAGTCAACAACTTCACATGATAGTACTTCATATGATAGTAGGCTTTCGGCAGTTGATCATTATCTATTGGATTTAGGTTAGTTATTTAAAGTTAGCACTCCACATTCATTGTACCTATTTATAGAAACCGTTTAAAAAAAATATATAAAAAAACTTTTTGAAAAAAAGAGATTTTTTACTTACCTTAAGGTGACAACCAATCTCTCTTCTGGTAGAATAGGGGTTTTGTGGTAATTTGCTCAGTTCTTGGTAAGTCTGTGCTCAATTTTTGACAAAATAAAATAAAAAGTATTTGGACTCATTCTAAAATATTCGAAAAATCGGTTTTCGTCGGCAAGTAACTGCGAAAAAAGGTGTTTGTACTCCCCGTAAATAGATCTTAATTTATTAATTGGATCTATTTCACTTCTCGTTGGTTTTAATTTGGTTGTAACATTGTCACTACACAGCAATAGAGCTGTTCTCTTGTAAGTTCCATATTACACTAATCTGTTTAATTCCGTTTTGGTGTTTGCGCACTCTGATCTGCGCTGACAACCAGCTTTCATAATGGTCACACTCCACCTGCCGCTCAAAGTCAGACGATCGGCGTCGAGTATCTGAGTCTGACTACCTGCTTTTACCAGCGTGCATCTTGGACATACCCTAAACTTCGAATTTGAATAAGTCTTCTAAAGAAATCTTGTAAGTATTTGTCTAGAAAAGGCAAATCTTCAATATAATAAATAGGGAGTTATTTCTTTTTATACGCGGCTTTTCGCGGATTTTTTTTTTACGTCTCCACCACTGAACATCTATGGCGGTGTTCTTTTGAATAATATATGAAGATTTCGTTAAAATACGTTAGTCTAGTTTAAACTTTTTACTGTTGCGTAGTATTGTGTTTGTTCTTGTGCCACTTTTACCTTAAAATGAATCCTGTTGATTTGTTTAACGGCGGCGAAAGGCTAGACATTTTTACTTTAGGGGTTTATCTCGGGACTACCTGGAATGAGGAGGAAAAACGGGCTGTTAATCACCAGGGAATTCGGTGTTTCAGCATTTGGGCGTAATTCCGGCAAGGGGCGAAGTCGTAACGTGTCCAGTTGTCAATTGCGGTCGAGAAATGAAAGACTCGACCGACAGAGGAAGGAAATTAGGGTGGAATTTTCGATGTCCTGCCAAACATAGGCTTGAACCTACGAAAAACACGTTTCTGGAAAGTGCAGGATTGTCGGAGATGGGCGCCGACCAGATAGTGAAACTTGTTTATTGTTGGTTGACGGGGCAACCAGTCGTAGCGGCCGTGGAAAACGTCCATGTTTCCAAAGACACTGCAGTAGCGTAGTACCAGTACTGCAGAGATGTGGCCAGAAAAGTTGCGTGGCATGATTTTTGTCAGTTAGGGGGCGATCAAGATATTGTGGAGGTGGATGAGACTCACCTCTTCAAGTCTAAATACAACGTTTGACGGGCAACAATGTGGAACCACCACTGGGTCTTCGGTGGAATCTCGATGACCACCAAAAAAAGGTTTGCGGTTTTGGTGGAAAATCGTACTCGAGACACTCTTATTCCGATAATGCAAGACTTCATTGATGTTAATAGCTTCATATGTTCCGACGAATGGAGGGCATATCGGATTTGTGGTGAAGCTTTTTCTGGACATGGGACAGTAAACCATTCGGTGGAGTTCGTCAGACCAGCAAGACCATTGGATCCCATTTGGGTGGCCGAAGGGCGGTTCAGTGATGAATGCTTGGATGAGTTCACCGGACCAGCACCAGGTCCTAATTTAGTACCCCTTCGATACCACCCGCAGAATATCGAAAGGGCATGAAGAGGGCTAAAAAACGACTTGGGAGTCTGCACGAGTATCATCTATGCAGACGCTTACATTGGAGAGTGGATCTATCGTCAGAACATTTTGGGGGACATTCAATTGGTGACGGGTCGATTTATGAGGTTTTGTCAGGATATAAAAAGGGCGTATCCTGGGGTGCGTTTATAATCATTACCGAACGATCGCCCGACACGTCCGGCAACTTTTTAACTCGTTTATGAACGTACCCGGTAAAACTTATTAGCGTTCGAAATACGCACAAAGATTACCCTACAACGTAACTTTTTGTCCCAATCGTGACTGAGATAAAGTTTGTCGCGCAGACGCCGATTGTTGAAGTCTGAAATAGGTAAACAACAGCAAAAACTTTAAAACGGTTGATTGAAATGTTCTTTTTTGTAAAATTGAGAGTATGTTAGTCAATGATAGTTTAATCACTTAAAATGGCGTGTAAAATGGATACAGACATTTTTTCCAATACCCACACCTTAGTCGTAGATGAAAATGGGGAATACATATACAGTTCATCTAAGAAATCAGCTTTAGTTCATGAGAATGGAAGTAAGTAATGGATTTAATCGCTACACACAACATTATTTCAATTAATGTTTTAATTTTGTAGCCAATAACATAATCTATGTCCCCCTAGATATTATTAATGAACGTTTGGGTATTGATTTAAACCCATCAACCACAAATTCTCAAGTCGAATATGATAGTCAATATGAATCTGATGGAACCAGACCTGAAAATATGTACGAATTTGATACAGAGGGTGAGGAGCAGGATACCCATTTAACTGTACAGGGTGCTGCATTTTCGATGGTTTTACGGGGACAGAGAAAACGGTAATAGATAGAAAAAAAGTAGCATACGTGTTCTGATCTCTTTTTCTGAGCTGAGATGACTGGCGAAGAGTGGGCTGCGCAAACTTCTTTTGTTTCAAAGATACGGGGGGTTTTTGAAAATTGGTCATTTTGGAACCTCCTCTGTATTTCATTTACTATTAAAGTTATCGAAATTTTCTAATTTCTTCCATTTCATTTTGAAGCTCCCGCTTTCTATATTCCTATGAAATTTAATTTGTCAACTGTCAATCAACACATCCACCGGTAAATACAAATCTACCATTTGCCACCCCCAAAACCTTTGTTTTTTTTTTGTGCAGTGTTCTGTTCATCCTTTTCTTATCTTAACATTGTTATGGAAAAAAAATGCACTCTTCTATAAAGCCCGCTTTAGACTATCATATTTTTTATACCAGATTTGATACAAAATCTTATACCATTTAGATGTGACAGTGTAAAACAGGAAAACAGTTGAATTCTAAAGATGGTCTGAGAAATGTGTTGAAAAATAGGACGCGTTCTATTTTCAACACATTTCTAGTGTGTGAGCATGCGCATTGGGCATAACAATTACAAACCTAACCTAAAAATTATCCATTTGATTATTTTTGTTGTTTGGGTTTGGTATTGTGATTGTGTATTGTGTTTATTTCCGATCTACACGTCCCACGAAAACTCTGGTGAAACTAGTGTACTTAGTATTTTATTTTGTGTATACGAAATTCAATGTCTTCCTGGACTCAAAGTCAAATTGAGACTCTAATTGAAGAGTACCAATCATATCCATGTTTGTATGCCATAAAAAACAAAGATTATCATAATAAGCTCTTGAAGACATAACAAAAAAAGTAAATGTGCTACGCCCTAATACCACCATACAAGAAGTCAGCAAAAAGTTTCAGGGCCTGCGAAATACCTATTCGGCAGAAAGAAAAAAAGTGTTGGAGGCAATTCACTCTGGAATGGGTGAAGAAGAGGTTTGTAAAGCTACCAGGAATATGCATACTTCTGTGAAAATGTGAGGTCTTTGCTTTTTGTAGGTTTACCAGCCATCTCTATGGTATTACCAAAAGCTGGAATTTCTTAATGAACATCTTCAAATTCGACCATCAAAGAGCACATTCACAATCCCAGATACACAGCTAAGCCCTCAGCCCGGCTGCAGTAAGCAGGTGCTACAAGAACCTGAAGATGAAGATGTTGTGACATTGGAGGAATTTAATGTAAATAGATACTTAAAAATTAATAATAAAATTAGGCCGAGTTGTACAAGTAGGGTTCAAACATGGGTTCAGCTGAACTCGACTGGTACTTGAACCTGCCCATAAGAATAGCATTGCTGTCAAATTAATTTGGTTTGTGACAGCAATACTCTACTTATGGGCAGGTTCAAGTACCAGTCGAGTTCAGCTAAACCCGCCTTTGAACCCTACTTGTACAACTGGACCTTAGAAGCACAGAATTAATTTTTAAGGTTTAATTTTATTATTCCTATCTAGTAGTAAAATAAATAAATATTGTTATAGTCACAGACACTTGTGGATGGAATTTATGAATGCAACCAGGACGGGATTTTGTCCCCAACATCCCATTTTGGTAGCCGGCCAGCAAGCTCCCAGTCCCAGCCTATGGTTTCTGGCGAAAGTACAAAGAGGAGTGGAAAAAAGAGAAAACTCAGTGACACTGCTGGTGAATTAGAAGTTCTAAAAAGTGTGTCATGTGGACTTGAGACAATGTCGGCTGCATTCTCAAACAGGCGTAAAATGGAGAGCACCTCAGAAGACATAATGGGTCAATTTGTTGCGACCCAATTACACTTAATAAAGGATAATAGAGTGAAGCAAGACGTCTATATGGAGATTGTTCGTTTGTTGGGGGAGGCAATTAAAAAGCAGTAATTAAAATTTTGTTTTTTTTTTTATTAATAAATTTGTCATTTTAAATGATTTTTTATTTAAAAGAATAGCCAATACATAGAAAAATCTATATTATAAAAGGCCTGCATATTGGTTTTGCCAATCTACCTGCCCTTGTGAATTAAAATAGGTGCAAAACTTATTTCTAATTGCGGTAGCATCATTGGTACATCTAAGCCCACCTAGGAAAAAAGACTGAATTAAAAAAAAAAAAAAATAGGGTGAAAAATTAGATCCTCACCTTGCTGTAAAATTCCTGGTAACTCACATGTTTCCTCTTGTACTTCACTATATTTACTGTTATGTGTACACAGAAAATTATGCAGAATACAACAGCTTAATGTTATTAATTCAGCCTTTTCTGGACTTAAATTAATCACATGTTTTAAGATTCTAAATCTATTGACTAATATTGTCACGTTAAGGGGTAGCTCAGAAGAAGAAAACCACAGGTATACAGGTAAGCCGTTTTTATTTAAGATAAAACTACAATGGTCTTACCCCCAGATTGCCAAGTAGGCGAGGATCATGATGTAAGGAGCGTCTGAAGGGTTTCGCGGAGGGCGCACGCTTACCGGGGGTGAATAGAACCCTAGACTAGTGTCCCAGGGCATTCACCACGCCGAATAAGACGCGTAGGTACTGATAAAGGGAGATAAGCCGGTACGGTAACTAATGCTGCTCGCCCGTGCTATTTCCTTTGTCAAGCTGATTTCCGGGTGCTTGCACTCGGTTACCAACTGCTCCACTAAAAGCTACACAGATGGTAAACCCAGACTGTCCCAGAGATCAGTCAGTGACTTCCCTCTGGGGAAGACCCCAGAGTTCGGTGATTAGTACGTGCTTTGAAGCTGTATTTATACCCACATCATGACCCCAATTCGCCGATCTTGTTTACATAAGTCTGGTATTGGGGGAGACCGAAGCAAATGCAGGTACGGAACATAGTGTAATTACTATGTTACAATATTCCAAATGCGTTTTCTACAGTTCTCCTGGCTCTTGAAAGACGATAATTATAAATTCGTTTTTCCCTTGAAAGGCCTCTTTGAGGGTATGGTTTCATCATTCTCCGTGACAAGGGAAACGCATCATCAGCAATCATGACAAATGGCACCTTAATAGTTGAGCCAGGAAAACATTTATCTTCTGGAAAACTTAGTAATTTTTTATCAATTGCTTTTTTAAGGCTGCTTTCTCTCCACACTCCTCCATCACTTATTCTTACATTCACACCCACATCGACATATAAAAACTTGTAAGTAGCATCTACCAGTGCAAGTAATACTATACTATGGCTCCCTTTGTAATTGTAGTAAAAAGAACCTGAGCTTCTTGGGGCCTCAAAACTTATATGCTTGCCATCAAGAGCTCCTAAACAAAATGGAAATTGCCACAGCTTTTCAAAGTCATTGGCAACATTTGTCCATCCTTGGCTATCAGTTGGTAACTAACAATTACATTAAGAGTGTTATCATATATTATATCTGATAAAACAGTGTCATATATTTTACTTTTATATATTCTTCTTGCATATTTGAAATTATTGCTTTGCACACTTCTGGTATTATAAGACTAATAGTGCTCAGTATTCAAGTAGAATACATGAGATCCCGAAAAGAATTGCCACTTGCTAAATATCGTAATGTTATTGCTTACCTGAAAAAAGCCACTTTTTAACTAAATATAAAAACAAAACAATAAAGATTTTATGTACAACACAATCCATTCAATTTTTTCTAATATTTATCCTCAATTAACAGATACAACACTTTGGCTTCAGCTTAACCCATTAGGTATAAGTATTTACGTTTTACTTGTTATATATCAGTGCAAGACACATGAAGTTATAGTATAACATTGTAACATCAGTAAACGAAAAAATATGACTGTAGGGTTATTAAATCAATAGCATTTGTGCTATTTCCTAATTACCTATTTTCAGCCGATATGGGTTCTCTTAAGTGGGTTGATTGTTTCTGTATGTCATCTTTAATAATATCCAGAAGTTTGACAAAACAGGGGTTGTCCATTCGTAAAAAGTTCCTATAATGATGAGGATCCTCCAACAACAGTTCATCCTTCAGCAAACTCAGAATTCCTCGACCTATTTGTCTCCTTGTTTCTTGCCACACTTTTCTGGCAGACCTTCTTTGCAAACGCTTTTTAGCAATTCCTCCTTCGCAAATTTTTTTTACCACAAAAGTGGACCAATATGCAAATTGGAATATAAAATACGAATCAAGGTTATCCATATCAACTTTAATATTGTTTTTAAACACGATTTGTGCACAAAATCCAGAATAAAAAACACAAATAATAAACTATTAATCAATTAGCATCAATATTAGCATATACAGGGTGTCCCGCGAGGTAAGGGACAAAATTTCACTACGTGTTCATTAGGTGAATTCCAGTCAAAAATGTTCTATGAACATGGGTCCGCAAATGCTTCCTTACCGAGATATAATTTTTTAAATTTAATAGTGATTTTGTACTGAAAACTACAATGGCTCTCATCCACATTATTAAAAAGGCTAGACTATGCTTACAATGGGAAAATGGGCACTTTGAACAATTATTATAAACAGTTATTTTCCAAGAGGTATTAATTTTTTTTGTAAAAAAATATTTTTGTGAGGTTATTGTACTTTTCAACACAATAAAACTATTAAACTTAAAAAAATCATATCTTGGTAAGGAAGCATTTGCGGACCACGTAGTGAAATTTTGTCCCTTACCTCGCGGGACACCCTGTATATTATTATTATCATACCTTTGATTTTTGAATCTTTAAACTTCAAAACCGGGTTATAAACTATCATTCATGTCATTTTTCTGTCAAGCGTCAAAATAATTCGATCATATCTGAGAGCATTTATGGGACAGTGTAAACACCGAAAATTATTCAAACCAAGTCAAACCTATCCCAAAAACCTCACAACTATGTGCCAATTTCTTATACAAGATCTGGTACCAAAAATATGACAGTCTAAAACGGGCTTAAGAGAACATTACAAAATGAAACCATTTCTTAGAAAACCGTTAAAAATTTTCATATAAATTGGGCGTTTTTGATACATTCTTTCTTTCTGGTCTTGAGCGTTTAACGATTGAGTCAGAAATTTTACATGCGACTTTTCATTTTGTGATTGCAATTTGATCCTACATTTACCATTCGAGCGATATTCCTAAATAGATTTCTAAAGCGATATTACTGTTTACTAATCCTGTTGTTGTTTTAGTGTTTTGATTTTTGTAAATAGGTATATAGCAGCGAACATCAGGACGCTCATCATGGATGAGGGAGTAGTATTCCATGATGGATTTTCCTACAAAACTCGTCGCAGAACAGTTACCACCAGGTAAAAATGTATTTATTTGCATAAAACAACTCGCCATATCATAACACGTAGCTCCTGGACGGCTGACCATATCACTATATCTTATTGAGTCTTATTATTGTCTATTTATAGGTATCTTGTTTGCACGAAGGACAGAAGGTTGGGGTGCAGGGCTTCTGGAAAAGTGTCAAATGGTGAGGTGACGGTTATGAATGCACACCACAATCATCCGAGGGAGGCAAGGTACAAAGAAGCTGAAGCATTCAGGGCACAGCTAAGGAAAGCTTCTGTCACCCAGCGAGGCACTCTCAAATTTATTTACGACTGTGTAGCCACAAGGTAAGATAATATCTTATTCAATATCTATAAAGAAAATAGCAAAGCCTGTCTACAGGGTGTTTCACGTTTTAATATGCAAGCTTAAATCGCGTATTCTACGTCTAAAAATAACTATAGTTTGCTATATAAACCAAATTTCAAAAATGCTTTATTAAAGAAATACACGGTGTTCTTTAAAGTTTTGTTTTTTTAAGTTTTACTTCTTCAAACTTTTTTCTGTATTGCGTCAGTAATCTTTTTTTTTTATAAATTTAAAATCCTTATTGAATGCTGTATTTTTGGAATATAGTTTAGGTACATAGCAAACTAAAGTTATTTTTTAGACATAGTATTTAAGTTTGCCTACTACTCCTTTTTTGGGCTTCACTATTTGTAATTGAAAATACTTAAGTAGCCAATTGAGGTAATTTAAAAAGTTGAATCCAAAAATTATTACCAAAATATTCTTAACCTCAAAATAAAAGGACTACAGCTAATAATTTCTTTTTTCTAATGGATCACTGGGTATATTGAAACATTTTCGGAATGTTCTCAAAATTCTGCTAATATTTTCTAGAAAAAAATTTGGTTTTTAAATTGTTTTTCGAAATATTGGCTATTAGAAAATTTTTATTTTGTCTTTTGACAAACTTTGTTTACCTACAGGGTGGCGCAATAGTGTGACAAAGTCCCATATTGTTGTTGGTTTTGATTTTTCTAAAAAAATCATTATGTAAAAGTTGATCAGAATCATTTGGTCTACAAGATAAAAATACTTTCGACTATACAGGGTGTTGCGTAAGTGAGGATCAAAAATGTTTTTTGTTTTTTTTTAATAAAACACCCTGTATATTTTTGCATATTTGGATTCTTTGTAAAATTCTACATCCGAATCAGTTTTCATCTTTGCATAAAATGGCGGCGTTGCCAACTTGTTTAACAAAACAATCAAATTAGGGGCAAAACATTAATCTTTGTTATCGACAATAATTGTCTAATGACTCGTAATAAAGTAATGAAAATAATATGGTCTAAAGGAAGTCAAAACTGTAAGTAAAAGCTCAAATAGGCGTAGAAAACATTGCACCATACAAAGTGTTTTGTACAGAGCGTCCAAGTTAGGAAATTTGAAAATCGGTTAATTCGATTTTTTTAAATGGAACACCCTGTATTAAGGGTTGCGAATTATTCTCCTGTCAATTCTCTTTAAGTTTCATTAAGATGTCTCTATACCTATCTTGGCGCTATTTTAATTTTTCTGAATTATCGTCTAAAGACGCATAAGAATAAATAAATTAATGCAATTATTTTTACTCACTGACATAATGAATGTCAAACTTATTATCGATTTTGATTAAGTACTTATTTCACCTAATTTAAGGTCGTTTGGTATAAATATGCCCTTTGCTGTGCATTGGAACCCTCCTGGAGAAAAATAAAAAATTGCCAAAATTGCACTTTTTGCAAAAATGATTTTTTTTCAAATTTTGAATGATTGTAACTTTTTTATTTAAACTCTTATAGATTTCGCTAGAACGCCATTAGAAAGAGGATAAAAAATACTACAAAATGAGCCAAAACTGGACTCTCTAGCTTTTCAGGTTACCGAGATATTGAATTTAAAAAAGTAGTAAAAAAAGACCCCTAATAGCCCCCCATTCTTTCAATTTTTTTTGATAAATGATAAATATGTAAGTGTTTTTTTTGTACTTATTTCACCTAATTTAAGGTCGTTTGGTATAAATACGCCGTTTGCTGTGCATTGGAACCCTCCTGAAGCAAAATAAAAAATTGCCAAAATTGCACTTTTTGCAAAAATATTTTTTTTTCAATATTTAAATGATTGTAACTTCTTTATTTGAACTCTGATAGATTTCTCTAGAACGCTATTAGAAAGAGGATAAAAAACACTACAAAATGAGCCAAAACTGGACTATCTAGCTTTTCAGGTTCCCGAGATATTGAATTTAAAAAAGTAGTAAAAAAAGACCCCTAATAAACCCCCATCCTTTCAATTTTTTTGAAAAATCAAAAATTTCAAAATGCTTTTTTTGTACTTATTTCACCTAATTAAAGGTCGTTTGGTATAAATATGCCCTTTGCTGTGCATTGGAACCCTCCTAGAGCAGAATAAAAAATTGCCAAAATTGCACTTTTTGCAAAAATTAAATTTTTTCAATTTTTGAATGATTGTAACTTTTTTATTTGAACTCTGATAGATTTCTCTAGAACGCCATTAGAAAGAGGATAAAAAACACTACAAAATGAGCCAAAACTGGACTCTCTAGCTTTTCAGGTTACCGAGATATTGAGTTTCAAAAAGTAGTAAAAAAAACCCCTAATACCACCCCATTCTTTCAATTTTTTTGAAAAATTAAAATTGCGTTTTTTGTACTTATTTCACCTAATTTAAGGTCGTTTGGTATAAATATGCTCTTTGCTGTGCATTGGAACCCTCCTGAAACCAAATAAAAAATTGTCAAAATTGCACTTTTTGCAAAAAGAAATTTTTAAGTGCTTTTTTTGTACTTATTTCACCTAATTTAAGGTCGTTTGGTATAAATATGCCCTTTGCTGTGCATTGGAACCCTCCTAGAGCAAAATAAAAAATTGACAAAATTGCACTTTTTGCAAAAATGAAATTTTATCAATTTTTGAATGATTGTAACTCTTTTATTTGAACTCTTATAGTTTTCGCTGGAACGCCATTAGAAAGAGGATAAAAAATACTACAAAATGAGCCAAAACTGGACTCTCTAGCTTTTCAGGTTACCGAGATATTGAATTTAAAAAAGTAGTAAAAAAAGACCCCTAATACCCCCCCATTCTTTCAATTTTTTTGAAAAATGAAAAATTTTAAAGTGTTTTTTTTGTACTTATTTCACCTAATTTAAGGTCGTTTGGTGTAAATATGCTCTTTGCTGTGCATTGGAACCCTCCTGGAGCAAAATAAAAAATTGACAAAGTTGCACTTTTTGCAAAAAGAATTTTTTTCAATTTTTGAATGATTGTAACTTTTTTATTTGAACTCTTATACATTTTGATAAAACGCCATTAGAAAGAGGATAAAAAGCACTACAAAATGAGGCAAAACTGGACTCTCTAGCTCTTCAGGTTACCGAGATATTGAATTTCAAAAAGTATTAAAAAAAGACCCCTAATACCCCCCCATTCATTCAATTTTTTTGAAAAATGAAAAATTTTAAAGTGCTTTTTTTGTAATTTCACCTAATTTAAGGTCGTTTGGTGTAAATATGCTCTTTGCTGTACATTGGAACCCTCCTGGAGCAAAATAAAAAATTGACAAAATTGCACTTTTTGCAAAAATGAAATTTTTTCAATTTTTGAATGATTGTAACTTTTTTATTTTAACTCTTATACATTTTGATAAAACGCCATTAGAAAGAGGATAAAAAACACTACAAAATGAGCCAAAACTGGACTCTCTAGCTTTTCAGGTTACCGAGATATTGAATTTAAAAAAGTAGTAAAAAAAGACCCCTAATACCCCCCATTCTTTTCATTTTATTGAAAAATGAAAAATTTTAAAGTGTTTTTTTTTGTACTTATTTCACCTAATTTAAGGTCGTTTGGTATAAATATGCCCTATGCTGTGCATTGGAACCCTCCTGGAGCAAAATAAAAAATTGCCAAAATTGCACTTTTTGCAAAAATGATTTTTTTTTTCAAATTTTGAATGATTGTAACTTTTTTATTTAAACTCTTACAGATTTCGCTAGAACGCCATTAGAAAGAGGATAAAAAATACTACAAAATGAGCCAAAACTGGACTCTCTAGCTTTTCAGGTTACCGAGATATTGAATTTAAAAAAGTAGGAAAAAAAGACCCCTAATAGCCCCCCATTCTTTCAATTTTTTTTGATAAATGAAAAATATGTAAGTGTTTTTTTTGTACTTATTTCACCTAATTAAAGGTCTTTTGGTATAAATATGCCCTTTGCTGTGCATTGGAACCCTCCTAGAGCAAAATAAAAAATTTTCAAAATTGCACTTTTTGCAAAAATAAATTTTTTTCAATATTTAAATGATTGTAACTTCTTTATTCGAACTCTGATAGATTTCTCTAGAACGCTATTAGAAAGAGGATAAAAAACACTACAAAATGAGCCAAAACTGGACTATCTAGCTTTTCAGGTTCCCGAGATATTGAATTTAAAAAAGTAGTAAAAAAAGACCCCTAATAAACCCCCATCCTTTCAATTTTTTTGAAAAATCAAAAATTTCAAAATGCTTTTTTTGTACTTATTTCACCTAATTTAAGGTCGTTTGGTATAAATATGCCCTTTGCTGTGCATTGGAACCCTCCTAGAGCAGAATAAAAAATTGCCAAAATTGCACTTTTTGCAAAAATTAAATTTTTTCAATTTTTGAATGATTGTAACTTTTTTATTTGAACTCTGATAGATTTCTCTAGAACGCCATTAGAAAGAGGATAAAAAACACTACAAAATGAGCCAAAACTGGACTCTCTAGCTTTTCAGGTTACCGAGATATTGAATTTAAAAAAGTAGTAAAAAAAGACCCCTAATACCCCCCCATTCTTTACATTTTTTTGAAAAATGAAAAATTTTAAAGTGTTTTTTTTGTACTTATTTCACCTAATTTAAGGTCGTTTGGTATAAATATGCCCTATGCTGTGCATTGGAACCCTCCTGGAGCAAAATAAAAAATTGCCAAAATTGCACTTTTTGCAAAAATCATTTTTTTTTCAAATTTTGAATGATTGTAACTTTTTTATTTAAACTCATAGATTTCGCTAGAACGCTATTAGAAAGAGGATAAAAAATACTACAAAATGAGCCAAAACTAGACTCTCTAGCTTTTCAGGTTCCCGAGATATTGAATTGAAAAAAGTAGTAAAAAAAGACCCCTAATACCCCCCCATTCTTTAAATTTTTTTGAAAAATGGAAAATTTGTAAGTGCTTTTTTTGTACTTATTTCACCTAATTTAAGGTCGTTTGGTATAAATATGCTCTTTGCTGTGCATTGGAACCCTCCTGGAGCAAAATAAAAAATTGACAAAATTGCACTTTTTAGTTGTGTGCAACATCTGGTGACATCTGTACTCAACTCTATGAGTTAGAAAGTACAGATGGCGTTCCAAAATCTAGGAACAGCACCATTAATGCCGCATCATTCGGTAAACACCGATCTGATTGGTTGAAAATGGTGAGGTTTTGTTTTTTGTTTATCAATCCCAATCCTCTGACCGGTTTCGCCGTATTACGGCTCATCAGAGAGGCTATAGGGCTTGATAACCAAAGAACAAAACCTCACCATTTTCAACCAATCAGATCGGTGTTTACCGAATGATGCGGCATTAATGGTGCTGTTCCTAGATTTTGGAACGCCATCTGTACTTTCTAACTCATAGAGTTGAGTACAGATGTCACCAGATGTTGCACACAACTATCATTTCTGGCATCCAGTTGACTATACTGGAACGAAGGTTTTGTTCTTTGGTTATCAAGCCCTATAGCCTCTCTGATGAGACGTAATACGGCGAAACCGGTCAGAGGATTGGGATTGATAAACAAAAAACAAAACCTCACCATTTTCATTGCACTTTTTGCAAAAATGAAATTTTTTCAATTTTTGAATGATTGTAACTTTTTTATTTGAACTCTTATACATTTTGATAAAACGCCATTAGAAAGAGGATAAAAAACACTACAAAATGAGCCAAAACTGGACTCTCTAGCTTTTCAGGTTACCGAGATATTGAATTTCAAAAAGTATTAAAAAAGGACCCCTAATACCCCCCCATTCTTTCAATTTTTTTGAAAAATGAAAAATTTGTAAGTGCTTTTTTTTTACTTATTTCACCTAATTTAAGGTCGTTTGGTATAAATATGCCCTTTGCTGTGCATTGGAACCCTCCTAGAGCAAAATAAAAAATTGACAAAATTGCACTTTTTGCAAAAATGAAATTTTTTCAATTTTTGAATGATTGTAACTTTTTTATTTAAACTCTTATAGATTTCGCTAGAACGCCATTAGAAAGAGGTTAAAAAATACTACAAAATGAGCCAAAACTGGACTCTCTAGCTTTTCAGGTTACCGAGATATTGAATTTAAAAAAGTAGTAAAAAAAGACCCCTAATACCCCCCCATTCTTTCAATTTTTTTTGATAAATGAAAAATTTTTAAGTGTTTTTTTTGTACTTATTTCACCTAATTTAAGGTCGTTTGGTATAAATATGCTCTTTGCTGTGCATTGGAACCCTCCTGGAGCAAAATAAAAAATTGACAAAATTGCACTTTTTGCAAAAATTAAATTTTTTACTTCCTCTACAATATCTACTGTCATGACATATACAACCACAATCTACTTGACAAAAACTACATAAGCAAACATGACTACATTCTACAATATGCTGACGATACAGCACTCATAGTTCATGCCAAAACTACGGCAAAAGCTGTAGAGGAGCTTCAGACATTAACAAACCACACGACGGAATGGTTCTACAAATGGAGATTAACGCCAAACCCCACGAAAAACCAACTACTCTTACCAAATCACAAAATAAAAGACAACTCTCCTACAATAACAACAGACGGTAATGTAACTACACCAAGTCCAGAAATAAAATACTTAGGGATAACACTTGACCAAAAACTCAAATTTACCAAACATGCACAAAATGTGAGAACTGAAATTATTAAACGAACTAAACATTTCAGAGCCCTGACGTACAAGAACAGAGGTATAAGCACAAAAACTGCAACTAAAATATACAAATCTATTTGCAGACCTCTACTCGACTACGGACACATACTAAGAGTTAATGCGACCAGCAAAACAAAAAAACACATACAAACTACAGAACAAATTGCACTTAGACTAGTAACCAAGATTAGACATCCTCAAAACCCGCTACATAACCCAACCAACGAATTACTCTACGAACGGACACAAATGACAAAAATAACAGAACGATTAACGAAACTAGAGGCAAAATGGAAGGGCAACCCCCACAACTGGACAATTATAAACCCCATCTCCCTCACAAGACCAAATAGACAATCTCGCTACGCCTTTCCTCAATATACTCTGTTGGAACACTTTACCTAAAAAAACGAACTATTAATTTTAACCTTTTCTTTGTAAAACATTATATATTTTTTATTTTTTTTTTTTAACAAATATTTAGTACATAAGTTTTGTTTCTGTAACATTGGCAGAAAGACCGGTAGGTCGATAGCCTTTTTCCTCGGAAATAAAGATGGTTTATATATATATATGAAATTTTTTAAATTTTTGAATGATTGTATCTTTTTTATTTGAACTCCGATAGATTTCGCTAGAACGCCATTAGAAAGAGGATAAAAAATACTACAAAATGAGCCAAAACTGGACTCTCTAGCTTTTCAGGTTACCGAGATATTGAATTTCAAATAATTTTTTAAAAGAACCCCTAATACCCCCCCATTCTTTCAAATTTTTTGAAAAATGAAAAATTTTAAAGTGCTTTTTTTGTACTTATTTCTCCTAATTTAAGGTCGTTTGGTATAAATATGCTCTTTGCTGTGTATTGGAACCCTCCTGGAGCAAAATAAAAAATTGACAAAATTGCACTTGTTCCAAAAATGAAATTTTTTCAATTTTTGAATGATTGTAACTTTTTTATTTGAACTCTTATACATTTTGATAAAACGCCATTCGAAAGAGGATAAAAAACACTACAAAATGAGCCAAAACTGGACTCTCTAGCTTTTCAGGTTACCGAGATATTGAATTTCAAAAAGTATTAAAAAAGGACCCCTAATACCCCCCCATTCTTTCAATTTTTTTGAAAAATGAAAAATTTGTAAGTGCTTTTTTTGTACTTATTTCACCTAATTTAAGGTCGTTTGGTATAAATATGCTCTTTGCTGTGCATTGGAACCCTCCTGGAGCAAAATAAAAAATTGACAAAATTGCACTTGTTCCAAAAATGAAATTTTTTCAATTTTTGAATGATTGTAACTTTTTTATTTGAACTCTTATACATTTTGATAAAACGCCATTAGAAAGAGGATAAAAAGCACTACAAAATGAGCCAAAACTGGACACTCTAGCTTTTCAGGTTACCGAGATATTGAATTTTAAAAAGTAGTAAAAAAAGACCCCTAATACCCCCCCATTCTTTAAATTTTTTTGATAAATGCAAAATTTTTAAGTGTTTTTTTTGTACTTATTTCACCTAATTTAAGGTCGTTTGGTATAAATATGCTCTTTGCTGTGCATTGGAACCCTCCTGGAGCAAAATAAAAAATTGACAAAATTGCACTTTTTGCAAAAATTAAATTTTTTCAATTTTTGAATGATTGTAACTTTTTTATTTGAACTCTTATACATTTTGATAAAACGCCATTCGAAAGAGGATAAAAAACACTACAAAATGAGCCAAAACTGGACTCTCTAGCTTTTCAGGTTACCGAGATATTGAATTTCAAAAAGTATTAAAAAAGGACCCCTAATACCCCCCCATTCTTTCAATTTTTTTGAAAAATGAAAAATTTGTAAGTGCTTTTTTTGTACTTATTTCACCTAATTTAAGGTCGTTTGGTATAAATATGCTCTTTGCTGTGCATTGGAACCCTCCTGGAGCAAAATAAAAAATTGACAAAATTGCACTTGTTCCAAAAATGAAATTTTTTCAA
Organism: Ips typographus; assembly: GCF_016097725.1. Taxonomy (NCBI): domain Eukaryota; kingdom Metazoa; phylum Arthropoda; class Insecta; order Coleoptera; family Curculionidae; genus Ips; species Ips typographus. The sequence continues at coordinate 965,084 of NC_138432.1, forward strand.
TTTTTGAATGATTGTAACTTTTTTATTTGAACTCTTATACATTTTGATAAAACGCCATTAGAAAGAGGATAAAAAGCACTACAAAATGAGCCAAAACTGGACACTCTAGCTTTTCAGGTTACCGAGATATTGAATTTTAAAAAGTAGTAAAAAAAGACCCCTAATACCCCCCCATTCTTTAAATTTTTTTGATAAATGCAAAATTTTTAAGTGTTTTTTTTGTACTTATTTCACCTAATTTAAGGTCGTTTGGTATAAATATGCCCTTTGCTGTGCATTGGAACCCTCCTGGAGCAAAATAAAAAATTGACAAAATTGCACTTTTTGCAAAAATATTTTTTTTTTAAATTTTTGAATAATTGTAACTTCTTTATTTGAACTCTGATAGATTTTGCTAGAACGCCATTAGAAAGAGGATAAAAAATACTACAAAATGAGCTAAAACTGGACTCTCTAGCTTTTCAGGTTACCGAGATATTGAATTTCAAAAAGTATTAAAAAATAACCCCTAATACCCCCCCATTCTTTCAAATTTTTTGAAAAATGAAAAATTTTAAAGTGCTTTTTTTGTACTTATTTCACCTAATTTAAGGTCGTTTGGTATAAATATGCTCTTTGCTGTGCATTGGAACCCTCCTGGAGCAAAATAAAAAATTGACAAAATTGCACTTTTTGCAAAAATGAAATTTTTTAAATTTTTGAATGATTGTAACTTTTTTATTTGAACTCCGATAGATTTCGCTAGAACGCCATTAGAAAGAGGATAAAAAATACTACAAAATGAGCCGAAACTGGACTCTCTAGCTTTTCAGGTTACCGAGATATTGAATTTCAAAAAGTATTAAAAAAGAACCCCTAATACCCCCCCATTCTTTCAAATTTTTTGAAAAATGAAAAATTTTAAAGTGCTTTTTTTGTACTTATTTCACCTAATTTAAGGTCGTTTGGTATAAATATGCTCTTTGCTGTGTATTGGAACCCTCCTGGAGCAAAATAAAAAATTGACAAAATTGCACTTTTTCGAAAAATGAAATTTTTACAATTTTTGAATGATTGTAACTTTTTTATTTGAACTCTTATACATTTTGATAAAACGCCATCAGAAAGAGGATAAAAAACACTACAAAATGAGCCAAAACTGGACTCTCTAGCTTTTCAGGTTACCGAGATATTGAATTTCAAAAAGTATTAAAAAAGGACCCCTAATACCCCCTCCATCCTTTCAATTTTTTTGAAAAATGAAAAATTTCAAAATGCTTTTTTTGTACTTATTTCACCTAATTTAAGGTCGTTTGGTATAAATATGCCGTTTGCTGTGCATTGGAACCCTCCTGGAGCAAAATAAAAAATTGACAAAATTGCACTTTTTGCAAAAATGAAATTTTTTCAATTTTTGAATGATTGTAACTTTTTTATTTAAACTCTTATAGATTTCTCTAGAACGCCATTAGAAAGAGGATAAAAAATACTACAAAATGAGCCAAAACTGGACTCTCTAGCTTTTCAGGTTACCGAGATATTGAATTTAAAAAAGTAGTAAAAAAAGACCCCTAATACCCCCCCATTCTTTAAATTTTTTTGAAAAATGAAAAATTTTAAAGAGTTTTTTTTGTACTTATTTCACCTAATTTAAGGTCGTTTGGTATAAATATGCCCTTTGCTGTGCATTGGAACCCTCCTGGAGAAAAATAAAAAATTGCCAAAATTGCACTTTTTGCAAAAATGATTTTTTTTTCAAATTTTGAATGATTGTAACTTTTTTATTTGAACTCTTATAGATTTCGCTAGAACGCCATTAGAAAGAGGATAAAAAATACTACAAATTGAGCCAAAACTGGACCATGTAGCTCTTCAGGTTACCGAGATATTGAATTTCAAAAAGCAGTAAAAAAAGACCCCTAATACCCCTCCATTCTTTCAATTTTTTTGAAAAATGAAAAATTTCAAAGTGCTTTTTTTGTACTTATTTCACCTAATTAAAGGTCGTTTGGTGTAAATATGCTCTTTGCTGTGCATTGGAACCCTCCTGGAGCAAAATAAAAAATTGACAAAATTGCACTTTTTGCAAAAATGAAATTTTTTCAATTTTTGAATGATTGTAACTTTTTTATTTTAACTCTTATACATTTTGATAAAACGCCATTAGAAAGAGGATAAAAAACACTACAAAATGAGCCAAAACTGGACTCTCTAGCTCTTCAGGTTACCGAGATATTGAATTTCAAAAAGTATTAAAAAAGGACCCCTAATACCCCCCCATTCTTTCAATTTTTTTGATAAATGAAAAATTTTTAAGTGTTTTTTTTGTACTTATTTCCCTAATTTAAGGTTGTTTGGTATAAATATGCCCTTTGCTGTGCATTGGAACCCTCCTGGAGCAAAATAAAAAATTGCCAAAATTGCACTTTTTGCAAAAATGAAATTTTTTCAATTTTTGAATGATTGTAACTTTTTTATTTGAACTCTGATAGATTTTGCTAGAACGCCATTAGAAAGAGGATAAAAAATACTACAAAATGAGCTAAAACTGGACTCTCTAGCTTTTCAGGTTACCGAGATATTGAATTTCAAAAAGTATTAAAAAATAACCCCTAATACCCCCCCATTCTTTCAAATTTTTTGAAAAATGAAAAATTTTAAAGTGCTTTTTTTGTACTTATTTCACCTAATTTAAGGTCGTTTGGTATAAATATGCCCTTTGCTGTGCATTGGAACCCTCCTGGAGCAAAATAAAAAATTGACAAAATTGCACTTTTTGCAAAAATGAAATTTTTTAAATTTTTGAATGATTGTAACTTTTTTATTTGAACTCTTATACATTTTGATAAAACGCCATTAGAAAGAGGATAAAAAGCACTACAAAATGAGCCAAAACTGGACACTCTAGCTTTTCAGGTTACCGAGATATTGAATTTTAAAAAGTAGTAAAAAAAGACCCCTAATACCCCCCCATTCTTTAAATTTTTTGAAAAATGAAAAATTTTAAAGTGCTTTTTTTGTACTTATTTCACCTAATTTAAGGTCGTTTGGTATAAATATGCTCTTTGCTGTGTATTGGAACCCTCCTGGAGCAAAATAAAAAATTGACAAAATTGCACTTTTTCGAAAAATGAAATTTTTACAATTTTTGAATGATTGTAACTTTTTTATTTGAACTCTTATACATTTTGATAAAACGCCATCAGAAAGAGGATAAAAAACACTACAAAATGAGCCAAAACTGGACTCTCTAGCTTTTCAGGTTACCGAGATATTGAATTTCAAAAAGTATTAAAAAAGGACCCCTAATACCCCCTCCATCCTTTCAATTTTTTTGAAAAATGAAAAATTTCAAAATGCTTTTTTTGTACTTATTTCACCTAATTTAAGGTCGTTTGGTATAAATATGCCGTTTGCTGTGCATTGGAACCCTCCTGGAGCAAAATAAAAAATTGACAAAATTGCACTTTTTGCAAAAATGAAATTTTTTCAATTTTTGAATGATTGTAACTTTTTTATTTAAACTCTTATAGATTTCGCTAGAACGCCATTAGAAAGAGGATAAAAATACTACAAAATGAGCCAAAACTGGACTCTCTAGCTTTTCAGGTTACCGAGATATTGAATTTCAAAAAGTATTAAAAAATAACCCCTAATACCCCCCCATTCTTTCAAATTTTTTGAAAAATGAAAAATTTTAAAGTGCTTTTTTTGTACTTATTTCACCTAATTTAAGGTCGTTTGGTATAAATATGCTCTTTGCTGTGTATTGGAACCCTCCTGGAGCAAAATAAAAAATTGACAAAATTGCACTTTTTGCAAAAATGAATTTTTTTCAATTTTTGAATGATTGTAACTTTTTTATTTTAACTCTTATACATTTTGATAAAACGCCATTAGAAAGAGGATAAAAAACACTACAAAATGAGCCAAAACTGGACTCTCTAGCTTTTCAGGTTACCGAGATATTGAATTTAAAAAAGTAGTAAAAAAAGACCCCTAATACACCCCCATTCTTTAAATTTTTTTGAAAAATGAAAAATTTTAAAGAGTTTTTTTTGTACTTATTTCACCTAATTTAAGGTCGTTTGGTATAAATATGCCCTTTGCTGTGCATTGGAACCCTCCTGGAGAAAAATAAAAAATTGCCAAAATTGCACTTTTTGCAAAAATGATTTTTTTTTCAAATTTTGAATGATTGTAACTTTTTTATTTGAACTCTTATAGATTTCGCTAGAACGCCATTAGAAAGAGGATAAAAAATACTACAAATTGAGCCAAAACTGGACCATGTAGCTCTTCAGGTTACCGAGATATTGAATTTCAAAAAGCAGTAAAAAAAGACCCCTAATACCCCTCCATTCTTTCAATTTTTTTGAAAAATGAAAAATTTCAAAGTGCTTTTTTTGTACTTATTTCACCTAATTAAAGGTTGTTTGGTATAAATATGCCCTTTGTTGTGCATTGGAACCCTCCTGGAGCAAAATAAAAAATTGACAAAATTGCACTTTTTGTAGAAATGAAATTTTTTCAATTTTTGAATGATTGTAACTTTTTTATTTGAACTCCGATAGATTTCGCTAGAACGCCATTAGAAAGAGGATAAAAAACACTACAAAATGAGCCAAAACTGGACTCTCTAGCTTTTCAGGTTACCGAGATATTGAATTTCAAAAAGTATTAAAAAAGGACCCCTAATACCCCCCCATTCTTTCAATTTTTTTGAAAAATGAAAAATTTTAAAGTGCCTTTTTTGTACTTATTTCACCTAATTTAAGGTCGTTTGGTGTAAATATGCTCTTTGCTGTGCATTGGAACCCTCCTGGAGCAAAATAAAAAATTGACAAAATTGCACTTTTTGCAAAAATGAAATTTTTTCAATTTTTGAATGATTGTAACTTTTTTATTTTAACTCTTATACATTTTGATAAAACGCCATTAGAAAGAGGATAAAAAACACTACAAAATGAGCCAAAACTGGACTCTCTAGCTCTTCAGGTTACCGAGATATTGAATTTCAAAAAGTATTAAAAAAGGACCCCTAATACCCCCCCATTCTTTCAATTTTTTTGATAAATGAAAAATTTTTAAGTGTTTTTTTTGTACTTATTTCCCTAATTTAAGGTTGTTTGGTATAAATATGCCCTTTGCTGTGCATTGGAACCCTCCTGGAGCAAAATAAAAAATTGCCAAAATTGCACTTTTTGCAAAAATGAAATTTTTTCAATTTTTGAATGATTGTAACTTTTTTATTTTAACTCTTATACATTTTGATAAAACGCCATTAGAAAGAGGATAAAAAACACTACAAAATGAGCCAAAACTGGACTCTCTAGCTTTTCAGGTTACCGAGATATTGAATTTAAAAAAGTAGTAAAAAAAGACCCCTATACCCCCCCATTCTTTCAATTTTTTTTGATAAATGAAAAATTTTTAAGTGTTTTTTTTTTACTTATTTCACCTAATTTAAGGTCGTTTGGTATAAATATGCTCTTTGCTGTGCATTGGAACCCTCCTGGAGCAAAATAAAAAATTGACAAAATTGCACTTTTTGCAAAAATGAAATTTTTTAATTTTTTGAATGATTGTAACTTTTTTATTTGAACTCCGATAGATTTGGCTATAACGCCATTAGAAAGAGGATAAAAAATACTACAAAATGAGCCAAAACTGGACTCTCTAGCTTTTCAGGTTACCGAGATATTGAATTTCAAAAAGTATTAAAAAAGAACCCCTAATACCCCCCCATTCTTTCAAATTTTTTGAAAAATGAAAAATTTTAAAGTGCTTTTTTTGTACTTATTTCACCTAATTTAAGGTCGTTTGGTATAAATATGCTCTTTGCTGTGTATTGGAACCCTCCTGGAGCAAAATAAAAAATTGACAAAATTGCACTTTTTCGAAAAATGAAATTTTTACAATTTTTGAATGATTGTAACTTTTTTATTTGAACTCTTATACATTTTGATAAAACGCCATCAGAAAGAGGATAAAAAACACTACAAAATGAGCCAAAACTGGACTCTCTAGCTTTTCAGGTTACCGAGATATTGAATTTCAAAAAGTATTAAAAAAGGACCCCTAATACCCCTCCATCCTTTCAATTTTTTTGAAAAATGAAAAATTTCAAAATGCTTTTTTTGTACTTATTTCACCTAATTTAAGGTCGTTTGGTATAAATATGCCGTTTGCTGTGCATTGGAACCCTCCTGGAGCAAAATAAAAAATTGACAAAATTGCACTTTTTGCAAAAATGAAATTTTTTCAATTTTTGAATGATTGTAACTTTTTTATTTAAACTCTTATAGATTTCGCTAGAACGCCATTAGAAAGAGGATAAAAAATACTACAAAATGAGCCAAAACTGGACTCTCTAGCTTTTCAGGTTACCGAGATATTGAATTTCAAAAAGTATTAAAAAAGGACCCCTAATACCCCCCCAATTTTTCATTTTTCAAAAAATTTGAAAGAATGGGGGGGTATAAGGGGTCTTTTTTTACTACTTTTTTAAATTCAATATCTCGGTAACCTGAAAAGCTAGAGAGTCCAGTTTTGGCTCATTTTGTAGTATTTTTTATCCTCTTTCTAATGGCGTTCTAGCGAAATCTATAAGAGTTTAAATAAAAAAGTTACAATCATTCAAAAATTGAAAGAATTTCATTTTTGCAAAAAGTGCAATTTTGTCAATTTTTTATTTTGCTCAAGGAGGGTTCCAATGCACAGCAAAGAGCATATTTATACCAAACGACCTTATATTAGGTGAAATAAGTACAAAAAAAATACTTTAAAATTTTTCATTATTCAAAAAAATTTAAAGAATGGGGGGGTAAAGGGGTCTTTTTTTACTACTTTTTTAAATTCAATATCTCGGTAACCTGAAAAGCTAGAGAGTCCAGTTTTGGCTCATTTTGTAGTGTTTTTATCCTCTTTCTAATGGCGTTTTATCAAAATGTATAAGAGTTCAAATAAAAAAGTTACAATCATTCAAAAATTGAAAAACTTTCATTTTTGCAAAAAGTGCAATTTTGTCAATTTTTTATTTTGCTCCAGGAGGGTTCCAATGCACAGAAAAGAGCATATTTACACCAAACGACCTTAAATTAGGTGAAATTACAAAAAAAGCACTTTAAAATTTTTCATTTTTCAAAAAATTGAAAGAATGGGGGGGTATTAGGAGTCCTTTTTTAATACTTTTTTAAATTCAATATCTCGGGAACCTGAAAAGCTAGAGAGTCCAGTTTTGGCTCATTTTGTAGTATTTTTTATCCTCTTTCTAATGGCGTTCTAGCGAAATCTATAAGAGTTTAAATAAAAAAGTTACAATCATTCAAAATTTGAAAAAAATTCATTTTTGCAAAAAGTGCAATTTTGGCAATTTTTTATTTTGCTCCAGGAGGGTTCCAATGCACAGCAAAGGGCATATTTATACCAAACAACCTTAAATTAGGGAAATAAGTACAAAAAAAACACTTTAAAATTTTTCATTTTTCAAAAAAATTTAAAGAATGGGGGTGTATTAGGGGTCTTTTTTTACTACTTTTTTAAATTCAATATCTCGGTAACCTGAAAAGCTAGAGAGTCCAGTTTTGGCTCATTTTGTAGTGTTTTTTATCCTCTTTCTAATGGCGTTTTATCAAAATGTATAAGAGTTCAAATAAAAAAGTTACAATCATTCAAAAATTGAAAAAATTTCATTTTTGCAAAAAGTTCAATTTTGTCAGTTTTTTATTTTGCTCCAGGAGGGTTCCAATGCACAGAAAAGAGCATATTTACACCAAACGACCTTAAATTAGGTGAAATTACAAAAAAAGCACTTTAAAATGTTTCATTTTTCAAAAAAATTGAAAGAATGGGGGGGTATTAGGGGTCCTTTTTTAATACTTTTTGAAATTCAATATCTCGGTAACCTGAAAAGCTAGAGAGTCCAGTTTTGGCTCATTTTGTAGTATTTTTTATCCTCTTTCTAATGGCGTTCTAGCGAAATCTATAAGAGTTCAAATAAAAGAGTTACAATCATTAAAAAATTGATAAAATATCATTTTTGCAAAAAGTGCAATTTTGTCAATTTTTTATTTTGCTCTAGGAGGGTTCCAATGCACAGCAAAAGGCATATTTATGCCAAACGACCTTATATTAGGTGAAATAAGTACAAAAAAAACACTTTGAAATTTTTCATTTTTCAAAAAAATTGAAAGGATGGGGGGTATTAGGGGTCTTTTTTAATACTTTTTTAAATTCAATATCTCGGGAACCTGAAAAGCTAGAGAGTCCAGTTTTGGCTCATTTTGTAATATTTTTTATCCTCTTTCTAATGGCGTTCTAGCGAAATCTATAAGAGTTCAAATAAAAGAGTTACACTCATTCAAAAATTGATAAAATTTCATTTTTGCAAAAAGTGCAATTTTGGCAATTTTTTATTTTGCTCCAGGAGGGTTCCAATGCACAGCAAAGAGCATATTTACACCAAACGACCTTAAATTAGGTGAAATTACAAAAAAAGCACTTTAAAATTTTTCATTTTTCAAAAAAATTGAAAGAATGGGGGGGTATTAGGGGTCCTTTTTTAATACTTTTTGAAATTCAATATCTCGGTAACCTGAAAAGCTAGAGAGTCCAGTTTTGGCTCATTTTGTAGTATTTTTTATCCTCTTTCTAATGGCGTTCTAGCGAAATCTATAAGAGTTCAAATAAAAGAGTTACAATCATTCAAAAATTGATAAAATATCATTTTTGCAAAAAGTGCAATTTTGTCAATTTTTTATTTTGCTCTAGGAGGGTTCCAATGCACAGCAAAAGGCATATTTATGCCAAACGACCTTATATTAGGTGAAATAAGTACAAAAAAAACACTTTGAAATTTTTCATTTTTCAAAAAAATTGAAAGGATGGGGGGTATTAGGGGTCTTTTTTAATACTTTTTTAAATTCAATATCTCGGGAACCTGAAAAGCTAGAGAGTCCAGTTTTGGCTCATTTTGTAATATTTTTTATCCTCTTTCTAATGGCGTTCTAGCGAAATCTATAAGAGTTCAAATAAAAGAGTTACAATCATTCAAAAATTGATAAAATTTCATTTTTGCAAAAAGTGCAATTTTGTCAATTTTTTATTTTGCTCTAGGAGGGTTCCAATGCACAGCAAAAGGCATATTTATGCCAAACGACCTTATATTAGGTGAAATAAGTACAAAAAAAACACTTTGAAATTTTTCATTTTTCAAAAAAATTGAAAGGATGGGGGGTATTAGGGGTCTTTTTTAATACTTTTTTAAATTCAATATCTCGGGAACCTGAAAAGCTAGAGAGTCCAGTTTTGGCTCATTTTGTAGTATTTTTTATCCTCTTTCTAATGGCGTTCTAGCGAAAGAATGGGGGGGTATTAGGGGTCGTTTTTTACTACTTTTTTTAAATTCAATATCTCGGTAACCTGAAAAGCTAGAGAGTCCAGTTTTGGCTCATTTTGTAGTGTTTTTTATCCTCTTTCTAATGGCGTTTTATCAAAATGTATAAGAGTTCAAATAAAAAAGTTACAATCATTCAAAAATTGAAAAAATTTCATTTTTGCAAAAAGTGCAATTTTGTCAATTTTTTATTTTGCTCCAGGAGGGTTCCAATGCACAGAAAAGAGCATATTTATACCAAACAACCTTAAATTAGGGAAATAAGTACAAAAAAAACACTTTAAAATTTTTCATTTTTCAAAAAAATTGAATGAATTGGGGGGTATTAGGGGTCGTTTTTTACTACTTTTTTTAAATTCAATATCTCGGTAACCTGAAAAGCTAGAGAGTCCAGTTTTGGCTCATTTTGTAGTGTTTTTTATCCTCTTTCTAATGGCGTTTTATCAAAATGTATAAGAGTTCAAATAAAAAAGTTACAATCATTCAAAAATTGAAAAAATTTCATTTTTGCAAAAAGTGCAATTTTGTCAATTTTTTATTTTGCTCCAGGAGGGTTCCAATGCACAGAAAAGAGCATATTTACACCAAACGACCTTAAATTAGGTGAAATTACAAAAAAAGCACTTTAAAATGTTTCATTTTTCAAAAAAATTGAAAGAATGGGGGGGTATTAGGGGTCCTTATTTAATACTTTTTGAAATTCAATATCTCGGTAACCTGAAGAGCTAGAGAGTCCAGTTTTGGCTCATTTTGTAGTATTTTTTATCCTCTTTCTAATGGCGTTTTAGCGAAATCTATAAGAGTTCAAATAAAAGAGTTACACTCATTCAAAAATTGATAAAATTTCATTTTTGCAAAAAGTGCTATTTTGGCAATTTTTTATTTTGCTCCAGGAGGGTTCCAATGCACAGCAAAGAGCATATTTACACCAAACGACCTTAAATTAGGTGAAATTACAAAAAAAGCACTTTAAAATTTTTCATTTTTCAAAAAAATTGAAAGAATGGGGGGGTATTAGGGGTCCTTTTTAATACTTTTTGAAATTCAATATCTCGGTAACCTGAAAAGCTAGAGAGTCCAGTTTTGGCTCATTTTGTAGTATTTTTTATCCTCTTTCTAATGGCGTTCTAGCGAAAGAATGGGGGGGTATTAGGGGTCGTTTTTTACTACTTTTTTTAAATTCAATATCTCGGTAACCTGAAAAGCTAGAGAGTCCAGTTTTGGCTCATTTGTAGTGTTTTTATCC